>NW_027273870.1:23687500-24092500 GCF_046630095.1 Trachinotus anak
CTAGCGAAATGAAAATGTTGTCCCTGTCACCAGAGCGATGCCTTTAGCACCCACACAGCACTGGAGTGATTGCAGCACTCCTGCTGTATATGCCACCGTCTGCTGAAAATATCCCAGGAGAGATAGAGATTTGCTAAAAGTTTTAGCAGTGCAGAGGTGGTGTGACTCCTTCTGCTCTGTGATTCCTGATTCCACATCAAATCTTTTATTTCATTTAATTTTTTTGGAGTAAAAGATAAAATTACATGCCATTTTTCATCTCATCATTTCACACCTCAAATAGTATAATTTATGAATGAAACATGTTGTCTGGGTCTGTTTGACTTCTCTGAGAGGTAGGAAGATTTTATTTTAGAAATTATGTTTTCATCAGGTTTAAAATGGGTTATGTCAGGGATATATTCCTTTTACTTTATTATTATTTGAAATATCTGCTGCCCCACTTTTACACCCTCCACCAAACACACATTCAAGAGATAAAACATGAAAGTGTCCATCAGAATCCAAAATTATAGTTCATGTAAACCACAGGAGATAGAAATGACAATATAAGATCATACACCCTTTAATTTTGTGTCATACCAATATCAATATACCAGTTTCAGACAAAATATGATGATGATGTTTGATTCACTGAGACACTAGTTAATCTAGTTAATCCTTAGTGTTTTTGGTTCCATCATGCAACATGAAGCAACCTGAAGAGAACATTCAGAGCTTGTGATTTTTAACTGTAATTTACCATTAGCATGATGCAGTACACCTGTCAGTATTCACTTTCAATTCCACATTACTTAGCACAGATGTGAGAACTTTCTATGCTGCATAAATCTTTCAATTGCACCATGAAAACACAAGCATTTAGAATGACACTTTGTTGTGTATTTTCTGCATGAGGTGTTTTGCATTAAAAGTGGTTTTAATAATACATCATAGTTCTTGCAAGACAACCTCTAAAAACAAGTTAGAAACATAGAACAGATGCTTGTTTATTATGTTGTACATATCAGTGAAGTGTCTTGGTTATGATGCATAAATCTGCACACAGTAAGTTATTTTAGGCATGATAATGAGGAGATATGCATCCATTATAGTTCCTCAGAAGACATTACAGAAAATCAGTTGTTTCTAAGATTGAAGTCATTTTGCACAAGGCCAGTCTTACATGGTGTCTAAGAAATGGTTATTATATGAATTCTCTGGACTCTCACTCATAGAATAGAAGTCTACGGTATTTGACCCACATTATAAAAGGGAAAAAATTATTTTGCTAAACATTTACAGTGTTCAGATTTTGCTTTAGGTGTTGTTGAGCATTATTAATATGCAAGAAAACCTCCAGAGCGAAGAGTTGCTTTGCTCTCCACAGTGAGGAGACTGCTGCAGAGCCACAGCCGGGGAGAGAGACTGCAGAGCAGGGAGGACTCGCTGTTGGGCTCCCTGCTGATTAGCTTGATTAATTAGACCTAGACTTTATCAAAGTGATGTTTGGAGTTTGTTTGCAAAGAGGCTCTCAGTAACGATAGCAGTTGTATTTGTGCTGTCACTGTGCCTGTTTGCTTTTCCAAACATCCACTGTTTATTCCTGTCTCACTCCCATAACCCTCATCACACTGATTTACTTCAAATATTACAGCTGTTTTTTTGGTCAAAATGATAATTTCCTTTTAAGTTTTCATTTGTCAATGTCACTAATTAACAAAATGAATGTCACTCTCAGTTGTACAGCCTGGAGTTTTTCTTGTCATGTCTTTTATAGATCTCGGTTTCTGGCTGTCATAACTAGCTCATGGAGAGACATTTTTTTCATAAACACTCATTGACTCCTCTTCTCAAATCCCAGGAGAATCCCTGTTTTTGCCAGCAATGCAAGGCTTGTCAGTCTGTGCCAGAGCCGGAGGTGTCACTATGCCAAAGACCAAAACATTAAAATGTTCTGGACATTTTTTACTCCCACCATAAATTCTCCTGTAGAATACTCCGGCAGGGAAGAGCTAGAGAGAGGGGGGTGAAGTTAAGTGAGAGAATGACAGGTGAAGGTGAAGACACACTGGATTATGATAAACACCTTCCAGTTCAAGCAGAGCTCACGTATTTATTCCCTCTTCTTCTGTAGCCACAATAGCTTAGGTCCCTTCCTTCCTCTCCAAGCCAGGGGATCTTTGCCAAAAACAATATCGTTACACACAAACCACAGGACACTTGTGGTGAACTTGTGTGTCTGTGAAAGGAAAGAGAGTGCTGTTGTATGTGTTCGTTTATCAAGTTTGTTTATCATGCGTGCCGATAAGCCTTTCAGACAGACTGGCAGATGGGCTGCGTGTGAAATTACTTTTTCTTTTGCTTTCCAATAACTTCATATAATATCTTCCATTTCTCCTCTGTTCCCCTTACACTTGTACACATTGCTTCTCTTTCATATCCACACACACACTCAATTACTCTCACACCCAGACACATATCGCTTTACTCTCTCACCCCTTATGTTCGATCAGTCTCCCCCTGTCTCCCCACGCCGACAGCCAATAGTGGAGCTGATGGTGTAAAGGCCATTTTCAGAGCGCTGCTGTGTCTTCCCCATTAGCTATTCATGAGCTTTCCTGGCTCAGGTCTGTATACCTGGATTGGTGCGTTCAGGAGATGCAGCGGCTGACTGAATGTGGATTAACGAGAGTGTCACGTTCAATACAGGCATGTGGTGTCACCAGGAGGGAGCGGGAGCGGGAGAGGGAGAGAGAATGCTTGTTTATCTCATCAACAGGCCAAAAGGAAAAGCAGGTGCTGACCTGAGCCAATTTGTTTTGTACAGCTGAAACAGAAGATAGATTAGCTGTGTTTATCGTGTAACAATCGTGCAAGACCGTGTGCACGAGTTGATGTTTTTGGCATCTCTGCTGTGTGCATACAGCATTTCACAGTGCTGACCTTTTGTCACCATATTCATAAAGGCATTTCTAAGTGATTAAGGGAAAGAAATCGAGAAAAAAATTGAGAGACTGAAATGAAGGAGTGAGTGAATAAAAGTGCTGACGAGTGCGCGTTGAGGTGCAGAACCGAAGAGTAGGTTTAGAGCTCGAACGGGGGGAGGAGGAATCGAAGGGAAGTGAGAGGGCGTTCAGTGAAGTGAGAGGGAAATCACTTGTCACCTGAAATCACCTGTCCTTTTTAATCTGGAGTCAAACTGAGCTGAACTACAAAGGACAAGGAATACCAGTGACTGCTCTGTCTTCATGTGTGTCTTCTCCTCAAGCGTGTTTTAAATCCACAAGATTGTATATGGGCTGCCAGATACCTGAGTGATCTACAACATTGCTTTGCTCTTTCTGCATGCACACACACACACACACACACACACACACACACACACACACACACACACACACACACACACACACACACACACACACACACACACAACTCACCACATTGACTTACAAATTGCAAGAAGTCTCAGAGAGATGAAACTCTGAACTCTGAATTCCTGACTAGCTTTGAAGTTTTCCAACATCTCTCTCTTTCACCGTCTCGTGTCCCTCACCCGTAACTCTGTATGAGAGAGGGGGTACGGTATCAGCTGCTCTCCTCGGAAAAGTCTCTGTAATTGGCCTTTTTTAAAATCTCTTTTTTCAAGTTATCTGCTCCTAACTAGAGCTCTCTCTCTCATGGCCATTTGTCAGGATGACCCCATCCTCTGTGTCTTTGTGAATGGACTTATTTGAGACACTTGCATTTGTGAATAGATGTACAGCCACGTAGGGCTGAGTGATACATTGAATTAATTAGATAAATTTGAGTTTTTGTCTCTGAAACAATGTGAAAAATGCCTAAATCACAAAATCAAGATTAGTGCTTCCTCTGCTCTCAAATCCCAGCGGCAGCAGTTTTCTGTAGTTAAAACAGTAACAGAGGCTGTCACCGTTTTTTCCTTGGAGACGCCTGCATGTCTGAGCTTTGCCAGTCAGCGACAAGCTTGAGTACTGAACACGATGAAATAATACCAAAGAAAGGTAGACGTGTTACCTCAGTCATATGGAAATGTTTCGGTTTTGCAATGTCCGACATGGAACAGACCACCGTGCTGTGTAGAGTCTGTAAAACTCCACAGTGTTTCCGTTACATTGGCTCTACTTGGATGGCCCGACCTGTTTAGGGAACATAGGTAAATTAAAGTGTCCACTGATAGTCCTCATGTGGGGCATTTAGGGAACACCAGTAAATTGTAGCTACAGAAAATAAACTGGGTTACACTCCCCTCTAAACTGCCTGAGACTCTAGATGGAAACACCGCACCACCCACCACCACTGGTGAATTCTCAACCTGTGGGAAGCAGCACACCAAACCTTTTCCAGCACCTGAAACAGAAGCATGCAGAGGAATGGGAGCAACGCGTGTCTCTTCCAGGTCCTGATGCTTGCTCCCGTCCCAGTCCCAAAACAGCTAAGGAACAGCAAACCTTTTGCTATTTTTTCAGTGTCACTGTATATGACAAGACAGGATATTGTTGTCATTGTTGTTGTTTGTTGATATTGCATTTATACGGCGTAGCATTTTAATAAAGAGTATATGAAATATGTTATGTCTTGAATTCATGTAGACAGAAAAAAAAAAACAAATTGAGAGTCATCCATAATGCTTGAACTGTTTGGCTCTATCCCTGGGCTGTACAGCCAGGTATCACAAAGTCTCCAAGTATAGTAGAGTAGTAGGTTGAGCCAGACATTTTTCTCTTTTCAGCAGATCCATTGTCACGCTGCTTTAAAAGCTGCTTTACACAGACACTCATGGAATAATTTGTATTGTAACCTATTCAAACACCTTTTAATTTTTTAAAACCCTGTTTAATTTCCCTTAACAAAGAAACAACAGTCTGGGTCTTTTGGGTATAATTGCCAAATAGCATAGAACCATAATCCATCATCAAAAAAACTGAAGAGCAGCTTAACAAGAGTCAGAAATAGCAAATAAAACATCTGATTCTGTAATCATATTTGGCTTTTCTTATTCTAGTCCATGATTCACTAAGTCTCACACACACACACACACACACACATACACACACGCACACACACATACACTCAAGGCACAGATTCACAGTGTGTTTCTGTATCTACCCTGACATTAGCTCAGGTTATTCAGAGTTTGAATGAGTTGTCCTGTCTCTTTGCATTATGTGCTGATGACTGTGTTCTTGTCTGTCTGAGTGTGGACACTTTTGAAATGTTGTTTTTTTTTTTTCCTCTTGAGTCGGGGCCAAGAATCAGTTAGGCCTGAAAGGTTCATATTCCCCACTGGAATTTACTCATGCAGGTCTCTGTGGCTTAGTTGCAGTATTAGAGTGAATATTAGTCCTGTGGCCTGCAGTTTTCCCCCAGACACCAGCACAATAAGGCCCCTGAAAGCATGTGGTGCATGCTGTTAAAAAAAAACTTCAGTCACACAGCATCCTCACTTGATGGGGGGAAAAAAACTTAGAGAAAATAATGACTGACTCCCCCACAACCCTGCTTATTAAACTGGGACAACTACTGCTATTAATGACTTTTTGGTGAATATGAGAAAAGTATACCTGCAAACAAGCGCAACTCACAGTTTGTCTCAAAGAGTACTTGTGACAGCAAGATGATTAAAGGTATTTTGAACAGCCATCTCTTTAGACCACCCTAGCAGACGCCTCCTAAATTTTCACCCAAAAGAAATCTAAAAATACCCCCTCCACCTCCTCGGCGAAACGCTGAGAAATTGAAAAGCTAAACAATGAATTATTCGGCAAACAATGAGCACATGTGCCTCAAATACTTCTGACTGTTTTCTTAGTCATTATCAGTTGACTTGTTTGCTATTATTGGAAACATATGTGCTGGGATAAGCATGTTACTATGTATGTCTATATTTGTTTGTAAGCTCTCACATAAACATGGAAGTGAGTAAACAGCCAGAAAAGAAAGTCATATTGTATCTTGCCAAGGACATTTGTCATTGAATTAATTTGTCTGTAAGAAGAACATTTACAGAGACGGAGTCTGCCCTTCAAATGGTGTGTCACTGAGCTGCCCTTGTCTGATGAAGGAGGGAGGGAGGGGCAGACGGAGGGGGGGACGTTGAACGGGAGAGACGAGGGAGACATGGTGTGTGTTGCAGTGGGTGGCAGATGTTGTCACTGTGGAAAGGAGGAAGTAAAGGAAGTAAACATCCACGTTCGCACACATATACTTGCATTCAAGGAGCATATGGACTCATCCACAGTCAGGCATGAGCACAACACACACACACACACACTGAAATGCCTCCCACACAGCAGACAACAACAAATTAGTTAAATGTGTGAAGAAAAGGGCAGCGGGACAAAGACAGTGAATGAGTTAGTGAGAGAAGCAGTTCGGAGGAAGTGAAACTTTAAAGCTATTAAGTTTGTTTCGCACCCACACAGGTAACAGGTAAATGACATTGTCAGAGGACATCACATGTTCTCCTTCTGAACAGAAAGCTGTTTCAGTCCAGCTCAAAATCCATGCTACAGGGGGGAGATAAAAAGTGGATAGAGGTGAACATAGGGTGAGGATGGTGGAGACTGATGAAGGCAGATTTGATAAAAGGCTGGAAAAAGAGATGAAACGGTGAAGACTTTGGGACAAAGTTCAGAGTGTATGGCTGGGATGGACACTAGAGACGTGCTTCTGGTTCTTGCCTGAATTTTCCTGGCACCAGTATAAATGCAGCAGAACATGAATTACTCATCACCAGCACTGACGTCAGTGTTTCCCCTGAAGGGCTGAATACACAGTTTTCAGATATATTTTCTCTGGGGTGACGTCAAACTGTCTGTAACGAGGTATGTGAAGGTATGCTTTGTTGTTTTGTCCTGTTTTTTGGAGTGTTTGGGAAAAAAAAAACGTTAAAAATTAGGCATTACTCATGTCTATCTAGAACAGTCTCATTCATACTGGTGGACTATTTTAAGCTCATCTCTCCACTGGGTTTCTTTCACTTTGAAAACTCTGCAGGTCACATGGTTCACTGTGGTCACTCCATGTGAGAGTTGTGACAGTCACATGAATGAAATCAGGAGGAGGCGTGAAACCTCCTGTGTGTCAGGCATGGTAAGCAGCTGGTAGCCTAAAATATTTAGACTACCTGTTCAAAGGTGAGACGCCATGAGAATACGATGTCTTCTCCCGGTGTGATGCGAACTTAAAGGTAGAGGAAGTGCTGCTGGAGAAAGACTTGATATTTGAACTTAACAGCAGAACAAATACACCTGTCCCTTCAGTGGTCCCTCAGAAGCTCCGCCCCCCCAAAACTCATAGGATGTACATTGCCAAGGTTATGACACAATGGTGGAATCCAGAGCATCTCTTTCTCAAACCTGGAGCAAAAAAAAAAAACTTTATGATAAAATGTCACCAAACAACAGCATCCAAACACAACAGAGTAAAAACTAGTGCAAGTTTGTTGTTTAGATTGTGTTTACAAAACTACTGGATTAGTCATTTGTAGCTAAGGTAACAAGGAAGGTAACTTTACCTGGCATAGCATTTCAAATTACTCATCCAACCGAATAACTCCACTGTGCTTGCTCGCTTGTGTTTTTAGGTGTTAGTTGCACGTTGTACAGGCAAACAGAAACCTCGTCTACAGTCGCTGCTGCAAAGCTAACAAACAGAGAGGATGAGACATTCTCCCATAGCCAGCACACCAGCTCTAGACAGCCATACTCACAACTCTCCTGCTACTACAGCTACTACAGCTCCTGCTACAACATTGCACCAACAGCATATCTTGGCAAACTAGAACAGGGAGACAGTTATTCCGTTATTCCAAGTTAACTGCTCCTTCTCCTCCCACTGGTAATCCTTAAATTGACACTATCTTTAAATTTGCCATCTCTCACTCCCTTTCCCTTGTCCTGTGGACAAGTACAAACGCCCCGTGTTTGGTCTGAGCCACTTTGCTTATTTCCCATTTACGGAGCCCGGGCTGTGTAGGGAGTTTTTTTTCCCCAGCACACACACAGAACGGACAGCTAGCAGACCGTGAGGGGATGTTCAATGAATCTGACAAAATGCTCCACCTTGAAGCACTCACATGTGACCTCAGTGACTCTCGTATGACACTTGAATGTGTGTGAATGTCTCACAGAGGTTTAAATCAGGCATGGATTTTAAGTTCATTAGTATAATAAATGTCAAATTATCATTTTAATTAATACCGCAAATATGACCTGATTAGTAAGTGGAGAAAGCTTTATTCACTCTGTGTTCTCGCCCGTCTGTCTATTTTAAATCTTTGGAGGCTTTTGTGAGCAGAGAGCTGGACACAGACGGAGCCTCAGGATCTTTGCACTACTGCTTGAATAAAAAATAAAAATAAAAAAAAAAAAGAGTGCAGAGAAAAAGAAAAAAACGATGCTGCCGATTAGGATGCTACCCCTTCTGTCCTCCCAACTCTCTAACTCTCCTGCTCCCTGTGTGTTTCCCCTCCCTCACCCTTAACTTCTCGCCTCCACTTCTTTGCTGAGATGACCTTCTGCTCCCTCCCCTCTTTACCTCTGCCTGGTCTCGCGGGCTGTCACGGTGTTATCCCCGGTGCCGCGGGTTTGATCTCTACCTTCAATAATGAATGAAAGGATACAATTCGTCAATCACTTCAAAACCACGTAGCCCACAATGCTCAAGGTCAGAACAGTGGCAGCTGTCAGAGGGGATGATGGCTCGCACAAACAGGTGTGTGTGTGGAAGGCGCCCGGCCACATGCACCTCACGCACACGCAAAAGAGAGCGCCTGAGCTTTGGTAAAGGACGGGCAGACAAAAATTAGATAAATCGGAGGCGGGGAAGCAAAGGAGGCCACGCTTTTGATCTGAGGTCCTCTGCTGAAGAGGTTTGAAGTGATATAGATTTTAAAACAACAGGACAATGAACTTAGTTGTAGCAGAAAGTGAGAGGCTAATAGAAAGAAAGAGAAGCAGGGAGATGAAGTGATATTTTCTCTGAAGTATCCTCCTTGAGGTCCATACAGACTCACGCATTTGTGTGTGTCTGTGTGTGATGAGTGTGTCGAGAGAGATGGAGCCCCGGAGTCATGTTGTCAGACTATCACATGTATGAATTCAATTGTGTTTGGGAAATCTCTCAGTATCTGCATGGATCTGGGTCAAGTGTGTGTGCGTGCATGTGTATGTGTGTGATGTGAAAGTGGCGTGGTGGTCGTGTCCAACATGTACAGGAACGAATGGATATTGCCCTCAATCACCACTACATGATGGTACAAGTGGCACGCACACCACTCCACTCTGTCCTCTTCTATTGTCCTTTTCCAGATCTAACTATCAACGCAACCCTGACTGAGTGGATTGATGATGTGTGTGTGTGTGTGTGTGTGTGTGTGTCAGTGTGTCAATATAAGTCTGTTTTCTACCTACAGGGAGACTGTTTTTAATGAGGGGCTGTTATGAGGGGATGTAAAATCCTCAGGAAAAGGTAGGGAGAGGGGGGAGACTGGGGGATAAAAAGAAAGTGCAGAGAGGACAACAGAGGAATAATTATTGTCTGTATGTGTTTGTGTGTCATTCAGAAGTATCGGGGTGTTTTCACAGTCACTTGTGTACACAGCCTTCTTCAGAGGGAGAGGAGGCCGCCGTATCAGCGGGAGGTATTTATTTCACTCCCTCCCTACTCTCCCATTCACCTCCTCTCTCCTCCTGACGGCCTGTCTGCTCATCAGGAGATAGAAGCTGACAGTTGTTTGTGTGCGCGTGTGTTTCAGTGTGTGTGTGTGTGTCTTAGCAGATGTGCCCGGCAGTGTGGCCCACCTCTTAAATGTCACTGATCACAGTCTCTTCCACCTGATTACCCCCCACCCCACCGATCTCCCTCCACCTCCCCGCATATCATCTCTTTCCGTCTCTCACTCCTCATCTGCAGCCCTTCTAACCCATTTATTACCCCCTCTCCCTCCCCCATCCATGGACCTGCACTCCCATGACCCCATGCATTCACAACATAATTCCACAAGACATGAAAGGTTGAGAGGGTACACAGACACACACACACACACACATATGAACTAATGCTTGCAATGACATAATTTGCTTTGCTGCTGTACTAAAGCAGGATTTTGCACATAAAAATCCTGTTCAGTTAAAGCACAACATATTAAAACTTGACATTTCAACTAGATGCCCAGTACACAATACAGTGTACACACACACACACACACACACACACACACACACACACACACTCTGATATGTACACACATAGTTAGATTGACATTATTAAATGTCAGAGAAAGCAATAAACTGGCATTTTAAAACAACTGCTCAATCACAGTTTTGGTTAACATCCCAGTTTTGTTTAGGTTAAGAGAATTACACACTGGCCGGCCATTAAATGAACACAGTCCAAATCAATATAATCAAGTATTAATTATGCACATTTGTTCCCTTCACCTGCTGCTGTACCTGTTTCTAGCACAACAGAATGAGAACCGCAAGTGAAAAAGCTACGATTTGAGCTCAGCCTGTTTTCCAAATGTGTCTCTCCTTGAAAACCATTTGCTGTTAAAGAATATTCTATAGCTTGCAGCACATTATGCTATCACTGTCTTTGACACAAAGAAGCAAAGACGCGCACGAGCAAAGTCAAGCATGTTGACTTTGAACCCTGTATTCAATCGCAGACTGTTCGCCTCAGCTTTTATGTACCTGTGTGCGTTTGTGTGTACATGCATTTGTGACAGCGTAGGCAACATGTCTCCTGGTCTGGCATCTGCCAATCAGCATCTTCACAGACAGCTGTCAGTCAAAGCTTGCGGAAACCATGATTGGAGCAGGCAAGGAAGGCGCTTGGAGGAGTGAGCTGTGATTGGCCATCAGAGCAGGAAGAGAGGTTAGGGCGGTGTTATTCAGTCTTTAGTGAGAGATGCTTTGTTCTTGTAAGCAGTCTGACATTCAGTAGTCAATTAAAGCAGCTGCCAACTTGAAAAGCCACAAGTTAAACTCCTGATCAAAGTTCTACTTTCACATTGTGCTTGCCTCACCCACCAATCAGCTCCATCTACCGGCGGAGGATACATTTTAGTTTGTACTGCTGTTTTCTGTTGAAGAGCAGTACTTCTAGTCCCGTTCCCAGCGGACTCCTTGTCTTACAGTTAAGCTGAGGCCTGTTGGGATCGAGTGGGTGAGCTGTGGCCTTGTGGGTTTGCATCAGAGTCACTTTGATTTCATCATCAACAAAGGCAGCAGGTGTTTTCTGCTTAACTGTCGTCTTCTTTGGTCAGTAGATTGCTTCAGTTAGTTTTCTTTAAAGGACATGTGAGTGTGTGTGTGTGTGTGTGTGTTGAGAGAGGGAGCTGGCTATCACTTGTTTGCATAGGGACACTCACTGGGAGTGTTGGGCTGAGACTGGTTAGTTAGTCTTACTTTAAACAGTTAGGTGGCCATATGAGCTCAGGAGCAGTTTTTGCTTGTTGTTTTCCTCCTGTTCATATGTTAAAGATCACATTTTTTTGTGGTTCTAGTGTAAGCGAACAGGGATAAAAACACACTCCCCCTCCTCTGCAAAAATACATTCTAGAGGTTCAGCTGAAGTTGATATGACACTTCATCCATGGATATCTTTTCTAAAATTGCAGTCTTTTTTCTTTGTGTTACTGCCCCCAAAGGGACTAAGCACAGAAACTGTGACTTTTATTTGACTAACTCAGACTGCCGAAGCCTTATATTAGCTTCAGAGAAACGTAAGGATATATACAACACTGTGCAAAGGTTGTAGGCACTGTTAAGATGTTCAGATTCCAGGTTATGACCCCAAACATACAGCCAGTCATAAAGAGCTATCTTAAGCTAGAACAAGTCCCTGATTTCAACACCATGGAGTCAGTGTGGGATCACATGAAGAGACAGAAAACCCTGAGACAGAAGAACTGTGGCAAGTTCTCCAGGATGCTCTGAACAACCAACCTGCCCAGTATCTGGAAAAACTGTGATCAAGTGTATCTGGTAGAAGTGTATCTGTTTTTAAAGGGTGGTCACAATAAATACTGATTCGATCTATGAAGCTAATAGAAAATATTAGTGGCATTATTTTTGAAAGCATCCTCACTTAACTTTCTGTGCCTGAAACTTTAGCACGGTACTGCATATGAAGGACTGTGAATTTTCTCCCCCATCATTTACCTTGGAATCATATTAGAAAAGGGCTATTTAAAGACCAGTATGAAAAGGAGACAGGAGGAATAATTACAACAAGCAAAAACGGTTTCTTTATATATGGGCAGTTGAGTATTGTTTAAGACAGACAAATGTGAACCTGTTCTTTAGTGTGGAAGAGCTGGTGTCAAAGATAAAATCATACAGTGTGTGGTGTTTAATGAGGCTAATTGTTTGGCTTCTGGTCCAGTTCCTGCCTGTTGTTTTTATTAAGATGATTTTACACGTCTGGCATAGTTTAAAACTTTCAACATCACTTAACAGGAGAAAGGTGGAGTGAAAAACAGTATGCCATGAGGCAGAATTATTTTCTAATCCAGTTCATCAACTTTCAGGTCAGAGCCACAGCTCACCTGAAATTCACCTCACTCTCCTGAAGAGCACTCACCTCCAGCTCTCCCTGCAGAGTTGAGTTCTTCTTGCCTTTGTCTCTCAATCCACCACTTCAGTCAAATATTGAATTTCGCCAAGTTCTTAGTCTTTTCTGTGCAATTTACAGCATGAATCAGGAAGACAAACGGCTATTGATGGATGTCAGTTTTGATCCAGGAACCCTGGGGAAGATGTTGTCGAGCTGCAACAGCAACCAAGAACATTTATAGATAGTCCTTCATACCAAACACAATAACTTTGTTGAACTTGTAAACATCATTCACACTGAAATCAGGTCCTTTATTATTATTTGTACAGTACATGTTGTGCTAATTTTATCATTGTATTTATTGTTTGTGAGTCACAATGATGTGTTTTAACCAGCCTGTGAAACCAAAGGCAAATTTCCACATCGGTGGACAATAAAGATTATTATTATTATTTCCATGTGGAATTTGAGGTTCCCTAATGAAGTGACTGCAATCATACTCTAGCGCTTACCCTTTTTTTTTTTTTTTTTTCCAGTAGTGTGATTTGTGCTCTGTATTTTACTCTGCATACGTACTCCAACAATCAGTATGTGCAGGGTGTCTACTCTTCTCAGGTCGCAGCAATCCTATTTTTTCCCAGCTCTGTACATCCAGTACTCATCAACAGCATCAGTGACCATTTTTAAACAATTTTAGCATGTTTTCATCTGACTTGTCTGAACTCTTCAACTGGGAAATAAAATCTCATTTCTCAGCTCCTCCACTTTATATTGTTCAATTAATTAGCTTTTTTTCCTCATGTTCTGACTGGTAGCGACACGCCAAAAAACTCAACTCATAATTCTTCCTTTCGCCTCACACATTGTCAGTCCAATTAAGTATTTTTAAATGCCTGTTGCAACAAGCGCAGACAGACTTATTAGATTAAAAAGGAGTAAAACTCATTTGCACCCCCATAATCAAATAGACCGCTGTTACTGCTGCAAAAAAAACAAAACAAAAAAAAACGCTTAGCCATGAAACTTTTACTCGCTTATACATAGAGAAATGACTTGTTATAAAAGAGACTGATGTAGTTATTTGGTCCCCTTCAACCTCATGCGTCGAGAAGGCAGTGTGAAGGGTGAATGTGTGTGTGTACGTGAGAGAGTGAGACAGAGACAGAGAGACAGGCTATCGGTAAATCAGTATTCATAGACCATAGCCAGTTTTGCCAGGCCTGTCTCGCAGTAGGAGTTCAGCTCTATGAAGATAAAGTGATTTTTCTGGAGTGAGTGACCCTAATTCTGACCCGACACACACATACACATACACATACACACACACACACACACACACACACACACACACACACACACACACACACACACACACACACACACACTATACTCACACGTACACACTGTGGTATCCAATAATTAAGCAGGCACTGCAGGAGTGAGAGCTCAACTTTAGTTTCATTCCTGCTCTCTCTCTCTCTCTCTCTCTGCTCTCCACAGGGTTTTCTCTATATAAATGGATGCAAACTGGACTGTCTAAAGGTTTTTTTTCCACCATCTAGGACAAAATGGACAAACTCAAAACTTCCAACAAGACTATCAACACCTTTACCTGCGCTCTTGCCTCATGACCTCATGTTGAGCCAGGGGAAATTTCAGTCCTCACCACAGCTGTTGCAGTAAAATTTAGGATTCATTTTGGGATGTTTAATGCAGCACGATGTAAGAATAATGATCTTTACTGGCCCATTTGTAAAGGACACGTCATTTAGGGGCCTAATTTCCACTCGCCGTAAAAGTGCAGAGAGATGAAGAGGAGAGGAGAGAGAGAGGGCGGGATGATGGTAGACTGTCAGCCCCCGGAGCAGTGACCCTGCTCCTCTTCTCCTCCTGTCCTTTCATCCTCCTCTCCTCCCTCTCTCCTCTATCACAGCGCTCATCTCCCGGCAAATTGAATTCCTCCCCAGAATCTGCCTAAGCAGCTTCATAACCTGAGAGCGGAGTGGTGCACATGTTGCAGCAGGAAAAAAAATGTGTATTTATGTGCGCACATGTGCACATCTGACACTTCTTCCACATCTGGGGGCCAGTCTCTCCGCAACTTTCTTCCCAAAGGGAGGAAAAAGAAGGGACCTTGAGCTGCCACACACTTTGACAGAGAGAGACCGAGGGGTGACGAGAGATGGAGGGAAGAACGAAGAGAGGAGGAGGTGGCCCAGACAGACAGACAGGTGGCTGGATAGTACAGCTTGTGAGAAAGAAAGACTGTGGGGGAGAGAGTGATGTGTTGCCACTGAGTGACAGCGAGATAGACAGCGAGGAAGAAAGAGAGACAGATGACATCAGTGAATGAAACATGCTGTTAGCTGACCTTGTTCCTCTCAGACGTGATGTTCTCTATCTTTATTTGTAGTTCCTAATGGACTCTCTTTAAAGTGGAAGGAAGGGATTAAAGGGCCGTGAGGAATGGAGTTGGGGAGGCGGACAAAACATTCAGCTGTACACAATATGAAGTATGGAGAGAGTGGTAGATTAGTGACAAGGTGGAAGGGAGATCGAGGCAGGTACAAAATGTCCATGTGTTCTTTATTTGCCCAGTGTGTTCGGACACAGTACAGACACCAGCATTTCTAACTGAGGGTCAAATCTGGTTAGCTAAGGCTAGGTCTCTGCTCTCTCTCTCTCTTTCTCTCGCACACACACAAGCAGGCAGGCAGAGGTGAGTTATAGTGCTGGTCAGCAGTATGACATTGGAGTCTGCATTGCCAGCCATCGTCTGTAGAAACGGAATATTCCAAATAAATCCTTATGCTCAAATGCACTCTCTCTCTCTCTCTCTCTCTCTCTCTCTCTCTCTCTCTCTCTCTCTCTCTCTCTCTCTCTCTCTCTCTCTCTCTCTCTCTCTGTCTCACACACACACACACACACACACACACACACACACACACACACACACACACACACACACACAGTTGCATATAAATCGTAGATGGAACACTTCCCTCTTGTGCATGGAGCAGGCAGCTATCAATCTAAAAGAGAGGGGGGAGAGGGTGGAACTGTGGAAAGTAGAGAAAGAGAAGTGGACAAAAAGGTGGCCATGAGACATCCACAGGGACTAAGGAATAAGGAAGGGAACAGAGACAATGGAGACAAAGTGAGAGGGCTGGAGGGGAGACTGAACTGAGGAAGTTGAAATGGCAGGGAGGAGAAAAGATTAAGTTGACAGGAGGAGGAAGGAGAGACAGAGAGTATGTAATGTAAAACTCTGCCTTAGAGTTATGGACCTGTCCATACATACTGTAGCAAGCAGATAAGTCTGCCCCCTATAACCCAGTTTGTGTGTGTGTGTGTGTGTGTGTGTAAATGGTTGATGGCTTGAATAAATCTCATCGTCTGCAACCCCCTCTTACCCACACCCTACACCACCACCACCACCCCCCCCACAACCTACACCCCATGTGCAGATGCTGATCTTTGTTTAGTGGATCCTGGCTCGCTATGTTGCGTTGTGGTGAGCCAGGTCTGACACACTCTGTAGCGTGATGCCTCTATGGTTTTGTTGTGGTGAGCCCGGTCTGAACACCTGAGCCAAGAGTTAAAGACTGGATGCCATTGTTGAGACAGCAGCTGCAGCAGCTGCAACTGAGACAGAATGAATGTGCTGTTAGTGATAAGACTGAATGTCCTGATAGAGGAAAATAATAGATGAGATTACAGGGTTGTAGATTACTATGAAAGGTTGTACTTCATACTTTAGTGAGCATCGTCTTCATCATCACGTCTGTAAGCTTTTGTACTGATTATTTCTACATCACATCCGAACAACAGGATGTCCAAACTCATCTCAAAGCATCTGGATTAAAAATTACTAGTTTTTATGCAAAGCATTATAATGCAATGTGCACTGGCATTTGATGTCAGAAATGTGTGCTATGTGCACACAGAAGAAGTAGACAACTTACAGTGAGTCGTTCCAGTCAGAAGATAGAATTGCTCTTTTTCTGGGCTGCTGATGCACATCAATGCTGGGAAACAGGACGCATTGAAGCAATGATGCTCATGACTATGTGCGTGCTGCTGGTGTGTGGGCTTACATAGAAAGCAATAAGTGTGAGTGTTTTGACATGCATCATATGCTGTATGTGTTGCTCCATAGGGTGCCTTTATACCTTTATTGTCAGGTATATTTTAAAGCGTTGCAGAATGATTAATGGCATTGTTTACCATCAAACATAGCATACCTATGTTTACGTCTATTTAAAATCAAATCAATGTAAGAGTGAGCACTTAGAACAGGAGAAAGAGGAGAAATGTGTATTTATGTCTTTATGACCACAGTCTGTAAGAGGAGTAGGTGAGGAGTGCTTTGAAAGACCTCACTAATGGAGCGAGGATCTCCACACAGAGGCCTGGTGAATCCCACAGATGTGTCTCACCAGATTTTGGTCCACACTGTTGCTTTCACATCCTGCCTGCAGGTACTTGCAACTACTGCAGGTATAATGAGAGAGAGAGGGAGATAGAGAGAGAGAGAGAGAGGAGGGTGAAAAGGTTAGAGTTTTGGCTGCAGGAGCCGGAAGAAATGTACAGAAACACAGTACATCCTGTAGCATTTCTAAACTAGATGTATTCAATTCGTTCTCATATCTGCCTCGACATTTGCAAAATGGCACCTGCCAACATTATTACAGAATATTCAGTTACCAGTTTGAAACTATATACAATAAAATGAAGATACTTTTGTAAGTCTGTTTTTTGCCAACCAGTCTTTGTGTAAGAAATAGAACATGAATAGCATTGATTTTTTTTAAATTTTTTATTGTGGTTGATGAATACCGCTGAAGTTTGCTGCGTTATTCAAAAAATGACTGATGCAAACTTTTTCAAATAACAAAAATAACATATTTTCCTGTCTCTATGTTTGTCTGTCAGAGGTGGCTCCCTACCTGCGCGGGGGTGGACCAGGGCAGCAGGTGATGCTGGAGGGAAACAGGCTGGTGCTGACCTGCCTGGCCGGAGGCAGCTGGCCTCTGCAGTACCGTTGGACTCTGAACAACAGCAACATCAGCGACTGGACACCACAGTACAGGTCAGCTAGCACTGACTGGCTGTGTCTGACTTTTTGTCATGGATCCCTCTGTTATCTCTAAGTGCATGTCTGTGCCTGTTTGTCTATCTGGCATCCTTTCTTGTGAGCCATGCCTGTAGCACGGAAAAACAGCTGCCACATAAGAGCTGTGCCCGTTAGTGATGGAGTGTGTTCAGAGAAGGTCAGAACATTTAGACAGTGGAACATGAAATTAATACAGTGGAAAGTGAGATTAATAATTACATTAGCACCATAAATATGTATATGGTGCGGGGAAAGAAGAGAAGCAATCAATATGTCTGAGCTTGTGTCTCTGCTTTCCTCTCTGTACCACAGTGCTTCTCTTCCTCTGCCACTCTCCTCCTGTCCCTGTGTGTGTTGGTTGGTAAGAGCTAAGCAATCCCTCTCGGCAAGACTGCAGCTGTGAAACAAAATTGTTTTTCACATCATTCAGAAATAGAGGGAATCTTGGGAGCGAAAGCACACTGAGGGAGGGAGAGGTTGAGCCAGCATTTTGTAGGCAGTCGTTGTTCGAGCCAGGAGGCGTCGTGTCGCTCTGGACTGCTCTCAGCGTTCTGGCTACTTTAGTTTGGTGAGGCCAGGGCTATGTTGGATTGGCAGGCTGTGTGCGTGTGTGTGTGTGTGTGTGTGCGTGCATGCTTGTGGCCATCTCCAACTGTAGCCTGATTTTTGTGTTACGCCTGTACAACTTCCACGTTGATTAATTTATTTGACTGTTAATTGATTGTAAGCAGAGGTTGGTGGTTCAGCTCCCGACTCCTCCTGTTTGTGTCGAAGTGTCCTTGAGCAAGACACTACTTGCATTGTAGCTCACTGCCACAGGTGTGTGAGTGTTTGTGAGTGTGTGTGATAGGATGAATGTGAGATATATTGGAAAGAACTCTGGATAAAAGCTGCCATTTCATTTACACATGATCAAAAAATGATTCTGGTCGACACAAAATCATGCATTTTGTGCCTTTCCAGAACCAGATTTATTTTATTTTTATTTACCCTTTTGTGTTGTTTAATTTTCTGGACAATGAAGGATTCAGATGAATGGTGCAGTAAGTACAAATGTTCAACCATTAAACAATTGACGGAAAATAAATCTGCAACTATTTTGATAATTGAATCTTTTTTTGTTTATTTGTTGTTTAAGCAAAAAAAACCCAAATATTTGCTGTTTTTTTGCTCAGTTTCTTAGTCGCACACTGTACCAAAGTCGGTATTTCGGTGTTTTGGACTGTTGGTCAGACCAAACGAGACACAGGGCTTTTTCACTGTCTTCTCACAGAAAATTAAGAAAATAATCAGATTGTTTGATAATGAAAATATTTGTTACACCTTAATGATTTACATTAAAGTTAGACTGAAAAAAAGAGGGGAGTAATATTTGCTTTGTTTTCAGGAACACTATTGACAAGGCTGCTGTAGTATCTTCAACATTTATGGCTGACAAATAGCTATGTTACACAATGAGCGCCCTCTCTAGCCAGTCTTTGTTAATGAAATGGTACCTATCCTGCTCCACCATTTTCCTTGACAAAAACACAACAGATCATATGTTCACATTTTTTTCATCCTAGGGCTGAACAGTTAATAGAAATATTATTGAAATCGCAAGATGGCTAAGTGCAATATCCAAATTGCAAGAGCTGCAGTTTTTCTGATAAAGGTAAAATGTGTCACAACAGACCATAAATTAAGCATGGTGGTGCTACAGAGACGCCCTGGCCCACAAATCATATTTTAATTTTTTTCAATGCAAAAATAGATTCAACATTTCAACTGAAATCTCATACGGGAATCACAGTATCTGCCAAAATAATCGCAGTATGATTATTTTTGCATTTCGTTCAGCCCTATTTCATTCTATTACATTTGAAGCAGGAAGTTTAATGTGAAATTATGTGTTCCTCTGAAAGGACTAGATGTATTGTTGTGATGTGTGAATACATATTGATGCGACAGGGGAGGGGTTGGGGAATTTTCGGTGAAGCTGTAAAACCTGACTGAAGTTGCTCTCATCCTGAATCACACAGGGAATTTAACTTCACATGCAGGGCCGAGACTGTGTCAGAGAAATTGACTGAGAAATTATGGTATTGATTGGGACCTGTCAACACTGAACTTTGTGTTTAGTGAGACATATAAAGGAAAAAAAAAACTTGTAGGGATTTCAAAAAATATTGTGACAGCCCCACCGCACACACCTATTATAAAACGTAATGGAACACAGGCTGGGAGAGAGATGCAGTGTCCAATATCAAAATCTGTTTCAGGATGAGAGCGTCTGTGTAATGTGTCATTCCTGATTCAAATGGAATTGCGTGTGTGAGAGTTTGATGTATGTGTGTGTGTATTAGAGTGTGGGTTTGTGTATGTTGGCAGCTTACACTGACAGCCTGGGAGTTAAATACTTGGCTGTCCTGGTATTCATAATGAGCCCCAAAGCGATGTCCAGTTTTACTGTGTCTATCCGGTTTGTGTGTAATATCTGTGTGTGTGTGCATTTGTGTGTTTGCCTAGCATGGCACCAACCTAGATCCTATGCCAAGCCTCCCATTAGTGAAGCACAGTCCATTAAAGCCCCATTAACAACCCCTCTTAGAACAAAAAAAAAACATGCACACAGTCAAAAACATTCTCATACACGCACACACACACACACACTGTACACATGCACCACTCCGCCTTACCTTCTGTTATCGGGGAACTTTGACAACCTGAGGCCCAGTCCATTCTCAGATCAAGGTCATGAAAGGGAATTGCACAAGAGAGCATACATATGGACAAACAGACCCCCACTTTCTTTCCCTTCTGTCTCGTTGGTCTCCAAACATCACTCCCAATGCCCCCTACCTCATTTTTATTGGATTTATTTACAGCTCTGAGATGAAACACAGCTTCATGACCACTGTCTCTATGTGTCCGTCCATCTCTAGGTTGTCTGTCCCGTCTCTGAAGAGGACTGATGCTGG
Source organism: Trachinotus anak (assembly GCF_046630095.1). NCBI lineage: Eukaryota > Metazoa > Chordata > Actinopteri > Carangiformes > Carangidae > Trachinotus > Trachinotus anak. The sequence continues at coordinate 23,708,147 of NW_027273870.1, forward strand.
CCTGTATCAGTGTATGGTGAGGAACAGGATGGGAGCAGTAATACACAGGAGAACAGAGGTGCAGGTGGCCTGTGAGTACACATCCACACACACACATCCACACACACACACACACACACACACACACACACACACACACACACACACACACACTCACACACACATTGGCAAAAACTGTACACACCATTATAATAACACCAGTACAGGAGCTGTTTTAATAACTGAGGATGCTGTTTATGAGGAAAACTTAACCAGGGGCACACCAACAAGCAGCTTCTCTGTTAAGGTCCTGCAGAAATCATCCTTTTTATAAGTCAAAAATTGTTTCAAAATTAATTTGGTAATATTTGAATGTTATTAAAAAGAAGAGAAAAAAAGATCTTTGCCAGATATCAGAAATTCCCCTCTCTGATCATGAGTTACATGACATTTTACAAGTCATGCGCTTGTTGGATTTTGTATGAAGCAGCGCAGTAAAACAGGATCCGCACAAATAGATTCACAAATATACTTCCCTGAAATAATTCACAGTTAACTTAGAAATAATGATGTACAAGTCATAAATCAGAGTCACAGATACAGATACGGACTAATAGCAAGCCAGTTTGACAGTGTTGATATTTGACGGCACAGAGAATAGCTAAGCCCAAAATGGAGGAAGCTATCATATCTTATCAAGAGCTGAAATCCTAACGCCATATTCGCTCTAGCCTCTGAGCCACTAGCTTCTGTAATTCAGTGCAATCTGTAATTTGGCATTCCTTTCATCTCTCTCTCTGAAAAAAATGAAACATGTTCCTGGGGTTTACTTTCCATAATCTAAGACATAAAAGAAACGACAGCTCCCATCAAACCAGCGTGGAAGTGTGGATACTTGGATCATCGCAACTTTAGCTTTTTTTTTTTTTTCATGTCTTTAAGATTCACCAGTGCTCGTCTTAAGTCATGTTTCCAGGTAATCTCTGCTGTCTAAAACTTCTGCAGTATTCAGTCCTCTTTGTCCTGCTGGTATCACAGACATGTCTGAACTAACTGTGACCCCTCGACTTGCCCATGGACTCGCCTCATCTGCCAAGCTGTGAAGTTTAGCCCATGAAGACCCACGGCTGATGGAAAATTATGTCTTATAAAAGCTCCTGAAAAATAGCCATGTTATATAAACAACGATATTAGATTATAAATCATCCTTATCTAAACATATCAAGTGAGCCACACAGCATACTGTTGAGGAGGCTCTGTTCCAAAGCTGTATTTTTGGCTATAAGCACTGTTAGAAATGTCAGTGCGACAGAAACAGACCTTGGACGTTCAGGTTGTTACACCATTCACTTTTATGAAACGTTCTCTGTTTGAGTGCAAACTGCTCTACAAAAGAGGAATTGTTTGCAAACAGTTATGAGGAGTCAGTGGTCTTTTGATGTCTTTTGAATGAATTGTTTGAACTTATTGTATCCATTAGCAACCAAGCTTTTCCCCTCTTCAATAAAGCTCATGAATGAATGGAATGATATTCAATCCCGAGAATAAATTGCCAGGTGACAGTAAACAACAGAGTGATAAGAAAAGAAAATGCAGAGAGGCTCAGTGCAGTTCCATTACAAAGCACCATGGCATGCTCTCAGCTTGCTAGCATGTTAGCATTTAGTTTGGCATTTACAGTGTTAGTATTATTACCAACAAACCCTGCTTTTATGTCATCAAACCTTTAGAACCACACATTTTTGTGAAAAAATACGGATGAATTTTGCTGCATCACTTTTTTTCAGCTAAATGCATCTCTTTTTGACAAAATGTAACTTTCTTTGGCATTCATACTCACATTCTTCATTCTCTTCCATCCTTCCAGTTTTGGGGAACTTTTCCTCGGAGGAGCAGAGAAAGACTGTGACTCAGGGCAGAGCAGCCATCATCAGCCCACCTCCTCTCGCTTCTTTCCCCCGACCCGTTGTCACATGGTTCAAAGACGGACAGAAGATCATCCCCAACAACCGCATGTAGGTGTCTCTTTCATTCTCTGTTCCTGTCTCTTTCTGGCACACACTCACATTTATATAGTGAATTGTGCAGCAGGGACAAAATGTGTGTAAAAAAAAAAAAACTGACTGAGATAAAATTAAATTTTACCGTTCTTATCCCTCAGTGGTATATTAATTAACATCCTCTAGAAGCACAAAAGTTCTTTTTAATCCTTGCACACCAATTGTTATGAATAATAGGCCACTTAGATAACTGACCCTTTTCATTAGACATCTGTACAATAGACTTAGAACATTATCAAGACAAGATAAAATGGATTTTTCAATGAATCACATCTACAAGGTTATTAAATAATTTTAGGTGTACCAGAAATGTTCTTTATGTTAATTGTTCAGCAGAGATATGAGGGTCCCTGGATGTGTTGTGTAAGCTGTGTTTCACAGCCTTTTGTCTAATGCTGTTGTGTGGCTGCGTTTGAAATGCCTGTAATTTGCATATTATTCCTTAGCTGCTACAGCTATCCTGTCAGTATTGTTATTTTGAAAAATGTTCAAACTGTGTATTAATAATGTAATTACTCAGACAAAGCAGGAAACTGTGGGTTTGTTGTGAAAGGCTTTCAGAATAATGTGCCATAGATTATGTTAAATTATTTTAGAACATTATAAATAATGTTTGAATCTACGCATCTGTGACAAATAGGTGCTGAGATACAGACCTTCAGAAGTTTCATCAGGCTGCTCTCACTCTCTGAGATAACTAACTCACCATTAAGAGCACTAACTGCTCCCCTATGTGTTATTGAATGAAATTGTCAGTGGCCTTGGTGTACACATACAGTAAATGGCCAGACAGCAAGTTTTTCACTCCTTTAATGGAAGTCACCACCTCAAAAGTGCCTTTGAGAAAGCTTTGTGGAGTCAGGTTACATAAGCAGGGTTTTTTTTTTTTCTTTTCTTTGGCTGGACAGGCCACGTGCCAACGCTACATCTGCAAATATCCATGAGTGAGTGAGTGAGTGAGTGAGTGAGTGAGTGAGTGAGTGAGTGAGTGAGTGAGTGAGTGAGTGAGTGAGTGAGTGAGTGCTGAAGTCATGTCATTGGTCTACTGGCCAGGAGTTGGACTTTTCCCACTGACCGTTGCTCTTTCAAAATGGTTTGGCGTGAACAGTTTGTTTTACGTCATCAGGGGGCACTTTCAGCGGATCCATGACAGTTTTCAATTACCGTATTTCCTCAAATAGCCTATATTTACCTTAAGTGCAGAGGGTAACAGGCCAATGTGAGACAGACCTTTATTTCTAATTCCATCTGTTTAATATGTATAATTGGTCATGCTGGTATTTTAGTATGATGCCTTGATCCCCTCTGTTTGATCTGTTAAAGTTCTTGTAACCATTTCAAATTAAAAGCCCTACAGTGTTTCAGTGGACAGAAACCTTTTATTTCTTAACAGGACTTTTATTGCTGCAGTAAGCATATTGTCTCATTTCCAGTTGCTGGTGATGATTGATGATCTGATTTTTTGACCAGCCTGGCAAAATTTGTGGCCCACCAGGATATCCCTGGGCTCCAGACTATGGACTGACTATGGAACAGTCTATAGTACAAAGAACATTCAAACAGGAAATGGTCTTTTACTGTCAGTTCTTGTGCTCCTGTGACAATAACTTAATTATTTTCATGTCGATGGCACATTGCACTATTGCGTTTTCAGTTTATAAATAAGTGTTATGGCTGAGTGGCGACATCCATGGGATGGGTTCGGGAGATGTAATTCAGGCATGTTTTTACCCTTCTGTTTAACCCCCTGTTTTGTTGCCTGTGATCGCATCCCTCTTGTGTCTGCATAAAGAAAAGACAAAGCATCAAGAAAGAAATTCTGCCTTGTCCAGCCATATACAAGGTTTATATCTAGTCTTGTTATTTTATTTTTGTCATTGCTTCCCATCAACTTTGACTTTGCTTTTTAATTTGAATACATGGAAAAGGGCTCTCCTGTTAACTTAATAGGGCTTCATTAAGTGTGGCTTAATGACAGTGGACTGCTATTATTTTGCTACTCAAGACTCAGCCTGCATTGAAAGTGTTTACTGTCAGAGCATCAGCATTACACTGCGTTAGCCTCCTTAAACTGTACTCCCTGCTGCTATCCATTAAAAACAGAAAACAGGGAGTCCTTTGTTCTACTTATTGATTGTTCCATGACAACAGCTTATTTACATATTTTAATAAGTATACTGTATATTCTGTAGATGAATGTGACAAAAGAAGGTTTTAAAACCGGCAAGATGAAGCCTCTGCAAGAGACGGAACGTTGTTTTCGTCACCCTCACCCTTTATGAGCTCTGCTGCCACTACCACTGGCAATTAAAACCAATAAATAAATAAATAAAAATAAAATGAAGGTATTTAACACTGCAAAAGTGAGCCAGAAAACTCTTCCTGTCACTTCCAGCTATCTATTCATTTAATGGCCACTTCCATCCATGTCAAAGTAGCACTGACGGCAGGGCATAAAGAGCAGCCAAGGTGCCCTTTACCTTGCCAGGTCCTTTTGTAACATTCTCAAGTGGTCCAAGGGCCGCTAATAAGTCTGAGTGCAAGTCAAGTCACACAGAGCTGACACAGAGGCTGCAGACTTGGGGTATGGTTGAAAATAATTAGTTTTACCACATTAAAAGTATTTCAAACATTTGTTGCTGTTACAAAAGGTCACACTCGAAGACATGGTCATAGAGAGGAGCAAGACACCATTGTCATTTGAACATGGGGATAATGGTGCACACTTTTCTGGAAGGTAGATCGTGTTCGACCATCCGACAAACACTTTTGTCGGAGTATGCTGGCACCTTGCCGAGACCGGTACCTTGTCCTGCTTTACGACTGACATGGGCCTGTGGTTCATAATTCTTACAAGAGATACTCAATATATATCATTATCATACATATTATTGCTCTATCCTAATTTAAGCCTGACAGGAATGGAAATCTTACCAGAGACTGTAGATCCTTGTTCACATAAAGGACAAACTACCATAAAATATCTGATCCATTTACCAGAACCTTCGACTTCAGCTTTACTGCAAAGTTTGTTACAGAAGGAAAAAGCAGTGTGATTCTGTTAAATGGAAGGGATCTGTTCTGGAAGCTCCACATTCAGGAGTCAGCAGACAGATGAGTTGTCACATGATTATGGCAAAAGAGCAAAACATATGAAATTAATAGTGAAAGCATAAAAGATAATGAATGTTGAGCATAAGCTGAAGTAGCTGCAGAGATTGCAGAGTAAGCACTGATGTAACAGTTGCTGCAGTGGGTTAGCAGAGCATTTAAAACACAATATGATTTGACAGTGAGCAGTTGGCTGTCACGGTTTGGCAGGTGCACTCAGCTGAGCAGTCAGCTGAGAGGTTTGGCCTTCCGATCACAACACAGATGACACTGTGGCCTGTACTGGAGCCAGTGCATGTAACTAATGTAGCTACATTGGCTCCATTTCTCTTTGCCTGTCATCTTGATTAAGACGAAGAGTCCATGCATTTTATTATTAAGATAACTCATTCAATTCAGGGATTTCATCAGCTATTTGTTCACTCAGAGTTAGTTTCTACTGAATACATGACTGCTTCCACTGAAGTTGTAAGAAATTAACGCATTTTCATGAATTACAATTTTAGTGACATTCTGGGAATAGAAAGTAGATGTGCTGTTTGACACAGCACAGGCCTTACCCTTTCATGTAGGAGGCATTTTGTTTAGACCATATGCAAATTTTATGCAGAGAGGGAGAAAATGGCGTCTCTAATATTTGATATAAATCATTTGTCCACTTTCACTTGAAGTCTACGCAGTCTCCATGACAATGAGAAAAGCAGTGAAACAGAGACAGAGAGAGATTCAACAGTCAGTATTTCACATGATGTACACCTCTGACAAACAACTGGCACAGCCACACATCACGGTATTAAATTAATCAGGAGGAAAATTCCACTCTGACAATCAATGTTCCTGCTAAAACATTTAACAGTTGATTACAGGCCCAGATTTTGGGCACTCAACACCCCACTGTATAACTGGCTGTTCCGACTTTAGCCAGAAAACCAGTTAGTCACCACATCACATAAAAATAGTTTTCACCAAACAAAGTCTGTCCTCACATGATGATAGTTAAATCTTTTGTTATTCGTGGAGTGAGTATGAAAATTTAAATTGTTTTAATTTGTAATTTAGAAATATTAGAAGTCAATTTGTTGATTTGTCTTAAGTGTGAATTCATTACACCTTGTTTTCAGCTATAGCATTTCATCTGAATTATACAGAGATGTATGTAGAAAAAACAAACAAATTCAGAAAACATCTTAATCAATTCGACAACATATGTGCAACATATACTCGCAATACAACCAACTACACAAACACGCTGCAGTGTTTCCAGGGGATGAACCTGGCGACAATGCCCTCATTGTTCACTGCTTTGTGACTTTAAAAGCATTGAACAACAAGTGTGCATGGATGTATTATAAAACAAATATTATAATACATTCAAGCAAGTGTGTCCCAGCAGGGTTTCATCACTTTTTTGTTTCTTGAATGTTTTCTGATTTTGCAGCATATAATTATGCTATATATATATAATTATATATATTATATATATAATTATTTTTAAGTTGTTACTTTTAGAGTATTTGTGGTTGTGCAGTTTTGTTTAATTGGACTAGACTCTTTTGGGGCTGATAAAACCAAACCTTCAAAGTCAGAAACAGACTGAATCCAGCTTAATGAGTAGTTCAGTTATGATTACTTCATTATCATTTAACCATTAAGATCTATCCAAAGACTACTAACTGCATGCCATACAGCAGTTGTAACCCATGTTTTAAGTCATAAAACATGTTCTCTCTGTCTAGATACGTTTACAGTGGCATTATGCAGCTGCTGATGAACATTTTGAAATTTGATATTATTGTTTCATATCTATTTGTTCTGTGTGCTGTCAATGCTGCAAAAAAGTTTTAAAAAAATTTAATTAAAATAAAACGTTAACAGAATAAAAGACACAAAACAAGAGGTTTCTGAGAAGCCTCTTCTCCCCGTTGATTTCTTTATTCCTTTTACAAAGTGAGGTACAGTCTTCAGCACAGTAACATTGGTAGATTGTTTGGGCTGAGAAGACCTGATTGCTTTGCAACTTCTGAGCAGTGAGTTTGTACTAAAATTCAAGGCTGTCACACCAATACCTGTATCCATGGCAACAAGATAAAAATGACAGCTGGTTCAGTCACTTGTGGTGTCTGGTTATGGTAATAAATTTTGTGATACAGAAGTAATTTCATGATATTGTTAGTACGTAATAACATTTCATTTTCATATTGTTATCTTTTTTTTTCTGTTTCTGCTCTTCAAAAAACAAAAAAAAAAGAGACACACCTGTACAATGACTAGAAGAACTTCTTTTTAAGGTATTAATACAATCTAGGTTTTTAAAAAAAAAGAATTATCTCTGCATTGTGAGATGAAATATTCTGATTTGCTTGCACCCCACATACACACACAATGATGAAGATTCATGCATAATTCTTCCTTTGAACCCTCATAGAAAAGACTAATTTGCACCTTTCTTCACAGTTCCTCTCTTGTCTCAACAAGACATGTCCTCCTCTCCCGTTCCCCCTCTCACCTCCCTGCTCTGTCTCCCACTCCTACTTTCCTGCCTCTAAATTATTCTTCATATTGCTTTGTTCTCTCCACTGGCTCGCTCTCTCTGCCTCTTTTACAGTCATTATCATGCTACAGGATATAGTGTTATACAGAACCCATAAACTTCTGTTCCCGAATAAACTGCTTAACTGCTGTGGTGTATGCACACAAACACACACATACACGCACACACGCACACACAATCTGTCTCTCCAGACCAATCTCAGTTGCGTCTACCTGGCTTGAATGTCTCTGTGTGCGCTCATGCGTGTCAGAGCGAGTGCACTGAATATTTGCACGGCTCCGCGTGCGTAATGGTGTGTGTGTGTGTGCACTCGTGTTTGTGTGCGAGGTTACGCTGGCTGATCCTGCGGTCCGGTGAGACAGGGCCAGATGGTGCCTGGCGGTTGGCTGTCTTCGTGGTGACCGAGCTGATGATGTCGTTTATGAAGTTTATTGATCCGATATGCATCGCTCCCAGAGTCCCCAGCCCCATCTCGCTGTCCGTCTTTCTGCCTGTCCCACCGCTCTCAATTTATGTCCATGTGCCTGCCCCTAACCCCACTCTACATATCCAGCACACACACAGCCTCACTGCCTCTGTGCGTCTACCCTCCCCCCTTACCCACACACACACACATCCTGTCTGTCTATGAATGTTCCCAAACTCCCCAGCTCTCAAAATACTGGCCAGCAAAGAACTTACAAGCTGTCACTTCCCACACTCTCTAATCTAATGGAGCCCTTACTCTCTGCTCCCTCCATCTTCTCCCTTCATGCCGCTCTGCCATCTCTCTGATTTGCTACCTCTCTCCATCCCCCCACAAAATGTTTTTCTTCTCTTCATCCTATTTTCACATGGACTGTGAACTTCAGACATATTGAGTGTGTTTTCGTCTCTGCTGTCCAGCAGCAGTCAAAACAACTTTGAGACAGTGCGGTCACCTCAGCGCTGCTGATGCTGATATATATTTTAGCCATGACCTGCAGCCCAGGTCGAGAGGAGCTAACTGCTGGTTTTAATTAGCTCTGAGGCCTGTGGCAGATGGACGTGAAATGATTCTGATAGCCAGCAGCTTCAAGAGGACAGCCAGAACTCTCCTTTCTTCTTCCATCGGGGACACAGGGAGCCCAGACTGATCAAATAAAGGCAGTGATCTATGCAGAAGCATGGCTGGGCGGACAGTGAATATTTCAGTTTCTTGTTGCTGGGGAGTCGAGTGGTGTGGATAGCACTGTTGTCACAGGTGGTCAGTGTCAGGACTGGGCCTGATGGGAAATATTTGTCCTCGTAGACCTGGCCTGAGCGGCCATATGCTGTGGAGATGTGTGTCTGTGTGTCTGGACATTCATTCATTTTAATTTGTCAAACACCACTTTAACACAGGTAACAGAGGGAGCCATTCATTATTTTGCCTCTTCCCATTACACACACACACACACACACACACACACACACACACACACACACACACACACACACACTCAGCAGAGGTCTGAACAGAAGGAACTTTCTCGCTGTCTGAACTTTGCGAGCAGATGTTGTGTGCGTTTGTGTCTGCCAGTGTGTGCACACATGCATGTGTGTATTAGACAAACAACAAGACCAAGAGAACAAGAGCATCATTTGGAGGGAGACTCAAAGGATGTGCAGACTTAAATCCCACCTCATGTTGAAAATACAAGCGGCCATTTGAAAGGTCTTCCATCCACGACAGCTCTGCTGCTGCTCATAATGACACATTTTCTCACGGCAGCCAAGGGGGAGGATCAAAGTGGCTGAAAGAGAGGTAGAAGTAGTCAGGAAAAAAGAAGTTACAGGAAATGAATATGGAGTAAAGAGTTTAAGCTCATCTGAATCCATTGTGTCTGGAACTTAATCTCTGGAGCCACCAGAAGCTTAGATACTGTATGTGACTTCCTTCTCAATGATATGATTTAGTTACTTTTGGGATTACAAAAAAATCCCAGACATGTAGGATTTTAAGACGTATGACTGCGCTGAGCACAGCCATGTGCCAAGGTTTTATCTACTTACTCAAGTATTGTTTTCTACAATCATGTATTTCTTTGTCTTTGTTAAGACTTTTAGTTTCCTTACATCAACTGAGTCACACTGATCAGCCACAAAAGTAAAACCAGTAACTGCTGACTGATTCTGTGCGTGTATTATATGTATATATACTGTTCAAGGTTTGAGTCTGTATCAAGCAAGCAAGTCTGCTTGACTTTCACTTTTACCTCAGCATGTAGATCATTATGGTATAGTTCATAATAATTTTTTGTTGTATTAACTGTTATGTAACTTGAGGAAATGATGTTTACATACAAACACTTAATCTGGATACTCTAAAAATCAGATCATGACACAGATCCTAATCTTCATCAGGTATGATGTTGACAAAGTTGAATCCATATCAACTCATATCATATCCAAAACCAAATCAAAGTTGTTCCATCTATTTGCAATCACATAAAAGTCTTGCTGCCTCGGTATGTGGTATGTTGTCAGTTGTGGTCTAACAACTACATAAATGATTGTAATATTTCTTCATTAGGTACCTAAACGGCGTGTAGCAATCTAAGTGATGAACAGGCTACAGTTACCATTCTGACTTGCTTGGCAACAAATGTCCATGTATGTCTTCATTTGCTGTGCAGTGTTTGACGCCTGTGAATTTATGCCATGTATTAACAAGACAACTTTACAGAAAAAATTGGCTTCATAGACAGAGTCTCGTCTGGTTTCTTTTTTAATTGACAGCTCAAATAAGGCTTGTTATGAGTAATTGTTAGTTACAGTTTGTTGACTTTTAAAATGGTACAAGAAGAAACATTTACTGTACATAAGGCAAACACCTACCTGAACCAGGAGTTGTGTTAAAGTTAATTGCCCTTTTGTCACTAATACTAGTGGTCACTGGCTGAAAGGCTACACCATTGTGATGTGAGGGAACACACAGCATTTAGAACTCACCATTTAACATTTCTACATTGATTAATTAAAAATAAAAGACAAGACATCAAGCAACAGGAATTCTTTTTTGACACCTGCCTGAACTTAATATTTTCCAATTTACCTCTCCTCCTGTTTCTCGCCTGCTCTCTGCTTTTTCCCCTCCCTTCTCTCCATCCTGTTCCATAATTGAATTGCTCCTTTGGTCCTCTAATGTGGCGGCAAATAAGAGAATGAAAATTCTCCACTGTAAACTCTTCCGTTTCCACTTCGGTATCTTACCTCTCTTCATTTCAATTGACATTTGTCTGTTGCTCTGTCTCTCTCCTGTTTGCTTCTCATTTTTGCCCTCCCTCTCACTTTGTCCTTCTTTCTTGTCAGTGTTAGCAGCTGTTGATCCCAGTTCAAAGGAGGAATGGTAATCCTGGTATTCCTCCGCTCACCTTCAGCTCACCTCAGGTCTTGAAATGAAGATTGTGTGCAGATTTTATAGGTTTAAGATTGTAGCAGAGATGTGGAAACGGATTTGGTTTGTTCTTGTTTCAATGTCAGTGTGTTTTTGGTGTTTGGTGTTATTTAAGAATAATCATTAAACATTGGAAATAATTGGCCTAATGGGCCTATGGGAGCAGCAAAGCCTGAAGCTAAAACGTGGGCGTCATGAAGACTAATGACTGTTTCATGGAAAATAATGGAAGTTCCAAATTAGGAATAAAGCAATATTAGGATTCTGCTGGGAAAACTGAACATCAAGTCGTAGACAGATCGACACCAAACACGGGGAGACCCAGTGGCCCAGTGGTTAAAGCACATACTACCTAACTGCATCATCCACTGCAGGTCATACACCTGTCTTTTCCTCTTGCTCTCTGACTGCCTTTTGTGTCACATTTACAAATTTAATGGAAGCATCTGTAGAATTGTATTAAATCCATTCCAGTTGAATATTTTTCTCCTTGTGAGCTCACCCTGTAAAGTAATCCCTTGTTCTATGAGCCATATCTGCAATGCTGAAAACATTACACTGATGGGATGTAACAGTAATTTAGGAAACCTTGTTAAGAAATTGGACATGCGTGGATGCAAAAGAGGCAACATTGTCCTGTTTGAACAGCCACAAAATATCAGGGCGGTGCAGCCTGACATGTTCCTGCTGCAGGGACACCTTGGAGTTTAGTCCTCAGTTTCCTTGAGGAAAATTGCAGGGCTTTTCTTCCTCTTTGGCAGTTTTGGCAGCAACTCTCCCAGTGCACTGTGCTCATTACAACACAGCGCCACCACATCAGCATAACCAAGTGAAATGCTTGTAAGATAACAATATTTGCCATGAAGACACCTGCCAGAGTTTTGTAAAAAAAAAAAAAAAAAAAAAAAGCACGAGGTTATCATGACCACACTGTTCATTAATATAATTTGAGATTACTAGTCAGCTGGTATCCAAACAGCTGACGAATCAGCCAGTGAAAGTGAAGCATGAATGAAGCAACTGATGCTAATCAGCTACTGCAAGCACAACGTCAGTGTTCTGCTGAAAATCACTACGCTCCATTAGTTTTAAATCAGGGCAACAGCACTGTGTGAAAAAACACAGCCCTGTCATGTCAACACAGAGGAATCAGCTAAACTAATGCAGGGTTGTCCAGCGAAAAAGTTGAACTCGGCTCAGTTTCTGCAGGAACATATTATGACATCATGATGCTGCAAATCAAACATGTACAAGCAGATATTTTACCAGTGGATTACCCTGTAACATGAATGCTCACATTTGCCCACACCACCTCAGACCCTTGGATTATTTTGATGCAGGGATGTTCTCAGTCTGAACACCCACTTAGTAAATGTTTATGACCTAGCTGTCACCTTGGGGGCACAATGTGTCCCTCTTGATACAGTTTGAGCCCAGAGTAGTTTGTTTTCACCTGACAGCAGAGAATGTCACCAGGAGAGCATAATGTGTGGGGAGGTTGCTAACCTGTAATTAGATAATAGAATAATCTGAAAACTCTTGTTTTGTTTTGGCAAAAATGTAAATTGTTAAAACCTTGACAGTGTGTGTGTGTGTGTGTGTGTGTGTGTGTGTGTGTGTGTGTGTGTGTGTGTGTGTGTGTGTGTGTGTGTGTGTGTGTGTGTGTGCGTGCGTGTGTGAGTGCGTGTGTGTGTGCCTTTCTTGTGTACATACAGCATATCCAAGCATACATGCATAATGTATTCAGTTGGTGTTTACTAATGGTCTGTCTACATTTGTAATCAATACTGTAAATAATTGGAGAAAGGATTTTCTAACTGTAGACTTTTGCTTCTTTTCCATTTTTATCCACTTCTCTTTGTATCTAATTTAGGTCCAGTGTCATACATTTTATCTACTTGCAAAAGACTGGTTGTTGCTTAAAAAATTGGCTGGAGGCGACTTGTTCAACCACCACACTATTATGCATGAATTTTGCAGTAAAGAAATCAGATGACTTGTTTAATTTTTAATATTATCACTGTACTGCATGGGGGGTGGGGGAGCTACACGTGTGGCAAAGGGAGACAGGGAACAAGGGGTTGCTTTAATTGCATTGCATTTTCTGGTAATATTATTCATTGTCAAGGTGGAGTGGGATAGAATTGCATTATGAAGACAGCACTTTAGGGCCTGCCGTCGGACTATGAATATTCATTGCTTTTTCTGCCAAAAGCAATTTGTTGTAGCTTTGTTTAAAACTGTTGATGTGTTTCCTAAGTCTGTAGGCTATATAAGTAGACCAACATGTATGCCACAAGGTAAAAACATTGTGTTTTAATAAATTACATTTTCTCTCCTATCACAGAACTGGGTGGATGTTTTAGAGTTGATAGCGCCATTATTTTCAGACCTCAGCTCGCAGTCAGATATATTTGTTGTTAGCTGAGATAACAGCCTCCATGTCTGGCAGATATATCAGGTGAATTTGAGTCTCCTCTCATCTGTCTTTAACTTGTGTCCTTTACTTGTAACTGTGCTCCAAATTTGCTGTTTTCTTCCAGTCACATTTTTCAGACAACTAAGGTAAAAAGAAAACTTTTTTTTTTTAAGTAGAAAGTAGAAAAGACATTAACTCTGAGGCTGTACTTAATGACTCTCCCAAATGACAGAGGCTTACCCTGCCTCTCACACTCAGGGGAGGGAGACGAGCAGCAGGAGAGGAAGGAGGAGGGGTAGGAACAAAAAGCTCCCTTAACTGCAGGAGTGCGACAAAGATGATTGCATCGCAGTTTCAAAATATGCTACTATTTACTACCATGATTTTAGTTTCCTTTTACTTATTTGAATTATCCTGGAATAATTATTATGTTTGTTTTTGTTCCTGTAGCTGTAAATGAATACTTCATGTGCTGTAAGAAATCCTAATGGGCCACCGTTTATGTTTTCAGAGCCCCCTGACCCTGATAATGAAATGCTATCTGCATCTGGATATCTGCATAAAACAAAACATATGCTAATGTCGGATGTAAACACACATGGCATCCATTACCAGAGAAGTGTCACTGAATTTACAATGGCTTGCCGTTTGATCCCAGGCACGCTCATCCACAGTGGATGTATGCAGTTCACTCGGTGTTATTCAGATGTGTGAAGAAGTACCACTCGCAGTGTTCAAGCATCATGACTCATCCTGAGTTTGCCATCCACTCAGCTTCACAGAGACACTCCGGCATGGTCAGGGTGCAGTCGTAGCTTTCACAGCAGCTCCTGGCAGAAACTACCAGCCTGTCTTTTCTTTTGCCTCCTGAAATGACAATCTGTTCTGCCTCTAATGAAGTAAACACTGTCCTGTGTCACATGAAGTGACCCTTTCCATCATCATGTTTGTTATTAGGTTCAAGGGATGGAATTCTCTTGGTCAGTTGACCTTCATGGTTAACACTGAAATATCTTGTGAGCTGCTGCTATCAGATGGAACCCAGAGGATTTGGCCGATGACTTTGCTGCTGCCTTGACTTTCATGTTTTGCTTTGAAGACTGAAATATCTTGACAGTGTTTGGATGGATTGCCATTAGACATTGTTACACACAGTCATACCTATTGCCTTTGACTGAATACCTGCAAAACTGTTGATATTTCCATCATCTGCTGCTGCATTTTACTGCTAATTAGCAAATGTTAGCATGCTAACACAATAAACTAATATGGTGAACATGTGAAACTTTATACCTCATTAACATTAGCATTATCTTTGTGAGCATGTTAGCTTGCTAAAGTTAGCATTTAGGTCAAGGCACTGCTGTCCCTCAAAGAGCTGCTACCATGTCTTTAGCCTGTAAGTCAGAAAAGAATGAGAACAAATACCTGTTGATAAACATGAGCTGTGATCTCATTTTAATACAGGGTGTAAATTTAATTCCTTTACATGTGAATCTCCATTACTCTTTAACCTTTTTACCTATTTTGAAGTTTCCCCACGGGTGTGGAAGCTTGTGGGATCTGCAGTTCGGGATTCTCTGCTCATCTATTTCTGTCTGCCATAGAGCAGCTGCTTCTGTCTGAACTGATCACTCAAAGACACACACACAGAGAGAGAGAGAGAGAGAGAGAGACGGTGTGTGGCAATGCGTGTTAATGTGTGTGTCCAGCCTGCATAGCTTGTGCTGATGATGATTCATTTTATGGATACGGATCTTTGAAAGGTGCAGTGTTTTTTTGTTTTTTTTTGTCCTTATCTGATTTGCCTTTTTTCCTTTTTCTCCACCTTCCTTCATCTTGTCTTTCTCTCTACTGGTGTCTCGCTGCCTATATCCTATATCATCTCAGGAATCATTATTCCCCCATTACTGTCTGAACCAACACATTCCCACCTGTCAGCTTGTGTGTGTGTACGTGTGTGAGCGTGTCCTCTGTCTAAAGTCGTTAAATATTCTAAAGACAGCGACCTCTTTTAATTATCCACTAATCACACTTTTAATTACCTGCCACACACACACATCCATCACTGACCAGATTGCGCACACGTGCACACAGACCCTGTGCACACACACACCTGCCATTGGGAAGAGTTCTTAACCTATCGACAAAACGGGGGGGGGGGGGGGGGGGGGGGGGGGGGGGCAGAAGGGAGAATTAATAAGAGAGAGAGAGTGAGAGACAACACAGAACAGTGAGAAGTGACTGATGACGGTTTGGTTTTGACACTCTGTTAGTGGCTGACAGGTTATTACCACAGAAGACACCATGAAACAAATGAATAAACAAATTAAGGAAATGCAAACTAGGTTGTAAATACAAACACAAACGCTTGCAGGAAATGATCTACGTGCATTTCTGCTCACCGTCCTCTGTATCCACGGTAGATATCTTTTCTAAACATCCAGCCAGACAAAAAGAACACAATGCTGATTGACTGGTTAATATCAGAGCCACATAAGATGACATCCTCAAGATCTGAGAGCGGGATCAATAACCAGAAGGTCACAAGTTTCTTCTCTCTCAGACACAAATAAAGACAGAATTTTAGCATTTCCTGCTCTTGGGAAATTATACTGTAATCCAACCTCTCTGCTCATGTATTCTCATGGGAGTTTTGTGTTTATGACTTGGGTGGCTTATGTCAAGGAATAAATGCTTCCACAGTGTGACCTACTGTCCTTTGTTTTTAGTTCAAACACTTAGCTCTCCATTCATATTGTAGAAAACTCTTATTTTCTCTCTTACTCTCCCACTTTCTCAGTTTTCACTGCTGGGCCATGAACAGGATTCCTGTTCATCATTGGCTCAGATAATTACAGTGTCCCATAACCAATACACATTCACTCACACATGCATACAAATATGCACATGTACTGTAACACACCAACAGGCTCATACACATTGTTCACACTCGTGGTGGTCTCTAATTTTGTGCTGCTGCAGAGTTCACAGTGACATTTGTGTCAGCTGTCCATTTTGCACTTGAGCCTCTTGAGCAATTTTCTGGCTCCAAACAAACAGACCTGCTTTCGCCAAAGTGGGTGGAGCTGCAGCTGAGGTAGTTTCTATGCCGAGCAGGTGGCATACTGCAATGTAGGTACCTTTCTAGCATGAAATTGAGCTTGCATTTCTGCCTGCTGTGACAAAACGCTAGTGTAAAGAAGAATCTTTGTTGCTTTATGTGGTCGAGTTGACTCCTCACAAAACACCTATTCATGTATTTCATTTAGTACGCTTAAAAGACACATCACATGGTTGGATTAAAGGGTGATTCTCAACAAAATACTCACATAGACACACATGCTGTATATGCTGCCCTAAACTGGCTGCAGTGTCCCTATTATTTTATGTAGAGTAAAAAAAAAAATCAATTTATGTATGTGTCCTGGGTTACTGTGTCTTCTTTCAAAAACATAGACACAACAATCTCTGTCACCCTGTATGGTTCTTGTAGATGGAACAGGTAAGTGCGAGCGATGCATTCCCTGACAATGAAGCTGCAGGGTTTGTGCACATTGCAAGATCTATGAAAGCAAGTGTGTGTGTGTTGGTTATGTTTGCTATAGAATAATGTAGATTAAAATGTTTTCACCTGTAGGCACAATCATTTTTTTGCATTGTATTGATTTCCCATCACCGTAGTGACAAGAGTATCAGTTAAAAACCCTTGTTTTACAGGAGATGCTGTAAGTGTGTGGTTGTGTGTGTGTTGACAATAAAGCAGAGACATTGTGCTTGTTTACTCCATACTACTGCTACTGACCTTTAAAGCTACAGGAAGCAATTTGTCTGCATTTATAGAGCAATATGTGACTGTGTTTTACAAATTATCAGTGTGATCCTGTGTATACAAATTTACACACACACACACACACACACACACACACACACACACACACACACACAAACACACAATATTATTTACTATATATTGTGTGTGTATTCTCAGATTTAGGCAATCATCCTTAGTAATAGAAATTCATAGAAATCCATAGACCTTTGCTATACTGTTTATACCGAGGTAACAATCTCTGTCTCTTTACAAATCTGTTACAATTTCTTCAAATGTCTCATTGTGTCAGATTGTGTCAGAAATTTTATTATGTTGAGTCAATGAGAAGCTGCAACCAGGAAATGTTTCAAATGTTTCCTTAAAAAAGATCTTAAGCAATTATTTGATTATCAAAATTGTTCCTTTTCTGCTCTCTCTTCATCAGCTAATCGAATTGTTGCAGCTTTTTTGTTTAGCCAAAAGCATTTATTCCAATCTATTTTTCTTTTGGCTTCATAATGAAAGTTCCAGAAATTTACAGCACAACATCAAGATATATGAAGCAAATCCTACAAGCTGGGCTACGCTAACCTCACACAACTCACTCTTCTCATTAAACACCTGATATCCAACCATGTAACCATGAAAATTAAACACCTGCTGTGTGTCAGCTTCAAGAACCCATGAAGAAACCTCGTCACTCCTGCAGCTAGATTGTAAAAGCAGAATATAAATCACATGGTCTGGAGTCACACTCTTTATTTCAGGTTCAAACAGTCATATGAACCAGAATTAGAAAATGACAGCTTATATTCAAGTGTGAAGATTAGTGACTCTGTGTTCAGCTGGTCTCTTTGGCTGAGCAGCTGGGAGAGTGTTTGAGAATAAGGTGTGTTTTTCCATCTGAGCCAACGACAGAGACGGAGAGAGAGCGAGAGAGTGTGAGACAGAAAGACAGCGAGAGAAGTCACCGCCAGTTGTGTGGTTAATTGGAAGCAGACATAATTAGTGCTAATTAGGATAATAGCCATTCGTCTAGAGATCCATCCACCTAATGGGACTACAACAGTCACTCAGCTGCGTACAGACACACAGTCTCACATAAGGAGTTGTTACCATCCATTCAGCTTTCCTTTTGGAAGAATGTGGTCTTGCACTGTAGATTTAATGTATGAGCTGTTTTGACAATGAAAAGCAAATGTTTTTCTGTGTGCATTTACATGAATAGCCACCCGCAGATGACAAAGAGACTGACAGACTGACATAAAGTAGCGGTACAGAGGAAGTGAGTCATGGAGCTCCTGTAGCTGAACAAACAGCGGGTGGAGAGAAAAGTGTCCCCACTCTGTTTACTCAGCATCTAGCCCCATCCCTCTCTGCTCTCCTCCCTTCCTGCCTCCATCTCACCCTTGCCCCACTTTGGTTTCCTTTCCTGTTTCGTTGCCTTTCCACTTCTCCCTGCCTGTCCCTCAGGCCATGCCAGGGGACATTAAACAAACGTAGTCTGTCCAGCAGCCTTCTCCTACTTTTTTTTCTCTCGCCCTCTCTTTCTCTGTCATATGCGCACACACACCAATTACTTTCAGACTGCAGGCCCTAGGCTGTGTGGGCACAAGGATACTCCACTTTGCGCGCGCGGGCATACACTTCCTGTGTGTTTTATGGAGGACTTATTGTTGGTGGCAACTGGCCAAGCCGGCGTGCCACCGCAGAACAGTCTCCTCTCTGTGTTCGTTTGACCATTGGAAGGAACTGTAAAGGAGATTGAGGAAGCAAGCCTGTGATTTAGGCACTGTGTTAATTACAAGTCACAGAGCTGTAGAGTGTGTAGGGCAGAAGGTAGGGAAATGTTTTCTGAGTCAGTGAAGGGGCTGTTAAAATCTCTCACAAACACATTAGTGTTCATTACTGTTGTAACCTCTACCATCTTTTTTCCCCCCCTCTCAGTCTCCCTCTCTTCATCGGACATATACAGACACATATACAAGCTTTTTCTCTGAGGAAAAATCATCAAGATTCATCAAGCACAACTAGGACATTAACAGTGAATAACTTTAGATTGGGTTGAGTTATTAATAAGGTGTGGAAAGAAATGGAAATGTGTTTTTGACACGTGAGAGGAGGTGAGTTGTACACTGTGTGGCCAAAAGTGTGTAATCCTCACATATGCTGCCTCTTGGACAGATTATTAGTCGTTAGAGAGGCATTGCTCATCATTTTATGCTGATGATATTCACTGTTATTGCTCTTTTACACCTGATGAGACTAACAAATTGTTCATTTGAAATGAATGTTTAGATGTCATCAAGATTTGCATGGCTGACAACTACCTTCAGTTTAATGCAAATAAGACTGGAGCTCTTCTAATTTATCCTGAAAATTTAATTTCAAACCTCAAGCAGCACACAGGGTTGTCAAGTATTTGTGTTCAGTATAGCCTTTGAAGTTCAGGTGTCATTTTTGATTAATCTCTGTCTTTTGTTAATCATCTCAGCCATCTTAGCCAGTGCTCATGTTTTTTTTTTTCACATTGCTAAATTAAGATCTGCGGCGACCAAGGTTGAGATGGAGATGATTACTCATGCTTTTATTTCTTCTTCTTTAGAATATTGTAACGCCCTCTTTACTTGTTTGAATCAAACTGCTGTGAACCATCTCCAAACTGTCCAAAATACAGCTGCTTGGTTTGTAACTAGAAATAACAAGAGATCAATGTTATCCTCTCTACACTGGCTTCCAATCAGATTCCACACTCATTTTAAAATACTGGTGCTAACCTTTAGAGTCAAGCACCCCAGTGTACTGCTGACCTCCTCCTCCCCTCTATGACCAGGTCTTCTGAACAACAATCACTGTCTGTTCTTCAAACCAGCTATAAAACCAGAGGTGATTGTCCTTTTCAAGTTGTTGCACCCAATTTATGGAATACCCTGCCCTGCCGTGACATTCTTTATGAAGCAGCTAAAAACGTTTTTATTTGGACAGGCTTTTTGTTAGTCTGTCCGAATAGCTGCTCCATTTTATCTGTTGCTTTTTATTGGCTTATTTCCTCGTCTGTGTTCTGACCTTATGTACTTCTCATTTGTTTGTGGTTATTTTAATTTGTCTGTGTGTCTGTCTGTGCTGTTTTCATTGCTATTTTTTGTAGTGTATTTTTCATTAATGTAAACACTTTGTGATTTTGTATCTTTTAAAAGTGCTACACAAAAAAACTTTCCTTATTCCCCCAAGGAATCTTTAAATTAGTGGAGCGGGATCTGTTTTCAGTTAGTTAACTCTTTGCATAAGTAAAAAAGCAAGATGCGTTCATATTTCTCTCTGTCACAGTCAGTCTCACTCAAGCAGCCACGCATGCACTCGGCCCACAGTCACCACTTAACAGGGAGATTTGTTAACCTGAAACACCGGCAGTGCAGCAGTTTGCCCTCCCCTCCAAACCTGAATGTGACGCACTGAGCTGTTTGAGGCAAAGTTTCCAATCTGTCTAAACTCACAAGGTTTTGTTTCCCTGAATTTACGACATGCTGCTCTGATTAATTTCTACAAAGCAAACATACGGTTTGATCAATCAGTCGCCTGCTGAACTCAGCCACACTGACCCTGATGCATCTCATTGCACAATTAGTTTAGCCACGAGATGATGGTCTGCTTGAATGCAGAGTCTTTGTTGTGTCAAAAAGTGTATTAATTTATTCTGATGTTAGCGAAGCTAATGTTAATGTCGGGTGAGTTAGGGCAACTTCATTATAATAAATCGTGAGACACCCTGGACTGTTGACGTGAGAAATCTTAATGCTACAGCATACAGTGATATTTTAGATAACAGCGTGTAAAAGGATCTTTCTGACTAAAGTTAGGAGAGGGTTGTTACCTGTGCTCTCAGTTTTCCCCTCTTTGGAGTGGAAGAACTGGCCTGTACTGAGCATTGACCTCAACCCCACCCAGCACCTTTGGGATGAACTGGAACATCGACTGAGAGCCAGGACTTATTAGCATCACCGACTGGTCTCTTCTGCTTTTGTCACTTAAATTAGAGCAAATCCCTGCTAGGTTCCAAAGTTTTATGGAAAAGCCTCCCAGAGGAGTTGAGACTTTTGTGACAGCTTTATAAATGACTATGGTTTTGGAAGGAGAGGTTCAGTAATTCAGGGCTGCAACTAATGGTTATTTTCATTGTCGAATAATTTACCTTTTTTTTTTTTTTTTTCAAGTAATTAATGAATTGTCTTATATCAGAAAATAGTAATAGTGTAATTATGTTCAAGGGTCCATATACTTTGTTTGGATATCCACATAATTTTGGCCATGTACCTGCTGGTGGTTGCGTTCATGTAGGTCTGATTGTGTGGCTCTGAATGTGGCCAACTTGAATGTTTCCCTGTTATCATTTCAATGTTGTCCAAAATGTTTTGGCCGTAATTTGAATTGAGATAGACCCAATCCAGACCTTCTAAATAGTTGATGCACATTAATGCATCAGCAGCCTGCTTCCATTATTTCTTCTCATTTGGTTCAGCTCCAGCAGGCTTATTATAGGGATGTGGAGTTGTTTGGTGGATGTTTTGTTTTCTGCCTTTTGTTTGTTACGAGATAAAAGCGTAGCAGATATTTTGTGTTTTAAGTGTTTGAGGGATTTATTTAGAGCAAGTTTTGAACAAGTGCTGAAGCTCACTTAATTACTCTAGCAGCAGGGATGCCTGTGACAGTCCAGCCATTCCATCCTGCCTTGTAGCAACTACAACAGTACTAAATGTGGTGTAAGTTGTATAATAAAGGCTCGCACAACGGACCTCATTAACAAAAAATCTGTGCTTAAACCGTGCGTACAAATGGTTTATGCAGAAATCCAGAATTCATCAGTCTCTCCTTACCTGAATTTGTTCATACTCCGCAAATAAATTTAGAACTGCCTCAGACAATGCGTACACACAAATGATGAAGGCCAGGCTGTCCTGAAAAATAAAGAGACTGGTCTTTTAACTAAAAGTATAACATTTTAAACCTGCATTCATTACAAAAGGCTTTTATCGACAATATTTGAAGCTGAAATTGATATTTTAAACCAAATTAAATAACCATGAAACTGGCGCCCTTTCATCCCTTTTAAAATTAAAATATTAAACGATAAAAACTGAGTCTTACCATGTCTTGTAGCACCATCTTTGATAGCAAACTGCCATACCACCATTATAAAACAGCCTTTCCCATGGTGGACACTTTAATATGTTCCTAAATTGAAGCCACTAATGCAAATGCTAGCAACCATACTGTTTTCTTCCTGAGGCAAATGAAACACACCATGCTTCAAAACATGTGCTTATTTATTAGTAAGGATGTGATGACATCATCACTTTCACCCTCATTTCTCTGAGGTATTTCACTTAAGGGTGTTACTGCATAACTGCAGTGATTCTCTCACCTTGAGCTGACAGATCAGATGGTCCTTGAACCCTCCTGTTTCCTGTTACGCTTTTTTTTTTTTTTTTTTTTTTTTTTGTATCAACTTTAAAATCAACCCATGTCTTTTTTACCTGAGCCACAGTCCTTATCTCTGGGGGACACAGCATTCGCCACCTTGGTTATTGCAGCCCAAGCCTAATTTTTTTTAACCATCGTGACTCCTGAGGAAACGCTTCAGAAAAGTGTCCCTTTTCTGACCTCCACCTCTGATGCTATCGTTTCGATTTCTACAATTGTGAAATTCTGCTTTTTTTGCTTCAGGAGCCAAGTCTCTCTCTTACCAACACCACTTTCTCCATGATGCACCTCTAGTCAAATGTATTTCTTTATATCCACTAATGGGGGCGTGGCAGTGCTGCGATCAAAATTGGCTGGTGCATGCGTGTCATGAATCCAACGGTAATTTTGTGTGCACCCTTATGAGCGAAGGA
Organism: Trachinotus anak; assembly: GCF_046630095.1. Taxonomy (NCBI): domain Eukaryota; kingdom Metazoa; phylum Chordata; class Actinopteri; order Carangiformes; family Carangidae; genus Trachinotus; species Trachinotus anak. Next base: position 23,731,369 of record NW_027273870.1, read on the forward strand.
GGCCCAATAATATTAAAGTCCCAGTTTTTAACTCCACAAACAACAAAGTTTTAATTACGTCGACACATGGTACATTATTGATGCATTATGGGAGGACAATTAGCTTTTTTGTGCAAAGAAGCTTGTTGTATTTGAAGCCAGTTGTACTTCAGTGATTGTTTTAATTGGTGGCGTTACCTTTTTGTCTACACTAGAATCATTCATGACAGTTAAACTGTGTATTGGAAGCATTACTGTACCCTACAGTATTGATATGGTAGAAACAAAAACCTTCTGAAAGAATACTTGAGCTTCTCTCTTGAATTTCAACACACTTCACTGTTAAAGCCAGCAATCAGAAACCAGGTTCTAGATTTCAGAAGTTTTTTTTTCTTGATTTCGTAGGCTTATTTTTCGCTAATCACAGACTTAAACAAATGTTTTATTTTAAGATATTTTTTGAGGCAGTGCATTTCAACTGAGTGAGAGGATTAAAGAATATTCAACAAATATACTGTAAAACAAATCTTCAACCCCAGGCTGTGTTAACAATAGTTTCATTTAAACCGTGCATGGAAAATCACTAAAGCAGACACTGTCAAGCTACTGGCAGCAGAATGTCAAGAGCTACTGGCAGTGGTCCAGTTCTCAGTCTTAGCTCAGGCTGTTTAATCCCATTACAAAAACAGATATGTCATATTTTCCAAAACTACATGTAACTGTTGTCGGAAAAGTTAAGTTCTCTCCATTGTTTTTCATTTCTCTTCTCACTACCAGGATCAGTCCTCTTTTTTTCTCCCTCTGCACTCTTACATTACAGTAGTCTACAGCACCCAATTCCCAATTTATCCCAAAGCCAAAGAGGAACTTTCTGTCAGCCATTGCTATCATCCACAAGAGAGAGCATCCTTTGAAATTGGTGAAAAATACCGGCTTCAACCAAGTGACGCTGCCGAAATGTAATTCTTGATGGATGACTCATACATTTATCCTCATGAAGTCCAGTCCAAGTCTGCATTGTTTGTTCCTGTATTCAAAAGTGAAAGTAAAACAAGCCACATTAAGGGCCCGAAAATCAATGAAATTAAAACAACAGTCCAAAAATTAATGCTTTTACTGATAAGGATGACTTGTTACGTTGCTTACATTGATTTGCTTCGCTGTGCGTGTGTGTCTTTTTTTATGTTAGCCTTTGTTTGCAGGTGTGCAGATAAAGAAAAAACATACACCAAGAAAAGCTATCATAACATATATTGATGAATATTGTGCAGAAGCTTCCCCATCCTCCCCGCATTCAAAACAATGCTCTCTCTGCCGCTGAGTTTTATAGTTACCAATTACTTTGGGACAGAGAACATCGAACCACAACTCAAGCTGACAGGCAATTTTGAGAGCCGGAATGTTTAAAAAATTTTAATACCTCAGCCCTGTGTAAAGTTTGTCATAAATAAATCCTCACTTTAAGCAGGATTTTTTTCAGGTGCACACACACACACACACACACACACACACACACACACACACACACACACACACACACACACACACACACACACACACACACACACACACACACACACACACACACACACACACACACAATCAGCCTAACAGAGGATGTATTCATGTGTCCACCGACTTAAACACCCAAAGCAAACATCCGCTTTAACGGCTGCAGGGGACAGTGAACGCTCCCTACTGTGCGAGGTGTGTGTGCATGTGTGTGTGCGCTGTATGTGTGGGTGGCGACTGCTGGTTGGCAACTTGCTTAGGAGACGAAGCTGCCAAAAAGCCTGCTGTCTGGACTGGGTTTACAGTGGAGTATCCCTCCTTCTGCCCTGCTGCCACATTCCTCTGCCCCGAGCGTCTGTGTGTCAGACGCACTGTGGGTTAAGAAGGTGGCACGCTGCCTATTAGAGATAGAGAGGGAGGGCAGACAAGGCTGAGGTAGGCTCTGGTGGCAGGAGACCTGACACACACACACACACACACACACACACTGAGACACACACTTAGATATAGAAAAAACTCTGACGCACTCACTCATCCTCTGGCCTGCGACATGTGTGTGCTAATTAGCTCTTGGCACTTTTATGTGTGTGTGTGTGTGTGTGTGTGTGTGTGTGTGTGTGTGTGTGTTCAGCAGTCAGTCTTGCAGTGCGGACACCCGTGAGTGTTTATTAAATGAGTCTTGGGGCCAGACACTTAATGAAAGACCAATCTCGCTTGGTGCTTTGGTTCAAAGAAGTCAGGGGGGGAGTAAGACACGATAGTTATACAAAGTGAGGAGGAAGGAGAGTGTGACAGAGAGACAGCTCGAGAGAGAGAGAGAGAGAGAGAGAGAGAGAGAGAGAGAGAGAAATGCAAAGAAAATTGGAAGAAACCAAGAAAGAAATGTGCAGATTGTAATCTGAGTGAGAATGGAAAATGGGATTTGAGAGAAAGAGTCAGAGAGGCTGTTTTGGATGATTTGAGTGAGGATGAGGGATACAGGCAGGAATGCGGAAGACGGAGGGAGTAGGATCTAGTTGATTACTGTATTTTAATTTCCCTCTTCTTCTGCCTGGGGATAAAATGTCCCACACATACACACATGCACATACACACGTGCCCACACATAAGCATGCAGAGTTATGCACAGTTTTACAATTGAGTTTGTCTTTAATTAAAAGCCAGAACAATTTTGTCCAGTTTAATTAAATGTAGAACTAAAAGAGAGCAGAAAGATGCATGTTGAATTTATGTTTTATTAAATCTCAACTACGCTGCCATTCAATCAGAGTGAAAAGACACACACATAAGCTCTTCACATGCACGACTATTTGAACGCCTGTGTGTGTGTGTGTGTGTGTGTGTGTGTGTGTGTGTGTGTGTGTGTGTGTGTGTGTGTGTGTGTCTGACTATAATGTAACTCCTAGGATGAGACTGTGTAACCACCCTCCAGCTACTCAGAATGAACGGGGGGCATTTTATTATTTCTTGAAGGGAATTCCAAATGAATCGAGGTCCACTAATCTCTGCTTCCTGACTTCTTATTGGCTTATTTCATTCCTTTCCCTCTGTGTTGCTTTTTTTTCAATATGAAACTTCCATGTGAAGATTTAATGGGAAATCAAGCCTAAGAAAAAAAAAATGAAAGTGTGAAACAAATCACCGTACCCATCAGCCTGTGTCATCAACAGTAATTTCACATGTAAATAGGACATGTAAATGGCTTTATGTAAATGGGGAAGGATACTACATGAGCAAATGCTTTTAACTAAACAAATGTTCAGATGTTAATATGGTACCTTAATTGGTCTTACTGCGTCCTCACACCCGTCCACTGAGCTCCTTCGACTTTGAATGTTAATAAGTTAGTGGATTTAGATTCCCTAGAACCTCCCAGGCTCTCTCCTCCCTCAGACACTACGGGCAAGTGGAGGCATGCCTTCACTGTCTATTAATCAGCATGTGCTGGGTAAAACAGATGTGATAAAATGGGCTGGTCAGTGCAGTTAATGAGCTTAACAGCTATAAATTGCATTATAGACCTCGGTGAGGATGCAGAATCTATCACCACTGTGGAATAAGTAATAGAGAGCAGGTGAAAGGTCTGGAGAAAGTCTCTATTTCAGGCAGTGAGATATGGTTAAATGCACACACACACACACACACACACACATACATGTACACACAAAGCGACATACACACACAGACATACACAAATGGAGTGTCAGTGTTGGGGTTGAGGCTCTGGCTGTTGTGGATGTTCTCCTGGGAAATCACCCGGAATAAAATTAGACCTGAGGAATTCTGTCTGTACGTGAGTGTGTGTTTGTATCTCTTCTCTTCTCTTCTCTTCTCTTCTCTTCTCTTCTCTTCTCTTCTCTTCTCTTCTCTTCTCTTCTCTTCTCTTCTCTTCTCTTCTCTTCACTTCTCACCTCTCCTCTCCTCTCCTCTCCTCTCCTCCATCAATATGCTGTTCAGTCAATAGTTCCCATGCACATACAAACACCTCCATGTACTTGCTCGCTGGATATAAATCTGATCTTCACGGGTGCATCACCACAGCCTTCTTAAAGCCATGCATACTGGTAGGTCGTATTGGCTGTTCTCCATGTGGTTCTGCCCGCGGGGGTGGGGTGACCACCTGAACTGAATGTAGATGGAACATGAGGTGGCAGCCATGACACCAGCTATCTATCATCTGATAATCAAACAGTAGCGAGGCAGTAAACTTTAACTCAATCTTTTCCAGCTGTTTGGTGTTGGCAGAGACAGTCCAGTACCTTTTCCATCCATTGTCAGCTGCTACAAGCCATGTTAAATCCACGTTTATTAGTCTGTATTGTTTACAGTGATGTCGGTACACATGGTGTTATTGCTCACTTGCCACACACAATCATTGGTCCCACTCGGAATAAGCGGCATGCTGCTTTGTGGTCAGATTTAAATGGGGTGGAAACCATGTCCATCCGGCACCAAATGGCCCCTGCAGGCCTTGTTTAGGAGCTCACCCACTGCTGATAATTCAACACTGCTAAACCATGTTCATAGAAAAATGTCTTAGACACACACACACACACGCACACACACACACATGCACGTATACACACATATGCAGATGTTTTGTTCCAAATCATTTCTTTTCCAAATAATAATGTGCAGTATTCCCAATCATTACATATCTTTTCTTCTTTTATTTCTTATCCGTGGAGCCCAAAGCACGTTTGTCTTGCACAGCCTTACAATCTGACCACAGAATACAGTCTCTGTGTAATTGTGTTGCGGGGACACAAAAACAGAGTCTATAAGAATAAAAGACACTCATTTCACTTTAATATGCTTTATTCTCCCTTTGGTCGTATTGATTTTATTTCAGAGCCGCCTCTCAGGTTAGAATATTGGGGGATCCAGAAAACACAAGTCGCATCACTAAAAACATCAACCTGTGCTTCCTGCCTTGCAGCATCTGTTCCCAGACAGACAAGTTCAAACACATGAAAATCTGAGCCTTACAAATCTATTTTTTACCCTCCTCAGCTCCCCACAGTTGTCCTCCTCCCTATCCACACCGTCTCCCTCCAAAATCAACTCTGCCTATTATGCTCCCCTTAAAAGCAGCAGCAACACAAAAGTCTGTTTGTAAGTGATTGTTTCTCATCTGTGTGTGCTCATGTGTGGACAGTTAGATCCCGTGTTTGTGATTGTGTGTGCTTGTTCTGTATGTTTGTGCTGTATTGATTGCTGCGGGTACATGGGGAAATGAGGATGGATCAGTGAAAAGACGGAAGAACAGAAGATAATGCACAAATGGCGAGAATGGCCAGAAGAATGAGAGACACAAAATGAGCCAGATATCAATCTGAGAGAGGAGGAGAGATTTATTTAAGCTCCCAGAATCCTCTTTCCTTTCTGATGCTTATATTCAATGTTTCCTCCCCCCCTTATGAATTCTAAATGATCCATGTACCAAATACTCTGCTCTTGTCAGAGTCTTAGTTTGAGCAGTGCTCTTGTCTGAGACGGAGCAACGCTGGATCGAGGCATGTTTTCCTCTGAGTTGTGGTTCCTGTGTTTTCTAATCCCTTGTTCTCTGTGTGTTCTGTTTGTGTCCTACAGAGCAATCACTTCGGACAATCAGCTGGTTGTCCTGGCAACCGCTGCGACGGACGCAGGACGTTACCATTTGGAGGCCGTGAACGAGATGACGGGAGAGAACGTGACGAGTCCTGCCGTCTACCTGAGCATCTCGGGTAAAAATAAGCATTCTGACTGATTCGAAAGGCTTTGGGAGAAAACAAGCAACCTGACTAATTAGCAGGGTGCATTCAAAACATCAGTCAGTGTAGTCTACTATGAAACTATGGGGTATATTTAAATCACACACCGAAACAGAGTCTATGCAATAATCAGTTTAGAAGATCCTCAGACTCTTTGAGAAATTGCTCCTTGCTTATTATTAGATTTTATTTAACGCTTTAGTGCTACATCATACATACAGTGAGTGAGTGAGTGAGTGAGTGAGTGAGTGAGTGAGTGAGTGAGTGAGTGAGTGCGTGAGGGACTTACACCATTGGTCGGCCAACTGTTGGACTTTTCCAATTGGCCGTTGCTCTTTTAAAAACAATGATTTGGCACAAACATTTTCCATTACTTCAGCAGATGACTTTAACAGCAGACAGTTTTTCTTTTCAGACCCCTGTCGTGACTTTTTTTTGGGACAAATCTTAGCTGCTTAGTGCTGCCCTGCGAGCGAGTGAGCGGCTCACCTGTCTCTGCCTCTACTCTGTTCAGTGAGTGGAGGAGATGCGTAGCAGCAGTTTGTATCCCAGGTGGAGGCTGTGCTCTGTCTGAGTGAAACTTTCAGACCAGTTTGCACAACGGCTAGCAGCCCACTTTCTCTGCTCTGCTTCTGTGTGTGTGTGTGTCCTCAGTCTCAACAGAAAGGCGAACCCGACTGGCAGTGGAAAATGGGTCAATTTATTAGTGGGTTTACCTGCGTTTAAAAATCTGCTTATACCTGCTAATTTTTGTGGAGAAGGGTATATGCCAGCAGAAAATAAAAAATACCTATCTGACAGACTACTGTTTGTAACTACCTGATCCAGATACTGAAGGTAGTGATTCTGAACCATTAAGTTCAGCTTAAATTGTTGATATCACAAGAATCAATGTTTAACTGGCAGATTCAAACAACTGAAACTTGACACAGTTAACAACCATCACTCAGATAAAAAAAAAACAAAAAAACAAAAAAAAACATTGTCCACTCACAATAGTTAAGTGATGTCAAGTGGTGATGCGAGTTGTGTTTCTTTAAATCCACAAATAATTTTTGGCCAAGAACACAAACTGGCCTGCAGAGAGGGCATTCACCAGTAAACACCACATTTTATTTTAGCTTTTAACAAGTTACTTCCAGCACTGATATAATCTGACATTTGTCTATTAAAAGCAACAGTCAGCTCTGGCTACAAATGTGAAGTTTGCTTATTTACTGTTTTGCTTATATTGTTAAAAAAAAGAAGAGTGACGAGAGACATCACTATTTGATAAAAGATTTGCTAGACCTAAAGTTTTAAAAGCATATCTGTCTATATTTTGCCAGACAAGTCATTACGTTTGCTGTCTATTGTCTATTTACTATGTAAGAAGGTTGATGCTGTTTCCTGACAGTCTAAGACTAAGAAATCAAAGTTAGTGGAAACAATCTTTACATGCTCTGTAGATTTCAGCCAGTCTGCAGGTTTGACTCAAGCTTTAGCGCTCACTGAACCGTTACCAGCAGTTCTAACAGACACAGTCCTTTACATGTGTCAGTAGTAGATAGATAAAGCCCATGTGCAGGACACCAGTGTCGGTCCTGATTATTGGTGAGTTTACAGGCTCTTGGTATTAAAAACATATTAAAATTACAGTTCTTGATTGTCTTTTAATTGTCGTGGGTCAAGTCAGTGCAGCTCCCTTTTAATTTAGAAACACTGTCTCTGGTTTGTTAATAGTAAATGACAAGCAGCCATTTCATCAAACAGGCTTCACTCACAAGAACTGCGAAGTCCGGCGCTTCTGCCTCTGTCACAGCCTTAACCGGTGACTCACATTCCTTCTTTCCATCTCTATCGTTTCTCCTCAGAGGCCACAGTAGAGAGTCCACAGCCCAACAGTCCTTCAGCTGGAGTGTTCACTATAGTTAAATGATAGAGGGAGGGAGCGCTATACCCCTTGCGGCTCCATAGACTTTTAATTAGATTCTCTTTACAGGGTTGTATACTTTGGTATCCTTTGTCACAAATGCACACACACTGACACACAATCACATAAATATACGCACGGTACCTTGTTACAGCTGTCAGTGTGGAGTGCTCCCTTGGGTGTTTTTTTTAGGAATGGTATGGGTATAGTTAGGCTTCACTGATCAGTCTTCAGCCATAAACATCAGCGTGTGCGTGTGTGTGTCTGTTTATTATTGAGGTTTTCTACAATAAAGATTTCTTGGGCAAATATCCTTTGCTATAAAACAGCATATTTGATTCAGTTAGTTGTTATTGAGGCTGGGGAGGAGAAGAGGAAAAAGGAATTACATACAAACTGGGAGGACAAACAAAACAGTCAAAATGATGCAAAAAAAGGGCATGATGTGAAAGAGAAAAGACAAGAGGAAACAAACAACGAAACATGGAAACAGTAGGTATTTCTTCTTGGTTTATTTTCTCATCAGTCTTCTTTTTGTGTGGTTAATTGTCAGGCCTGACTCTTACAAGAAAATCTAATGGTAGATTAGGAATTTTAAATGATTTCTGTATTGATAATTTTGGTTTTTACAAATCACAATATTCTCTGTTATACTAAGAGCCACACTTTACACATAGGGCACAGTGCATGTCTGTATCATTGTTAGGTGAAAGAAGCCAAGGTTTCCAGGAAGGAAATGTAAGGGAAAAAAAGAATTAATTTAGTTTAATCAGAATCAGAATCAGAATCAGAATCAGTTTTATTGCCAAGTATGTTTTCACATACAAGGAATTTTTTCTGGTGATTGATGCAATTGATCAGCAACAGTGGGGCTCTCTAGCCTTGTTGATGAGGCTAATAGCAGATGGGAAGAAGCTATTTTTGTGGCGAGAGGTTTTGGTCCTGAAGGACCGCAGCCTCCTGCCAGAGGGGAGTGTCTCAAAGAGTTTGTGTCCAGAGTGGGAGGAGTCAGCTACAATCTTCCCTGCACGCCTCAGAGTCCTTGAGGCGTACAGGTCCTGGAGGGACGGAAGATTGCAGCCAATCACCTTCTCAGCAGAGTGGATGATACGCTGCAGTCTGTTATTGTCCCTCTCCGTGGCAGCAGCGTATCAGATGGTGATGGAGGAGGTGAGTATGGACTCAATGATGGAGATGTAGAAGTTCACCATCATAGTCCTTGGCAGGTTGAACTTCTTCAATTGCCTCAGGAAATACATCCTCTGCTGAGCTTTTTTGATGAGGGAGCTGATGTTTAGCTCCCATTTGAGATCCTGTGTGATGGTGGTTCCCAAGAAGCGAAAATGCTCCACGGTAGCCACGGGGGAGTCACACAGGGTGATGGGGGTGCGTGGGGCTGGGCTCTTCCTGAAGTCCACTATCATTTCCACTGTCTTCAGAGCGTTTAGCTCTAGGTTGTTCTGCCTGCACCAGGTCACCAGACGCTCAGTCTCCCACCTGTAGGCAGACTCATCACCATCAGAGATGAGTCCAATGAGAGTGGTGTCGTCTGCAAACTTCAGGAGCTTGACAGACTGATGGCTGGAGGTGCAGGTGTTGGTGTACAGGGAGAAGAGCAGAGGAGAAAGAACGCAGCCTTGCGGGGATCCAGTGCTGATGGTCTGGGAGTCAGACACGTGCTTTCCTAGCTTCACGTGCTGCCTCCTGTCAGACAGGAAGTCGGTGATCCACCTGCAGGTGGAGTCAGGCACGCTCAGCTGGGAGAGCTTGTCCTGCAGCAGAGCCGGGATGATGGTGTTGAAGGCAGAGCTGAAGTCCACAAACAGGATCCTGGCATAGATGAGATTAAATGAGATTAAATTAAAGTGAACTCAAGTGATGAGCAGTTCAGCAGGTTAACTGACAAGAAAACATGTGAATGAACTCAGCAAATTATGTTTTTTTTGTTCATTTGTACTTCGTCCTTTCCTGTCTCCTCTCTTTCCCATTCTATTAAGCAGCCTATACAGGATCTGAAGGCTGAAGTTCGTAGCTGTCAGTCAAATTTTCCATTTCTAAAAATGTTGTCTGTCTTTTCATTTATTCTGCAGAATAAATGAGATACCTATTTTCTATTCTTCCCTCTCTCACTTTGATTCGAACATTGTGCTCAGCAGAGAAGAACAAGCAAGAAAGAGGACTGGTAGAGAAAGAGAGAGAGAAAACAAAGAATTAATGAAGTGAGTCACAGGGTGCAGACTGGGGATATGACCAACAACCTGTTACTGTCAGGACTGCTTGAGAAAAAAATCTCTTTGTATGTTTCCTTCCCACAAGCACACACACACACACACACGCACGCACAAACACACACCAGCACAGGCATTAACAGTTACGGTTCAGTCACATTTGTACAATCTGTCACATACATGCTGCGACACTATTCTCTGTCAAAATCTTTTGGCTAATCCACAAAGAGTGTAAGAGCCAGGAGAACTGGTACCTCGCGAGCTGTACGACCTGCCTACTTGACAAAGCCATTATCTGCATGTCCCTGACCGCTATCCTGTAAGTGTGGCCCTGACTGCTGAAAATAAAAAGCACTAAATGTCATCCCTGGTTGAGCTGCAACAGCCACAATTGATAGCAGCTCAACAGCTTGGTGAGAGGTCACACACTGTAATCGCTGGAAGTACAGCCTGCCTCTAAAATAAACAGCTCCTGGAGCTTTTTATCGCCACCGACAACATATGGTGTTACAGGAGACAGTTTCAGTTGGTCGTCATCTGCAGAAAGAACAGCACAAATTACACAGAAGTTTGAATTTACATATTCAAAGATGAACATGTGCCGTACAAGGCGTCCAAATATGAAGTCAGTGCAGTAAAGTGCATCAACGCAGCAACACCAGGGAGGGAGGGTCAGCCTCAAGGTGCACGTCTGGTCATTTAGTTACAGTATACACACGTTTGATTCAGTGTGTGTTTGCATTAGAGAAACTGAGCTCTAATGGCCTCAGGGTATTTCTGTGTCTGGGAGATGAGGATCTCTACTCCAATTAATTAAGCTCCACGCATACCTGACATCATTTCTCCCTCCCTTCTTCTCTTTAATACACACACATTCACACGTTCACACACACCTCAGCCTGCCACTCAAAACAGCAGTCAGTCTCCCTGTTACCCACGAGACTGTGTGTGTGTGTGTGTGTGTGTGTGTCTGTGTGCTTCTCTTCAGTTCACAGCTGTGGAGGTCTTTGTAGATTTGTACTTCAGACCATAACGGCGGCAAAATATCCCCAAAGAGAGAGCAGAGTGTTCGCTAGAGAGACAGACGTACACACTCACACACACATAAAAGCACACAGACATGCAAACATACACATGTGTAAAAGATACATGCCCAGAGATTACTCAGCATTATCTGGACATCATCAAACACATGCACTTTACGGAATAAAGCAATGAGACAAATGGCTCGAGCCATTAGACACCGTGAGATAAAGAAGTGGAAGAGTGATGAAAATAATCCCACATGAATGGATCTAACATATGGAACGAGAAGAGGGGAGAGGGGAGGGCATGCAGGGCAGACAGGAGGAGAAGAAGAGAAGGCAGGATAAGAGAAGAAAGAGTGGGTAGGGGGACGTGACGGACGCATATATGCTGATATAATTACTGTGGCACTTTAAGTGCAATCTCAGCTTTGAGCTCAATAGTTGATCAGCTGCCTTTATCTTTCCTATGGTGAGGACAGCAATGTCACGCTTGTTAGTGATTGCTGAACTGCAAAAAATAGCTCAGACTATAACATGCATGCTTCCTTTTAAAAGGGAACTCCAGCGGTTTTCTGTTTCACTTCCATGAAGTTGAGACTCAGATTTTTCTTAAAAGGCAGAGATGTTCTGACTGCTGAACTGATCTTGATGGATAAAATCTGTGGCGTTTCCCTTTAAAATGCTCCACATACAGTACCTCCATAATTACTGTATGGCAGATGCCAATGCAAACTCCTGCTAACAAAGTTTCTAGAAATAAGTTCTCTTGAATACAAGAAAGTTGGAAGAAGTTGTTTGAAAATGTCAAACTCGCTTCATAGTTGCGCACAGTAATGATTTGCGTTATAAATTTGATTCGGCTGAATAAAGAACAGAGGCAATCTGTTATTTTCTCAAACACTGTATGCAATGATGTTGCTGAGTTGAGCACAAATAGAGAGAAGAGCAATCATAAAGCTGAGACGGTGAGACGAGGCAGTGACGCAGGAGGAACACAGAAGGATCCGCTGAGAAGAGAGCTGAGGGACCGATTGGCTCCAAGTGCATAAATACATTGTAAAATAACTTTATATCCTTTCATAACCTTAATCATTGCATGTGTGTATTGGGGAGGGTGTGGGAGTCTGAGTTTGATTACCTCGGCTTGGTGATTGGAGGAGAGTCTGTCTGAGTTTGATTACGCCTCCTGTTGGAGACTCCCCCGGTGTCTGCGATTTTACGTCACTGCCATTTCTCCTGTATATCCTCTTTTCTCCTCTGCCTCTATCAGACAGGGCTTGTCGCCCCGCAGCCCTGAGAAGTGACAGAGTGGCCTTTGTCAGGAGCTGAGGAATAGACTCGTGTCGCGTCTGACTCAGCCTGACCTCAGGATAACCCAGACACATACACAGTGTCACATACACACTTATTTTTTTTTTGGGTATCTTTTGGGAAAGGAGATATTACAGAGGAGAGAAAAAACATCTCCAACAGCATATGGCATATGACACACAAGTTGCTATCCTTTCAGAAAGCTTTTGAGAATATATAGTTTGAAAACACTGAAACCTGCTTGTGTGTGTGTGTGTGTTCTTGGTGACAACAGTTGTGTTGTTATTTTTGTGTGCTCGTGTCTTTGTTTCATTTGTTTCCTTGTCTAATCATCTTCCCTCCCTTCCAGATGTTTCCTTTCCACATCACTGACTCTTAAATGAGAGCCTGCCGCAGATCTTTCTGTGCACGTGTGTGACTGTGTTTGTGTGTGTGTTTGTGTGTGTGTGTGTGTGTGTGTGTGTCTTTGCTCCAGGTCCCATCCCAGTTGCTCTGTGGCGCGTCTAATTGGAGGTATTTTAGTGTCCCTGGAGAGAGAGAGAGAGAGAGGGAGTGTGTGCGATTGTATTTTTCTAGGGTAGAATCTATTGGTTGGTGTCCATGCATGTTTTCGTGCGTGTGTGTGTATTGTCACAGACCCCGACACCTGCCAACCCTCATTTAAAAGCTTAAACATAGGATCAGACAATCCCCTGTTTCCCTGTGTAGTCAGGTTGTTTCCAGCGCTGAGGCTCTCATCATGCACTTGAGGTGTTTTGCATTTTGCTGCATCATGCCTTGGTAGACTTTAAGGAACACCATAGAAACCTCCACCCAGCATGGCAACATAATGATTTGTGCCACAGTCTGCCTCAGTGCGTGTGTGTACATGAATAGGCAGCCTGCAGCTTCTAGCGTTGGATTGGGAATATGTCTCGAGAGGTTTTAGTCAAACCAGTGGGAGCAGAATACCGACAGACGTGGAGCAGCGATGCTCTCTCAGACTTTTTTGGCTGGTGACCCATAAAAACAAAACGAATGCCAAATTGGGAGCTGCGTAGCAACTCACCACCCCCGACACGAGCACAGGTGTAGCCACTGAACAGTGACACTAAATCTTTTTTCTGCTCTTTAATTAATTACCAGCAGAATCTGTGGCAATGTTTGGAAGCAGCTGCCAATATTCTTTATTCAACAGATAAAGATAAAAACAGCTCAGAGATTTCATAGATATGCTCAGAAGTCGTTAGCCTGTGAGCTAACAGGCACTTTCCTTTCTTTCTGCTAAGATGTAGCTGCTGTCAGATCAGAATAGTACATATTAAGGGGATATAATCATAGTAATGACATTTTAAAAACCGTTTTCACATGTTTAGTGCTGTGGTTAAAGAAGAACATATCACATTCAACCAAAGACAAAAACAAAGAGAGCACTGTGTATAATGTGAGTCCCAAAAGGAAACAAAAAAAGCCATTTAAACAGCTGGTAAATTAATTTATTGGCAGTTATTGTTGATCAAAGGCATAACCCCGAAGCTGAATGACTGCTGCACACTGAAGAAAGAACAGTCCAAATATCTTTGTGTTTGAGTATTTTATTCTCCTGTGCTACTGAATGAAAGAAGCAATCTGAAAGATTTGTGTAGCAAACTATTTAGTTCTTGTTAAACCCATGTTTCATTTTGATTAATCAGTCGATCAGCAGGAATTAATCTGCAAATATTTTGATAATTGATTGTGCCAAATATTACTAGAAACTTCCAAAGATTCACTGGTTGTAGTTTATCAGATGTGGAGGATTTGCAGCTTCCGCTATGTTATGTTATTGTAATCTGAATATTTTTGGGAATTTGACTGCTGGTTGAAGAAAATACTATATTTGAAAGATTCACCTCGGGTTTTGGGACAAAGTTTAGACTGAATGATGAAAAATTATTGTTTATGTGGGTCCTTACCCATGGTCTGTTTTTAGTTGATATGCAGAACTCACTCTGATGCATTCAGCAGGTGTCATGTCCCATTCTGACTGTGCAGAAAACTTTCAGTCAAAGCAACGAGCACTGAAACTTATTCTGGTCCTGTTGTTTGTGCATGCTGTTGGTGTAAGACGGGCCAGATACAGCACTTGCAGCAGAAAACAGATTTAGACAGGTTCTTTTGAAAACAGACCTTGGAGACAAAAGAAAACACCACATGGGCTTCAGATGCTGCAGTGTGTGCAGGCTCACTTGCCAAATAACTCCAAATTTTTTGCACAGCAGCCCTCATTTCGCGACCATCTGTGATTGCTCTTGAATATCTCATGGCTGGATGTATTAAGTTAGAGGAGAGCTTCACTTTTCCTCATGTGGTTCATTAAGGAAATGAACCTTTTTCTCACTTGTCACTGAACTAAAATGGATGAAACCCTTAATGTCCACAACTCTCCTCGGTGTAGAGTGCATTAAAGCAAGCATGTGTGGTGCTTCACATAACATCGCAGGGCGTACTGTCTTCATATCAAGCTTGTATATTTTAAATGTGGAACACAGGAATTGAGTGAGTGTGTTCAGCATACACATTACTCTTTATATGCTGTGAAGAATCTCTGGTCTAGGCTTTTGAAGTAGAGATTGCATAGGAAGCCTGCATTCAAGTTGTCCCAATTCTAGTTATGTATACTGGAGCCATCGTGAAGGTCACTTAACAGAATCACTGGCGCATTTAATTGCATGTAAACCTTGATTAATGGACGCCAGTATGCTGGAGTCTCACAGTATTTTAACATGCTTATATCTATTACCTTGTGTCTGCTAGGTTAATTTGAAAGATCTAACCTTGTGTGAGGACACATTAGGGCTACAGCAATCTCCTTTGTATTCTAAGTTTGGTAATTTGAAGTCTACAGATGAGGAACACACACGCGTGATCAGACAAATAGGCACTAATACTCAGTGGTTTTGATAAAGAGGCTTGGCTAATGAATCAGTGCTTTGATTAATTCCTGCTACAACTGGTTGTGTCTAGAATTATTATATTCAATATTTCAGTTGCAAAGGGATCAGGCTTCTCTCTGCTGATCCCCATCTCCTCTCTCTGTCTGTTTCCTCTGTCTCTCTTATTTCTGTCTCTCCTTCCCTCTCTGTGTAATGAGGCTTCTCTGTGGTTCTTTAATTAAAACCCCAGTGTACAGACAGAGAGATGGAGTGATGGAAGGACGGACAGGAAACTCACTCATGGACTGTGTCAGTATGACAAGCAAACTGCAGTGTCTCTGTGTGTGGTTGTGTGTGCATGCTCTACTTGTTCCACCTAGTTATGGATTTAATTGCAAGCGTGTTTTACAGCATGATGAAATAGATTAAGACGGATGCCCGTGTATGCAGCTTTGACGGAGCATTTCGCAGAAGAACACCCACTCAAACCGTCCTCAAATCCTCTTCCATTGGCAGATAAAAATAGTCAATAGACAAAAGGGAGGCAACAAAAAAGGCAGGTGGTGAGAGAGGTGTCCAGTGGCAGCGGAAATAGGGAAAAAAAAAAAGTCACAGACGGTGGATGTAACAAGTTTCTAAGAATCAATGAACAAGCCGAGGCTGTGGAGGTAACGAGGCCAGAGAACAGGATTGGAAAGAAGTAGAGGAAGAGGTGACAGTGAAAGTCTGAAAGTTTTATTCTGACACAGGTTTCTGCCAACGTTGTTTACTGCTGAGTAGTCAGGACACCATGGTGTATGAATGTTTGTTCATTGGTGAGCACTGCTTGACTCTGGATTGTAAGGGAGGGGGGTCATATGGGCCTAGTAGTAGTTTAAACATAAACAATACTGTAAAAACTGTACATGAGTGATACAAATCATACTGTAACCTGTGGGTTTAGATTATTTCAAACAAAGGAGAACCTTTAGGAAAATATAAAATCATATGGTTAAAAGATAACGTCAGTTCCACTTTTGGTTTCATCAGGGCTTAACTGTGTCACTGACAAATACTTCAGTCACTATTTTGACTCATGCCATTTCCAAAGGATTTGATGATTCATTTATGCTTAGAAAATCAGACCAATTCGCTGTTGCTCACATCTCGTGATGATAGCCACATTAATGCCATACTTGAAATGACTGTTTTATTATTCTGATCATTACGTTCAAAAGTGGCTTCATATTTTGTTTTGAATGCTGTGTTGTTGTCTACTTACAGTAATAATGACAAACATCCAGTAAATCATGTCTGATAATTAAAGGATATCAGATATCACGACAGCTCTCAGTTCAGCTGCTGACGAGAAAAAGCTGATGTTCAGTCCTGAATGTCCAGAGCTCCTAATTAAAGTGATTAAAACAGTTTCTGTTAAAAAATAACTGAGGGATTCCAGCAGTCGTTTACTGTCTGTTAGTTTTAGCTGCTGGTCAGATCTTGACTGCTCTCTAGCTGGATTAGGATGTGAAGTTAGCTAAGACATGCTGACCACTGGATAATCACTTTCGATCACTAAAAGATGCAGTCAGTTCGGCTAACTTCACAAATAAATGTTGATACATTTTTGTAAAATGTAAAAATGAGACGCCTGATAACAGCATCAATACAGTTCTTCATTTTACTGGAGACAGCTGGGTGCAGGGAGGCTGTAGTGACAAGGCAATTTATGTTTAAATTTATGTTCAGCGGTGCAAAGGCACACTCTGGCTCAAACCGTGTGTGTGTGTGTGTGTATGTGTATGTATGTGCGCGCACGCGTGCGTGTGCAGATGGAACAACTGCCCATGTTGATACATGTTGTTCAGTCGAGAGGTGCAGCAGCGTCAACAAGAACAAGCAGGAGGAGGATGAAGGGATGTGTTGTTATTGTGGAGGATGTAGGCGTAAACCTAGCTGATGTACCGTCGAGGCTGACTAATGCACATCTCCATACAAATGCCGGGCAGTTGAACCATCTCAGCTCTCTTAAGGAGATGAAATGCACGAGCACACACGAAACACACACAGGATGCTGAATGAGGTGTCAAGTGCAGCGATAAGTGGTATGGTGCTCGTGGTTTTAATGATCCTGTCAGTCACAGAGCTGTCCTTATCACCACCTCGCTATACACCTCTGCAACCCAAGACTCTGTGTGCGTATGTGTCAGTCAGTGAGTGTGCGTGAACATTAATATTCTGAATATGATGTTATTCCAGCTAAGGCCTCGTGTTGGACGCAGTGTTCATGGAGACAGACATTTTACAGTTTTCCCACTGTGTTCACTAGTGTTGCTTTATTCTGCTACTCATCACTGTGTGGAAGTGCGTGAAGCTCAACGACTCCAAGCTGAGAAAGCCAATGGGGTACGCTGTTCATATGCCAGCTTGTATCAGCACATAGTAGCTATATTCAGGCTTTTGATAAACAGTTTTCAGAGGATCCCGAATATAAATGAAATATTATTGTGCATGCCAACACACTCATTGTCTGTGTGTCTCAGTGCTTCTTGCTGGGTGTAATAGGTTATTGGAGTAGCAGGCCAGTCAGCAGATGTTCATTTGAAGCAATAGAAGTGGAGGAGAAACAGAGACATGGGGGAGCTTGTGAATGATGGGGCAGGGTGGAAAAGCAAAGATTGGATGGAAGGAGGAGAAGAATGATAAAGGATGGGCAAATAGGAGGAGATTTGATGAGGTGGCAGAGGGAAGGCGGCAAAGAAAGACAGGTGAGTGTGTCGCTAGTTGGATATTGACAAGCTGGGATATTGGAATATACAGACGGGTGACAAATTAAAGGAAAACCAACATCAAGTGTCTTAGTAAGGTGTTAGGCTACCACAGGCCCCCAGAACAGCTTCAGTGCTCCTTGGCATTGATTCTACAAGTCTTGAACTCTACTAGAGGGATGAACACCAGTCTTCAGAAAGATATTCCCTCATAAGGCCACGCAAGTCTATTTATATAGCACCATTCAGACACAAGGAAATTCAAAGTGCTTCACGGAGGCTTGGAAATACATTAAAAAATGACATTAAAAACAATAAAAACTCATTTGAATAGATGAAATAAAAATATTTGAATAAGACATCATAAGCTGTTTTGATGCTGGTGGTGGAGAGCACTGTCTGTAGGTGTCCAACCAGGCTGAGATCTGTTGACTGTGACCACAATAGCATATAATTCACATCATTTTCATACTCGTCAAACCATTCAGTGACCCCACTTGGATGGGGGGCACAGCAAAGACAGCAAAGAGCTGGACAAAAGCAAAGCCATGTGCAACATGTGCAAGAGGAGCTGTTGGTACACTGCAGCCGGTGCACATTACTTACCAACCTATTATTTCGTCAGATTTGTGTCTAAACTGTTCATGTTCAATCAAAAGTGCATTAATGTAACTGCTTTCAGCTCCATTCTTAATTAAACATTCATATTTTTAATAATGCAGCATGTTAGAGGTACAATTTACACCATTAGTTTTGTGAGAATCTCATTCATATCCAAGCAAAATTGATAATGTAACTGAAACATTTCTAACTGAATCCATATTGAATCAAAGCAAATCAGAAACCGCTTTGAATCAGGACCTTGTGAATCAGATTTCAATCGATTTTAGGAAACCAGTGGCAATAACCAGCTGTCATATATCTGCATACTGCAGGAACCAATTCCAAATGAGTTGACTTTATATACATCATGACCCTGATATGATGTTGATTTATTACACAGCTCTATGTATGTGTATGTGTGTGTACCACAAATCTGCCATTTATCAAAAGAGCTCTTTTGTGATGAAGATACATCTTTATCACTACAAAATAAATATAAGGGTAGATACATAGTACAGACTACACAAACAAAGACCTACAGTGCAATGATTGAACCTGACAGTTGACTCTTGAGCTTGGAAAGCAGCTGACAAACAGTTTCAGTTCAGAGACCCCCTGCTCGCTTTTTGCTGTGCTTTTAGTCGTATCAACCTCATTTTTAAGACTGCATAAATAAGTCCCTGTAGCCCTGTCACTTACACACGTTGAGATTTATAGACCCACTATTGTTTTGCATTCTCACACCTACAAACACTTAGATTCACACTTACGCTCAAGCACATATAGATCCCATTTGTTCATTAGCTCCTATGTGTTGAACTGACACCACGGTCTGAAAGACAGTGTGGGTGGTGCGTTTAACTGTGCTGTCGTAATTTCATAAAGCCTTGCTAAAATACAGCCGCGTTTCACACCCATTTTCTAATTTACACACACAGCCATACATAAGTGAGTGTGTGTGTGTGTGTGTGTTTGTCCTCTCGTCCCTTGTGCTATCAGTGAGTACATTAGGCAGGATTTTTTTTTTATCAGGGTTTAAGGACAAATTAAGCTTTCGCTAAGAATTATTGAAAAAAGAAGAAATAAAAAAGAGAAAGGAGATGAGGCTGAGCGGAGAAGAGATGAGGACAGAGAGGGATCGGGTACCAGAGAAAGTCAAAGAAAAAGAGCCGAGCATTGAGCAAGTGCGAAATTGGGAAAGCTTAAAGGGTGATAGAGATGGATAGGGAGGAAGAAAGAGCGGCAGAGTGTAAAAGTTGAAGATTGAGAGGGGATGCTGAAAACAGGAATAGATCAACAGGACTTTTAATCCAAAAATAGTTTCCGCCCTTCCCCTCCTCCCTCCTCATCCCTACTTACCTCCCCGCCACTCCCTCCTCCCCCGTCTGGTTGTTTGGAGTGATTGAAGAAAAGGGGAGATGTGTGTTCATGTGTACCACACACACACACATACACACACACACACACACTCACACACAGCAGCACGAGTGCTCGTGGACATATTGTGGTCCAGAGACAGACAGATGATGTCCATTACCGGGCCGTGCTGTCCAGAGCCAGGCGCAACAGCTGCAGCCTGATCTCACTGATCTATCACTGTTCTAATGAATCTGTTATAGCCAGGCCCAACTAATCAGTCTCTGAGCCACTAAATCAATTAAGCCATTTATCAGACACAGACCCTAACTGTTCTTGCCCCAATGAGCGATTGCTTTACATATGTACATAGACATAAAGACACAAGCACAAAAACACTTATTCATGCGGGCAACAAGTGAGTCAGTGTGACTGTAAGGGTGAGATCTGCTGGTCTTTGCTGCAGCTCCACACAGCACAATCTAACATGGCTTCGTTTGCAGGTAATTAATATATTTTCACAAAAGGTGCAGCTTAATGAGGTACTAATCATTTTCAGGAAACAAGAAAATATTTGCAGGTGAGATACTGCAGGATGCTTTGAGTGACAGTACCAGTTTATATACTGATTTGTTTATATTCCCTGTATTTGGTATTGGTTTTTAATTGGTATGTTTTCTCATTTGAGGATTTCTAGTTATTCTGTTAGGTTGGCTGACCAGTGTATTCTGCATCGTTTCATGTTGTATTCTGATTGGTTGGTTGGTGTATTTTGCATCATCTCATGTTGTATTCTGATTGGTTGGGTGGTATATTCTGCATCATTTCATGTTGTATTCTGATTGGTTGGTTGGTGTATTTTGCATCATCTCATGTTGTATTCTGATTGGTTGGGTGGTATATTCTGCATCATTTCATGTTGTATTCTGATTGGTTGGATGGTATATTCTGCATCATCTCATGTTGTATTCTGATTGGTTGGGTGGTGTATTTTGCATCGTTTCATGTTGTATTCTGATTGGTTGGTTTGTAAAAGGGGGTCATAGAAACAGTCACATTGTGGGATTTTGGAACTCTTTTGGTGGTTGCTGTCATCAGTCACCAAATCATTGAATCAACCGTGGTTGGACCTGTCCTACAGTGGGATCTAGGTCTCGCCGACTTTGACTGAAGACCAAATTTTTTCCATGTTTCTCTCACAACTGTCAGTATTAGTTTAGTAGAACCCACTCGCATGAAATTGGCTTTAACTGCAAAGTAATTGATAATAACTATAATCCTATAGTTATATAGTAATCCTGCAGCCTTTAAGAATATTCTGTATACTGTGACTGTTGTGGTACTTCATACAGCGTGGGCTCCTTCAAGGGAGTTTCCCCAAAGGGGATTAGTAAACTCTTAGTACAGTATTCATATTTTTATTCTGCTCCAAAGACAGTGAGTTTGTGAGTGAGTGTCTTAGCCTTCAAGGAAGTGCCCAAAGAAATGCCAGACATGTTACCCTCCATTGATCTGTCACATTCCTCCAGGCCTCGTCCCCTCACTTGCTGGCGTGTAGTAAATGAATGGACTATGTTTAAAGCAGAAGCTACGCAGGGAGCAGTGAACGCTGGAGCTGGAATACCACTTGCTTGTAAAGCAGGCACTTAAAATTCAGTATCCTTTTATATATGAGGCTTATTTACTTATGTTGAGGGTCTCTTAGGCACAGTTCTTTCAGTCTGTGGGACAAACAGAGAAGTGATAGGGAAGAGGTTAAGAGAGGTAAAGACAAAGAAGATGTGACAATGAAGAAGGAGAGTGAGATGGAGGATTACTCTGCAGCATTATGGATGGAGAAGAGAAAAAACAGTAAAGGTGCATCTCCTCTTCTTGTCTCTTGTGGGTGCCTTCTCCATCTAGTATTTCACCCTGAGGTGGTGGGCACAGGACAGAGAGACACAGACATATAGCTGCAACTCATTACTCCCTTTTTAAGACACACCTTCTGACTTCAACTTACCCCTGTCTAAGACTTGTCTTTCATCCCTCACTTGACTTTTAATATTCCTGAGTTTCTCCTGCAGGATCAGAGGCTTCCTATTTTCTCTCTCTGTCTCGGATCAGAGGCTCAAACTTAAGGAGGCGACTCTCTTCTTTTGAATTGAAAATGATATCTCCTTTTCATGCCATCATTAGGCTCACAGCATGAATGGAACGTCTACATCTATTTCCCATTTTCATTACATGGCACTCTCATGTTTTTTGGTTTTTTTTTTAACAATTCCCTTGTACTCTTGTTTCTTTTTGAGGCTGAATGCTTGTTTGTTTATCACTTTCAATGGTGCGTTTTTATTCATGGTCTCATTTCTGTGCTCTTTGTTGGACTCTTGGTGATAAGAGGTGATGTTTAACAAGGGATTGGTGGGTTTTTATCTCAAGTGCACGTTCGCGTGCTGGCATCTGTTTGGACCCCAAAAAAAACCAAAAAACTAAAGTCTAATGAGATAGGAAATGAAGAAAGGAGGGTACAAATTAAATAAAGGAAGAATAAGAGAAGGAAGACATTACAAGAGAGAAATGAAAACCTGAGGAGAAATGCAGCCATAAACTAACCTTTTTTTCCTTTAGACTGCGAGCAGAGAGAATGCCAAAACCTGGTGACATTTGGGATTCCATAGAAGGATGATTGACATCAACTTTTACCTCTACGTATAAGGGAGACTGGGCTCTGCATACTGGCTGTGTGTGTGTGTGTGTGTGTGTGTGTGTGTGTAAAGGCATGATTGACATGGTAAATTGGAAAGGTCAACTGGTGCTAGTGGTTAGTACAGACAGGCAGACAGCAGGAGGATGTAACCTTCCCAGAGTCCACATTTATAGAGGGAAGGTGAATCTGAGCAAAAGATAGGCAGGAAAGAGATAGATAGATAGATAGATAGATAGATAGATAGATAGATAGATAGATAGATAGATAGATAGATAGATAGATAGATAGATAGATAAAATACTTTATTGTATGAAAACCTAAATTGTATAAGTAAACTTTCTCCCTGCTGTTTATATGCTGTGTGTAAATGATCATTCTCCTCAGTTCTGGTCAGATTTACAAAGTGAGACAGACTGGGTGTAAAGAGAGGAAGCATATGGACTACAAAATTTGATCATCTGGGTCCATCAGGAATTGCTCCGGGATCTGGGGTCAATTCTCCAGCCAGCTTATTATTTTACTGGACGCAGCTTTGTGTGTGTGTGTGTGTGTGTGTGGTGTGTTGTGTGTGTGTGTGTGTGTGTGTGTGTGTGTGTGTGTGTGTGTATTTGGATCCCTGAGTCCTTGTGTTTCTCTCCTGCATGTGTCAGGATTGGAAATTGAAGTGTTACGTTTGTATAGCCATTTATATGAATTTCAAATAGGTGTGTGTGTGTGTGTGTTTTAGAGTGAGAAATGGGAACAGAGGGAAGGGAGAGTGAGATTGACAGGGTAAATTGGAATGTTAAGGGTTTTAAGGTTGGACTCTGAGTTTAAAACAGCTGTGAGAGAGAGAGAGAGAGAGAGAGAGAGAGAGAGAGAGAGAGAGAGAGAGAGAGAGAGAGAGAGAAAGACCCAAACATGTTGCTAAAAAAGTGTTTTTTTGCTTGGGGAAATGTGACAGTGGATGCCAATGTGGGTGGATGGGGAGAACAAAGCAAAGCTGAGCAGGGGAATAGATTGTTACCAAAGGCGAGGGGTGTCTGGTTGTATGTAGATGGAGGCTCGAAATGAAGGAGGGCCCCAGCAGGGCTGTTTGCGTGTCGAAAAGTGGGAGGAGGGGTGAGTCATGGAGGGTGTGGAGGTGCTGCAGCTAGTCAGTGACCCACAGCTGGGGACTGCGGGGTCAGCACCTGCACAGGTCAGCTGGGAAAGTAACAAAGTGAGACATGACACACATAGCAACAACAACCTTTACACACACAAAAGGACAGGTACAGGTATGCATGATTGTTGTGTTGAAAAGCAGACACAACACATGAATACTGTACTTATTCCCTGTTGCACACAAACACATAGACACACACACAGTGGCAAGTACACACAAAGGACATGGTGACCTGCTTGTTTGTAGGTCCTTCAGGCACTGAATACACAAGAGCAAATTCATGAATACAAATCATACTCAAGGCTGAGACACACACAGGCACACACTAATATTTTCACATCAGCTCAAATTGTATTTTAAACACATCACATTAATATCAACCATGATACTGAGTGCTGTCCTGTTTTATACAAACACAGGCGGAGAGGTGGAACAGGAGAGCAGCGTTCACCTGTGCTACAGTGGTTACATGTTCTCTGCTGTGAAACACACACCAATAAACACACTGATTAAGACAAGAAATCATCCAAGGCATTTCAAAGATAAAACAACAAGGGAAGCGAAAGTTACTGGAAAATGTGTTTAGTGGATTCAGCTCTATGAACATCTGATGCTTTGTTGTGCTGTGAACACACACACACACAGACGCAGTCTCGCTCACTCTCTCTTTGTTGTCCCCTGATGTCCCCATTGTTTCTCTGTTCCCATTTGAAACTGAAGATGACTCAGTATGACACATCATTTGAATACACATGCAGAATTGTATGCCCCCCAGACCAAAGCCTGCATGTTTCTGTTTGTGTGTCTGTTTGCATTTGTGAGTGCGTGCTGACCCCCTTCCAGACTCTCTAAAATAATAGACTTCCCAGGACTGCTACTGAACAGCACAAACTGTGCTCTTCTTGAATGTGGTTTTTAGGTGAGTTTGCTGTAGGTCTAGACGTTGTTTTTTTTAGTACTAGAGTCTAAATAAAATGTATAATATAATATACATATATGTATAGACTATAGTCATAGACTGTAGCCTCCATGACACCACATAGGGTAGTTTTGAAGCAGTTTTGAAGCACAGCGTGGGCTAGTCCAACGTGGTCACCATGGCAGTGCCTGACTCCGCCTAACTCCCGGCTAATCCAAAAATGGACAAAGAGGTGGAGCATGTGTGTAACCGAGGCTTCTGTGAATGATGGTGTGTGGCAAGCATGCACTCACTCACCTGTCACTCAAAGAAGCCATGCCCTCAATTATGCAGAACTTTAAGCCTTAATAAAATTTAAACAGGTGAGTTATATAAAAATTCAGCCCCTGCACTGGTGTCATGAAGGAGGAAATTAGCTACAGAGACCAAAACATTTTTTGTACAAGGCTGTAAACATGTCAATTGCTTAACATTTGAGTCTCTGGGGATTGACTCACTTGGAGCCAGCCTCAAGTGGCCATTCGAGGAACTGCAGCTTTCAGACCTGTGAAGTTGGCTTCACTTTCCAGCAGGGGTTGCAGCTTGCTATAAGTATGTGTGTAAATTCACTCAGTTGCCAGTTTATTAGCTTTGCTGTACCCAACCATCCCAGCACTGTCCAATACAACAGCCCTGCAGTGAATCCTGAAGATTACAATGTTCTGTTTTTGTTGAAATTGTTTTTCTTAATGTGTCAATTCAACTTAATGATCATTTAGGGGGACTTGTTGAACCGTGCTGTTTTGTATTGTAATGAGACTTTTGTCTAATGTCGACACAAAAGTGGGAAGGAAGTGCCAGATATCATCATTTGCTTTCATCTGTGGTGCCTCCAATATATTGTTTTTCATTCGTATTTGTATGAACAAGTGTTGGTTAAATATTAAAAACTTGTCAGTATATGTCTCATGGCTATTTGCCTTAACACTGGCAGCCACAGGAGAACTTTGTCTTAGTGAAATAAAGTCTGAAATTGGGAAAAATGTGATTTTTGAATCAAATAATGAGTAAACAAGACTACAAATCTGACCAGATACTCGAGGCCAGCTTTGAGGACTTGAAAGTTTTCAATACTCAGTGCTATGGACACACTTTGATCGGTTACTAAAGTTCTGAGGTTGGATACCAGGCCCTAGTCCACAACAGATTAATCTTTATTTCCAACAGAAATGATGAAAACAGTCTGAGCCTCTCTGCTCCTTTCGCTTTTCTCACTGTGCTTTTGGAGCTGCTTTTCTTTTTCTTCCTCGTCAGCTGGCTTGCTCACTCTTCATCACTTGTCCTAGTGTGTGTGTGTGTGTGTGTGTGTGTGTGTGTGTGTGTGTGTGTGTGTGTGTGTGTGTGTGTGTGGGGGGGGGGGGGGGGGGGGCAAAGACTGAGCAAACTTTGTGTTGATGCTGATGTTCTACGTCAGACTCTAAATTAAGGCCCTGATGCACGTTTTTCGGCACACGCTCTTCTCTCTCTCTCTCTCTTGCAGATCGAAACATACACATGCACACACAAAACACACGCCCAGTATTCAAGTGTTGAGTGAGTGGCTTAGTGGCTGAATAGGAGCGTGAAGGGGTAGTGTATTGATAGATGAATAGTGAATGTAGATTTTCTGCCGGTAGAATGTCAGTGCCATCATTTTCTCACAGCCTACAGTCTTGCTACCACCAGACGTATGACAAATACAGTGAGAGAGGCAGAGGAGGGGAAGATAGAGGGGGAGAAGAAAAGAGTGAACGAGAGAAACAAAATTTGGTAGCTGGCAGTTGATGGATGGGCTGCAAACAGCTCGTCTTCCTCTGGACTCCATGATAACATGGCGTTCTCTCTTCCTCCCTCTCATCCATTTCTCTGTCTCTTTTGTCTGGGTTTGTTTTTTCCTTCTTCTCAGCGAAGGAGTCTCCTCTTCCCGTTTGCCTCCTCAACTCAGAGCAGCTGATTTGTAGAAGCCTGTATTTTCTTTTGCCTCTTTTTATATGTATTTGCTAAATGTGTCTTTTTGCTGCACCCTGCGAAAACACTTGAAATCTAAATTATATCTCTCCTGTTTTCCCCTTCCCCCTACTTCCTATCTCCTCCTTTCATCCCGCTTCTTTTCATCTCATTCTCTCTGGCTGATGGACAGTTGGCAAGAAGAACCGAGGGTCAACAGGTAAAGAACCCATTTACATTTACATTATCTTCCCTGCTCTTTCTCTCTGGCTGACTCTCTCTAAACAGAGACAAATATTGCTGTGACCCTTTGCTCCCACCAGAAGGTCAGAGCAAAGGGCGGCTCTGCTAAACACTTTTTCTCAAGGTCACATTGGCAGCATTGGTGGGTACGTGCTGTAAAAGATGTTCCGATAGTGCGGTTTCAGTCTTTCTGCCTCGTGTAAGAAAAACCTGCAGCTGGACACCTTTAACCTCAAGGTCAGCCTGCTGTATGCCTCTATCTGTTGAGCAGTACAGTAAAATAATCTGCCGCAGTGGGCCCCAAACTGTTTAAAAAAGCAGCACCTCCTGGTCCATGTCTATGTATTTGCTGGCTAATTAGTGTCAGTTTGCCTCAAGATGTGTTTGAGCTCACGAGACACCATTATCACATCTGTCAGTTTTTCCTGCAGATTAGATACTCTTTTGTGAGACACCTTCATATCTCACAAAAAGTCGTTAGCCAAGTAGTTTTCACTTATTTCTTTGCTTTAGTACTTTTTAAGTCAAAGTATAAATATTCAGTTCATGTAAATGTCCTCTCCTTTTTTTAAATGCGGCGAAATGTTCAAATTGAGGCCTACATTAAATGCACAGCAGAAAAAATTAAAAACAAAAATCATCTTGTGGAACCCTTTGCCTGTCCTGTAGGCTCCTAAGGGTGCCTTGTCACCCACTATGGGAATTGCTGATTATGTGTGCAGTGGTACACAAATTTGTTATGATCTACATAGCACAGGATGTCTGGTTCTAAAATGCATCTGAAATAGTCTAGTTACAGTCTTGGCAGCTGCAGAACATATATTCACAGGTGCGAGTTCTACAGCTTAGTTTAATTTCAGTTGCCTGTAGCTGGCGAGCATCATCAGTTTGGCAACCACAAATGAGAAGCAAGAGCTAGAGTCATTTTAAATCCCTGTTTGGAAGTAGTTTATAAATATGTTTCCCCTGTGGATTATAGGAAGAGTGAAAAAGGACAACATGGGACAAAAGCTGAGGCTTGGTGTTGGTTTATTCAGGTTGAGTCAGCAAATTCATGTGGAACTAATTATTAAAGCAGTGTTGATATGTAGTTCTGACCTCATGACTGGCTACAGTGAAACACTTAGTTCTGCACAGCAGGGAATGAGGAGTGATGATAATAACTTCCTACCAAGGAGAAGCTTGACTCAGAGCCTATAGGGGGATGCCAGGGTGGAGGTGGGGCTTTTGAACTGCTACATGAACAGCAGCAGTGGCAGCAAGTGACAGCACAGCGTTCAGGTGTGCAGAGAGTGAGCAGAGCGCTGAGGGCTTAAGTACACCTCCATAATGAAAAGGCTGCACGGGTTCTATGTTGCAGTGAGAAGAGTATGCCATGTGAGTGTGGCGGCAGACTAGTTGACTGCCTGAACGAAGTCGCAGGCGTCACTTCATTTGGGCAACATTTTGTCTGCCTGCCACATCAGACCTGCCAACTGATTTCACGGCAGCATCACCTGAGTGTGTCTCTCAGGTGTCAGTCGTTCTGCCTACGCCGCCAGGCAAGGGCGCCGGAAGTTTACGTCCCTGTTCCACATTCTTTTGGTCGTGGATCCCTGTTTCAATCATTCTCATCCACTGTAAAACATTAGGTAAAATAAAGCAGGCAAACATTAAACAGGAAGAACATTTAAGTTTTAATCCTATCAAAGTGTAAGAAGGCAGACTGACAGCAGCCAGTCCAATAATTTGTTCAACTTGGAGGGAAAAGAGAGGGACTGACACACCCAAGGCTCCGTGACTCAGTACACCACTGGAGACCTCTGACAGTCATTCAGTTCGAGAGCGTTTCAAAACCTACACACTGTCTACTTCACATCATTACAATTGTTTTTGAACTCTGTCAATGACACTGTGCAGAGAAATGACTCAGGTGTGCAGTTCACAACAATGAGCGAATTAAGGATATTTAGGATCGTAGCAGGTTTGGGTGCAGTCACAGACCGGCCTCCCTGCAGCCAGAAGCAAAGTTTCCCACACAAGACACGTGTGTGGTTTCACTGATGTCTCCACATGACAGTTACTCATTTTGAAATAGCAGACAGAATGTTAACCTCACATTTAACAAGATTTTGTCTGGGAGATATGAAATCAGCCATAGCTTTAAAGTGAAGCAGCCAAATGAGAATAAAATGTGTGAAATAAAAACGCTTTAGCCTCCTGATAACATAATTCATCTGTGTCTGCAAGCTGCTGGCGGTGATGTCATATAGTGTGCAAACATTGTAATTTACTGCTGCACACTCAAGTGCAGGCTTTGAGAAACCCATCTTTGCACCTCTCTCATGTTCAGCTGAGTATCTATCAAATTCGTGATCTTGTGGCTGGCTGCTGGTGAAAGCAGCGCCTTCCCCCAGCCGCCTGCACGCCACGTGTCGCTGTCCCTGCAGCTGCTGGAGGTGTGCGAGCTGAGTGGAGAGCCGTGCATACAGCTCCATATACTCTCAA
This sequence comes from Trachinotus anak, assembly GCF_046630095.1. NCBI lineage: Eukaryota > Metazoa > Chordata > Actinopteri > Carangiformes > Carangidae > Trachinotus > Trachinotus anak. The sequence continues at coordinate 23,760,642 of NW_027273870.1, forward strand.
AATAAAGTAATGGCTTTGTTGCTCAATATGGGTAGCACACTGATATAAAATATTTTTGTCCTTTTAGAGCACCAACCATGTGCAAATGTGGGAGTGCATTAATTAATTTTTTCCATGAAAATTAATCTTGTGAGTCATTGACAAATGTTGATGATTTTCAGAATTAATGGTGAAAAAAATGTTTTATCTTAATTTACCACACCGTACCAAAAAGTTTGCAGGCATGAAGCAGTTGTACAGGGCCATATTCCAGTATAGTGATGATGAAATGTTACCTCATTATGTCATTGTGGGTTTTGTCAAGCAGCCAAAAAACCGCAACTAATATAATCCTCACAATTAATCAAATAATCATTGAGCACTCCCAAGAGCTTCAGTCCTGCTCTGCCTTCCCATTACTACTACATGTGGTCTGTTGCTTCTTCTTCTTTCTCTCTTTCTTAACCGTCTCTCCTTCTCCTCCCTCCATCATTTGTGTGGTGCAGTGACAGAGATAGATAGAAGGTTTGGCAGATGAAGGAAGAGATGAATATTTAACATCGGGCATCTTTCTCGGTCCTCTCTCTGCTTCCCATTGTCTGTGTCTGTCGCCCCTTGGGCCTTGGATCTTCCGCTCTTGGTGTGGTGTGGCTTTGAGTGTGTTTGTGTGTGTGTGTGTGTGTGTGTGTGTGTGTGCGGCATGTCTTGGCTTGTGGTTTTATATTGGCATTCTAAGGCAAGTGTAGTCAGACGATGACACTTAGCTGTCAGCATGCAGCATTAATGAGTGCAGTGACACACAAAAACACTCACCCCACTCTCACACACATGCAGTACTCTGGAGATCAGCAAATGATCACCTTCTCCCTTCCATTTATTTTTGTATACCCTCCAGAAAAACACTTTTTAAATATTTTGAAAAAGCTCTCCATTTTCTTTAACCTCTCATTTCCAGTGCCCTTTCTTCCCGTCATTCTTTCCCATTTTGTTGCTTTCTCTCCCAAAATCTCAAACTCTTTCTCTCTCTCTCTGTTGTGTGTATAGTCTCAGTGTGATATGTGTTAGTTGGCTGTGAACCCTGCAGACACATATCTGACAGCTCTATTAATACACAGTCAGCTAACACCAGCCTCCCCCTGTGAGCATTTGTGTGTGTGTGTGTCTGTGTGCGTGTGCATGTGCATGCAAAATGAGATGTGTGCACCTTCACCTCTCAGCCAATCCCTCTGCTCTCGAGGTCCCTACAGAGATTTGTCTCAAAAGATTTACAGTCATAGAAAGATCACACACACACACACACACTGGCCTACTCACCGACACTGTAGGGAGTGTGGAGTGACTGACAGATTTAATAGGAGAACAAGCTGTAATCTGAGAGAATCCATTCAAAGAGGGATTACATTCTAATCTGAGGATGGAATAGCCTTTCATCTCTCTCTCCCTCTCTCTCTCTGTCTGTCTATCTCTCTCGCTCTCTATTTATCCATCTCTATCTCCTTCCTGCCCTAAAGCTGCACCAATCCTTTTACCAACCCCTGTTTTTTTTTTTTTTATGCTTCCCATCCTTGATTTAATTTGGGATTTTTGTGTTTCCATCTGACGCACACACACTCACACACACATACATGCACAGTTTCACACAGCTGTGTCACCTCAGCAGCACTTTAATGTCAATCAGCTATGATTGCACTGACGAGAGCATTGTAACGTTGCAATGCGTCACTGCCTCTATGGTGCTAAATTATATCCACATCCAAGTGCACACACACATCAACTCCCAGAATTTAGACTTTTTTTTTCCTCCCGCCCTATCATCAGTTTTGATTTATTTTTAAACTGCTTTAACAGCTCCTCTTTTTATCATCCCTCTCTCTTTAATGAATCCCTTCAGCCCCAAGTTGTTGTTGTGATATTGCTTCGTTATACTACAACCCTGCAATTTTATTCAGCCCTCCTTCCCTCCATCACTTCCACTCTCCCTCTCTTTGCCACATAGTGTTTCTCATTTGGTAAATGAGGAATCCACTAGAGTTAGATTAAACCGCTGGACTATCTTTGTAAAAATCTTTATAGGGAGCCTTTTAGCTGCCACAGCTTGCTTTCACACACACACACACACACACACACACACACACACACACACACACACACACACACACACACACACACACGATAATACTGCCTGCCAGTTTGAATATTTCTCCTTGTTTAAGTTGAGGAAGATAAATTTAATAATCCCTGTTTAAACAACAAAAAGGAGGAGATAAGAGGATGATAGGGAATAAGAGAGGGAGGAGGGTTAGGGTTATGAGAGATACAGAGGAAGGGAATGAGAGATACAGATGAGAAGAATTGATAGAGATTTCCTCAGAGAAAAAGGATGTTAGACACGCTGACAGAGAGAAAAGAGGAGCGCAGATCACACAACCATATGGCATTTTGCTTTTCCCTCTACTTCTACCATCGTGTCTGTCACTCCAGGAAGAAGACCATCTGCACAGTCCCCCCTCGGTCTTCCCACCTACATGTATACTCTGTCTCCATCCTCCGAGCCCTTTTCTCTTTCCTCCGTGTTCTCCCTTGTTATACCGGTGTTCCTGCTGTCCTGATCTGTCTCTCTGCTCCCCTCAGACACACAGCCCAAGTTAACAGGTTGTGTTCACATCCCCCTCTGCTCATTATCTGCGGCCACTGCTGCCATTAAAGTTGCACTGATGGCTACTAGTCCCTGCCTGACCTCTGCTTCCCACAGTGGATGGCTAATGGACACTCTACTCTTGCTCTACTTCTACCTCTGCCCCTCCGTCGTCTCTCTGTCTCTGTCTGTCTTCCACCCACTCCCATCTTTAGTTCTTAGCTTTCAAAGTGCAACACATTGTGTAAGATGTTATTCTTTGCACAATGAAATGAAAGACAGAACTGTTTCATGTGTGTATGTGTATACATAAATATGTGTGTGTGTTTTAATGTGTGTGTGTCGAGCTGAGGCAAAATCCAAAAAACACAGGCAAGGTCAAAAACAAAACCAGGATCAAAACAGGCAGCCAAAGAACAGAGCACTGAAAAGCTAAATACACACACACACACACACACACACACACGGGGACTGAGGAACAGGTGAGCAGGTGAGTGGGGAGGTGGAGGCCGGTGTGGAGTGGCAGGCTCTGAAATGACAGCAGAATTAGAGCATGACTGCACAAACAACTGACCTTAATGAAGGAAAGGATGAATGAGCAGACTGAAAATCAAAACCATGACTGTGTGTGTGTGTGTGCCTGTCTTCCTGTACCCACATCTAATATTCCACATGGCAGTGGGATCTGACTTTTCAGGCTCTTTCTCTCCGATTAAAAAAAAAAGGAGTAGAGCGAGAGAAAGAGAAAGAGGAATAAAGAGCAGAGTCAATTACCACCTTTTCCTCCTTCCCTTCAAAAGGGAGATCAAAGCTGCTCCCCGCCTCCCCCTGCCTCCCCTGCACACCCCCCTTCCTCCAACCACTATCAGAGCCGGCCTGTTAATTTGTACTCCCTACTCCTCCCTCATTGGAAATCTACATATTCATGTTATACAGTGTCGCCATGAGAAACCCATTCATGTTCACACACATGCACACACGCAACAATAATCTGCTGGCTTCACTCATCACAAACTGTAAAACATTTACACAGTTTTTGCACTTTTACTTATGTTTGTTACACATTTCAAACTAATGACAGTGTGTCTTCCCTTATGAGAGGCCATTCACACCATAGGTCACACTCAAGCACACAATCATAGGACTGCACAGCTGCCACTGCACTCTCCCACACACCTTTTATGGTGTAAATCATTCTCCACATACTCATACCACTGGACTATTTTCTAAGCACTGTTACTGTAATTCACACACACACACACCACTATACTGTCTCTAATACATCACTACACCCTGTTTGGTAGTGTGTTTCAGACAGAACGGAGATATGGCTGACAAAGAATGATATTGTTTATGATAGAACTATGATGTGTGTGTGTGTGTGTGTGTGTGTGTGTGTGTGTGTGTGTGTGTGTGTGTGGTGCAGTGATTAGCAACGTTGCCTCACAGCAAGAAGGTTCTGGGTTGGAATTTCCAATCAGGGCTTTTCTGTGCAGAGTTTGCATGTTCTCCTGGTTCCTGTGTGGGTTTCCTCCCACGGTCCAAAGACATGCAGGTTAGGTTAATTGGTGATTCTAACTTGCCTTGGTTGTGTGTCTCTATGTGTGAGCCCTGTGATAAACTGGCGACCTGTCCAGGGTGTACTCTCGCCCAGTGTCAGCTGGGATTGACTCTAACAGTTACAACAGCAATTTATCTAACAAACAGATAGAAGACTAATATACAGCTCACTGGCTTCAAAAGTATTCTTCCTAATGACAGATTTTTGTTCACATAGCTTTAAGACAGAGCCAAGTGGTTTTATAGCAATGATGCGGCTGAAATAAACTGACTGATATGCATTGCTTTTGGGGATATGACTCATGATATACAGTCACTAGAAGTGTGTGATTCAAGTTTTTTCCAAGGTCTCGATTTAACACCTAAAAAAATAAACAAAAATTGCGAAATATTGAATCACAATACTTGTCGAATGGTAAAACTTAAAGATATGAGTATATATCGAGTCGGCACCCAAATGTCGTGATAGTATCAAACCAGGAGATAAATATATCGTCCCAGCCCTATTAAACACAGGGCCTGGTGTGGTAATTGGTCTAAATTGCAATTGGCTTTACAATTAATTTACAGCTGTGGTTGTACATGTGAAAGGAACAGGAGTCGAGAATTAGCAATAGCTACAAACTCCTTGTGCAGCACATTAGTTTCATACTCTGTTTTTGGAAATATGTTAAATTGCACTGACCCTATGAAATGAATTAAAAATTTAAAAAAACATGGTTGCTCACACTGACCGTGAGCATAGAGCTGAGTGTCTTTATAATTCCAGTATAGTTTTTTATACTGGACGGCAACAACCTCAGAAAGTGTTACGTGTACAATTAGACTTTGATCAAAAAGTAAGACAAAAAAGAGGAAGAATACTGACCCACAGGTTTGGTGCACCTGTTCAGTTTATCTGCATCACATCGCAGTCTCAGTCAAGACACTGCGGTTTATATCAGATCATCTGATGGCAGCCCCTTTTGGAATCGGATCCTGGAACTGCTCAAACTGCATCAGACCATTGAATGTTAACTCAGTTCTAGTCATGAGCAGGTGGTCTGGGGTTAAAATAAGGCTAAATGTGTAGAGTGTGGCTGTGTAAAACAATAGACACTGTGATAACTGTGTGTTAAAATTATCACAGTGATTAGAAGAGAGTAAGATGGTGCATGTGTAAATGAGTATAGCAGTGTGTGTGAGCAACTGTTGTGGTCCACAGTTGAGATTGCGCTGCAGTGCATGCGTAAGTGTGATTTATGAGCTGAACTGCCGCTCATATTTTCTCCCTCTGTCACAGATCCTGAGTCAGAGCTCGTGGCTCCCGCGATTGTGATTGGACCTAAAGACACAACAGTGGTGGCTGGGAGCGAGGCAACACTGGAGTGCATCGTTAATGCCAGGTAAATTTCTTTAATGTACATGCACACACACACAGACACACACACACACACACACACACACACACACATACACATACACGAACAATTCCTTTCTCGCTAGACAGCATTGTTTTCTTCCAGGGCAATTAGAGGACACCACATAAACTCATAGCTCAGCAAGTCTCTTCCCCCAGTATTAGTTTAGACACACACTGACGCGCGCACACACACACACACACACACACACACACACACACACACAACAGTACCAAGTTAACTTAAACAGAAGTTGGATGAAAGTCCCATCTGACATCAGCAGAGAAGCTAAATACACCCACAAATTTACACTGCCCCATGCTGCCAAGTCCTGTTTACACACACACACACACACACACACACACACACACACACACACACACACACACACACACACACACACACACACACACACTGACACAGGGGGGTGCAGTTGAGTCTGACTCAACAGATGTTTTTCAGAACAGCAAATTCTGCTTCAGTTCAAGAATTGCCAGAAACTCAACTGTAATCAGTTTCCACTCATCCCTCAGATCCACAGTGTCCAACCTCCCTCTGTGGCCCATAAGGCTAAAAAAAGTAACTGAGCTCTGGCTTTTGTGTACTCAATGTAAAACAATGCAGTATTTGTCTTGAATGCAGCGTGGATAGACTTTAAAGGATCAGCAATGTTCAACCTTATTCCTGTGTATTAGTCATAGGCATTAGCACAGCAGAGCTACTTCAGCAGTACCTGGAAGCATATTGAGTAGCTACAGCTGCTTCCTAGTGTGAACACAAGGAGAAGGTTATCAATACATTTCTCTTTTGTAACATTCTGGCAGAGGTATGAGTCACATTGAAAGTAACATTGATTGATGCAAAAAAAAAAAAAAAATGACACTGAGGTTGCTTTGAGAAGATAAAAGCATCAGCCAGGGTGATAACAGCTCTGCGTTGTCTGGACTTAACAAGTGATATCCTGCCCCTCTTCATGCTCACCATGATGTGTTGTGTTGTCTGGCTTAGTCAGGCTGCTTTGTTCAGTGAGAGCTGAAGTCCCTTTAAAATGTTTCTCAGTAGCACTAAACCAGCACTTGACCACTGGGTAGCACTCGAGGTATGAACAAACAAATGACTAAACCGCGTTACTCATAAAAGAGAACTGAAACATACCTGGGTTTAAAAAAAAATAAGGAAAGATCAGAGCAACAGCAGGATGCATTTCCATCATGCAAATAATGAGAAGTGCGGTCAGACCAGATAGATTTTTTTTGTCATTTATTGCCAAGTAATTTGGTCTCTGTATCCTGCTACTCTGGTATTATAACTGCAGACAAATCAGCACACAGTCTCCTGCATTTCTTCTGCCAGGAACAATCCTTTCCACAGGGACTATTTCTGATATCAGACACGCAGCTACTGAAAGACGCTTACTCCAGAGAGATAATTCTGTAGCCAGGGAACAACTGAGAAAGACAAACTCTACCAGTGAAGTTTTGGAGTTTGAGTGCGATCAGTGAAATCATATGCAGTGCTCAAATATGAAAGCATCTGCTCTCCAGATCCATTGACCGTTAATCAGTCATACGCACAACTGCAGTCCAGGTTTGAAAACAAGCAGTGCCAGGAAGCCTAATATTAAGAAATGTAAAATCTGCTTTTCAGTCTTTGGGTTAATTATTTGATTCTTTTGTTGTGGACAGGATCCACTCAGTAAGCATATTTAAACTTTGACATATCAGCCTAGCAGTAAATTTAATTAGTTTTCCATCCAACTTTGTCTTAACCTCGAGGTGTATATCTGAGAGAGGAGGCAGCCCACTCTCAACTGTATCCTAATAAAAGGCAAAACAGATGTTTTTTTTTGTCTGACATTATATTGTTTACAGCTGGACTGCATATGAGGTGGACTTGGTTGCAAATGCGTCTAAGTTACCTACTTTGAAGAACTTTAATATGACTTCTTACACATATTTGTTCTCATATTTCTTTTACTAAATTGACCCGATTTACATCCAAAACAGCACCAACAGAGAGTTTTTTATTTCTCATATATGCAAACATCATCTCTTTCACCTTAATGTGGCTGTATTAGCAGCTTGTCTTCACCTCCCGCACATCTCTGAGTATGACAGTGCTTTGTTGGTACAATCTAATGTAATCATCAAAGCCATTGCTATGATCATAATAATCAAACAACGTCTTAGAAACCGAAAGAATGCAATAATGATAAATCAAAGCAATTTAACATTGATGGCGTCTCAGCTAATGCATTTTGGAGATAACACTTGTTATGTTACAGCAGCCTTTTTTATGTCACTGTTTTATGTTGTTCCATCTGTTTAGTTTCTGTGGTTTTTGTTTGTTTGGTTTTACAAACCTCTCTACACTAAACTTAATCGTTATCATAATCTTATCAGTAGGTCACACCTCAATCATTTTTGTTGGTTTAATTATAACCAGAGCATCTTATTAATGAGAGTTTCTGTTTGCGTCATTACATCTTGATTGAGTTTCTGAGTTTACTATTTGCAGACAAATCCCATGACTGAACTGTGACTTTTAAGCTGTCCTTAACAAAATGCATCTGCTGATTACATAATAAGCTGTTTTCCAGTTTGCTCTTGTAAATTTTAATGCAGGGTGCTTGTCAGACTCGAACTGTTGAATGACAACACACCAAAAAAATCGAGCTGCACTTTCATGAATAGATATAATGCTGTATTAATGCTGTCTTACTCAAATACTCACACACACACATACACACTAAAGAATGGTGTTTTGATGTTGTTTATTCAAAACAAAATCTCGTTTTCCATGAAAGCCCATTCCCTTTCTCAACACCCAGAGTAACTGACTGAGGCTCCCTCATGCTGAGTAGAGCTGACTGCTTTGATATACAGACTGTCATCATCCATTTCCTGCCTCATTGACACATAAACTGATGGATTTAATATGTTGTAATTGCCTTCTGTCACTCTTTTGCTCTTTCCCTAATTCTCTCTTCTCTTCTCTCCTCTTCGTCTTCATCTTCTTCTTCTTCTTCTCTCAGACCGGTGGACAGCCTCGTGGTGTCATGGAAACGTGATGGGCGTCGGCTGGCCAGTGGGCGTCGGCTCATTATTCCTGCTCCCACCTCTTCTGACACCGGGTTATATGTTTGTGAAGCGTTGCTTAGCAACAGCACTGCCAAACCTGTGGAGGCAAAGGGGCACCTCACAGTAATGGGTAAGAAAAAAGGCAGTCGCTCATTCACACACACACACACACACACACAAGTGCACGCGCAAACACACACACTCTGCCTAACATGATTATCTATGATTATCCTAGTAGGCCTGACCATCAAGACTAATGGCCTCAACATGTGCCATTAATTCCTCCTTTAACCTTGCTCTCCTCTTTTTGTGCATTTCTTTGCTCCAGGCGCTGTTTCATTCTGTTTATTCCTCCATTTATTCAGACTTTTTTCCTGCAAGCATGACTGTGAAACAACCCCAGGCAGTGACTGTCAACCACAGGGCTACTCCAGCTGAATCTGCTGCGCACACCCACCAATAAACCGTCCAATGTAGACACATACAGCTGCTGAATTCGTGTACGCAAAAATTCATCCATGCGTGATCACAAATGCATACATGTGTGTCCTCAACTGCTCACACAGAAATCACAAAACGGCACCACAGACACACATGCCCGTTCCCCCGGCAGCTAAATTAGTTTTGCTCCCTGGAGTCACCAATCAATAAGAGAACACTGAAAGCACTCAAACGAGAACACTCTCGTCACAATCCTCTCCTGTCCTCGATATGTGTGCGTAAATAGAAAACAACATACACGCAGGCAGGGAGCGTGTGATTGATGAAGTGAAACTTTTCTCACCCAGCTCGTCAGCGTCTTTTTGATCTGCTGTGATAATCAAAGCGAGGGGGCACCTAACACAGAGAGCAAACTACCCTCGCCTACAGAATACTCACTAGTTAGTGAAGACCTGCCTGAATATTTATACCCCACTCACTCTCTGTCTGTGCCCCCCCCCCTTTACTCGCTATCACCAATTTTTGTACCCTCTTCTCTCAGTCCTCCCTTCTCTCTCCGTTATCATCCTTCATTAGGCCAAGAGGACTGTTAAGGCCTGCCTGGCAGGGGCAGAGTCGGCATGCATTCATATGTATCAGAGGAGAAGAGACTGATGAATACATTGGTACTGATCCCCTTTCTGCCATGAGCTCAACAGACCTTGATGCAATGAAAGGGATTCCTAAACAGAATAGTGTATGTGTCTGTGTGAGAGAAGGAGACAGCCTCAAAGGTATTCATTATTCAATCTCATTTCTTTTCTGCCCCGATCCACGAATCAGAATATGTATGACACTGCATGCTCGTGCTGTACGCTGTACAGACGACCACTGTTGCAAACAACAATATTTCTGTTGTTGTTCTCCTCCATCTTTGTTTTGCAGGCAGACAGCAGGGGATCCACGAAAGCTCAAATCTCTAAATCCAGCCACCCAAACACTCCAAAATGCGTTTTGTTGTATTTGTGCGTCTAGGTCCTTGCACTCACCTGACTGAAGGGGATTAACGTGTCTGTGCTATCGGTGTCACGCCACAAGGCTGTTATTCATCTCTTGTTTTCCTGTTCCTCCCTGCGCTGCACGCTCCCCTCGTTCTCTTGTCAAAGAAATTCCACCGTGCACAATAAAGATAGGAGATGTGCACACGTGTGGGTTTAAAAGTTACCACGAAGTAGTAAAGAACTTTAAAGTCGACGTAGACAAGTAGAATAAATGTAGCAGCAACATGGGAGTCTACAGTGTAGCGGTTCCCTCTCTCACATGCACACACCTCCATAAAACTTGTAGTTTGTCTTTTTTTTATTACCACGTCAGTTTACCCACCAGCGTTGGACGGAATGAAGGAGAAACAGAGAGAAACAACTCTGGAGGAAAGTGATTTCAATCTTTCTTTTTCCTTAAAGTGAAAAATTGTTAAAATGGCAGAACATTATTATTGTATGTTACTATTGTACATGGAGCCTTAGAAAAAATGAAAGACCTAAAACTTATAGGAAAACATCTTCGCTTCATTCAATAAGAATTATATCTTTATGAACACCAGTGTGCACATTCATTATTAATGCATACACTGGACATTTCATTTTCCTCAAAGTCATTTTTCAGTGAACAGGTGCCACAACTCTGTGGAACCACTTTTCCATCGATGCCAGGCTGAGAATGAATTAGCCAGCCTGCCTCCCCCTCCCCCTCCCTGCTCATGCTGTGTCAATATCTCCCGCTAAATATTAACAAATGTTTTTGAAAGAAAGGAAGCACACGTAGGAGTGGGTAATTTTTTTTAATAACATGTAGCATTACAGTAATACACCAAAAGGCATATTTTCACATTCAAATTTAGGGATTTTTAAAAAAAATTTTTCCTCTGAGCCTCTGTGAGAATTTGGAGAGACACTGGTGAAGATGTTTAGAGGGAACAGTTATTGGCAGCAAAATGGAGTAGTTTAAAAAGGTGATTGTTTCCCTTGGGAAACTCGGAGAATGTGTTTTTCTGTGACTTTGTGGAAGTCATTTCACAGGGCGAGTAGACAGAAAACCTGCCTCACAGTGACACTCAAGATACTCAGGGCCAAACCCATTTATATTCTGCAGTGCCAAGTTTTCCTCTCCAAGTCTCCCCTCTACTAGAGACTAAATACATGGAGAGGGCAAACTCCCACTTCTTTAATTTATTTTTTATATATATTTAATGAGTTAACATGTTTTCTTATAGTCCAAACACACACACAGCAGGGAGTGTTTGTTATTCATTTGAGATGTTATTTTATACATATATTGATACAGAATGCTTTATATTCTATGTTGTAACGCTGCAGAACCACCATCTCTGACTGCTCAGCCCAAGAGGAAGATCTTCGCTGAGCTTGACAGGAATGTAGACATCCCCTGCCTCGCTACAGGTATACTGTGTGTGTGTGTGTGTGTGTGTGTGTGTGTGTGTGTGTGTGTGTGTGAGCATATGCGCAAGATTTAAGTTCTCAGTGTATTAAACGTTACCCCACACTTGAACGTGGGGCATAATCCTGCTGTCAGAGAGTGTGTTTCCATCCACTTTGATCATTTTCAATCAGTGCATAAAGAACATTGATGGAAATGCAGGACATTTGAAAAAAAAAAAAAAAAGGTTTTAATGCTTTGCTGAGGTGGAGTTGTTGGTGTATCAATAAAAGCAAAGTGCACCAAAGTGCAAATGAAACAGACTTAGGAAATAAATCATGACATACATGAAGCAAGTGTCTTTTATTATTTTATTTGCATTATCTTGCTGCACACTCTTCTTCTGCAGTGGTTTAATCGTACCTGACTGGAGAATTAGTGCCATTCATCAGTCCATCAACCTGTACTGATGTTTGCATCCCGATGGGTCATAGAAGTAATTGTGGTGAATCCTCATATGACAGTTTCATATCTTAATGCCGCATCTGTGCAGCAGGTGTTGTCGTAGGTGTTGGTGCTGCTTTTTGCACAACTATCTGCTGCATGGTGTGTCAAGGTGACTCTGTCCAAATCGCATTATGCTGAGGTGTGACGTCATTCAGTATGTGTCTGAGTTAGTTACAGTGACCCCGTACTTTTGGCAGTGTGAGCAGATTAACATGCTGAGACCAAGCCTGAAAATTGCACTTGTTCGTGACTCTTGTTTTTAAATGGATTACATGAAAACCCTTATTTGAGCACGGGTGGACTAAAAACTACTCGCTCCCTCACACACACTGAGCAAGTTTATGTCCCTCCTCAGTAATCTGATACAGTGGCAGTGTAATTAAATAGCGGGGGCCTGAGGGTATGGAGAGAGGGATGGAGGCAGGGGGGAGGAACAAGGGAAGGAGGAAAGATAGATAGAGTGTAGAGTGACAGAGTGAGCAAGACATGGAGGGGGTGAAAAATACTTCACGCATGTCTGTGAAAGCTTGACACCAATAAATTGAGAAAAAGTGTAGAATTCATCTCTTCCTCTCTCAAACACCCACTCACACACACACACACACACACACACACACACTCACACACTCACACTCACACACACACACACACACACACACACACACACACACACAGTGTTGAGACAGAGTAATTGCATGAGCCCCCTGCCTGTCATATCTGGCATGTCTGTCAGACAGGTGGGTGCTGATACTGTAGGTATTTGGCGTTCTGCTCTTTAACACATATTTTATTCAGAATGTTTTTGGCCCCTTCTGCCACCCTTACACTACCACCCACACCCTCCAATCAATATATTATTAGCAGTCATTATGCCTGCATGCATATTTATAGGGAGAGAGTGGATAACAGTGAAGAAAGATTGGCAAAAAGAGTGTGTGTGGCTGTTTTAGTGGGAGTCGGTGCAATTTGCTCAGCAGTGAGGTCAGAGGAGAGTGGCTTGTTATTAACGAAATTGAAAATGTTCTCCTTCTGTGTGTTTGTTTTTCATGTACATGCACATGTGTAGGCGTGCCCCAGCCCAGAATAGAGTGGTATAAGGACACGGTGCCTCTTTCCAAACTGGCCAACCCTCGCTATAAGGTCACCGCAGCAACCGGGCTGACCGTGCGCAGGGTGCAGCCGGGAGACGGAGGAATATTCCAGTGCTTTGCTCGCAACGCTGCCGGAGAGACCCAGACGCACACACAGCTCCTTGTCTCCAGTGAGTTTGTCTGACACTGATGCAGTCTTGTATACACACACCTACTTTATCATTGCTTGTGCTCTGAAACTCCTGCTTATTTTAGCTGATTTCTCTCTTTCTTGATGCCACTGTTAGTGTCCCCCTTTACTTTGCTTCTCACTTATCTGAACTCCTTTTTTGTCTCCTTTATTTGTCTGTGACATTTTCTTTATATTAGTTTATATATGCTGTAATTATTTGGTTTTTTTTTAGGGCTGCAGCTCAAACTTATTATCAGTTAGTCTCCAGATTATATTTTCAGTTCATCAGTTGATAATGTAGTCTCTAAAATAGTAATAAATCATAGTTTCCTAAAGGCCAAGGTGAGATCATTGAATGTTTGCCCCAATCAACACTTCAGAAAATATCCAGTTTCCTATCAAAACAAAGAACAGCAGGAAATACTTGAAGTTTATTCTTCCTTATAGTAAAGGTGGAAGCAGTGAAGTGTTGGCCTTTTGCTTTAACAGCTGAAACAGTTTGTCAAGTGTGAATTACCAGAGTATCTGCTGACTATCTCTCTGTTGCTCGACTGATTGATTAATCGACCACTCGTTTCAGCTCTGTTGTTCTTGCCACCCCACTTTATTTACCTACCATACAGGTACATGCTGATATGCATTGCAGACCATGTCAAAGTGTCAGCAGTCATTAGCTTTCATTCCATTTGTCTTGCAAAGTTAGTTTGAGTTATGCTGCAGCTGAAAAGTAGAATTATATCCTAGGTATTAAAAGAAACAACCAGTCACAGCTCCACCTGAAACAAAATACCACTTAGCTTTTTGAATTCAAGTGAAAGTCAGTGTCAGTTAAAAGTCCTGCCTTGACTTGATGATTTGCAGCTGGTGTTGGTCTGTATGTATGGTTATATTTGTCTCTGTGGAGTAAGGTTCTGTTTAGTGGTTGATTATAATTAAATGTCCCCCTGGAGATTTACCACCACCACCTTCCACATTTATGCACACACACGGAGCACTATATAGAATAAAACCTCTGTTGATCACGGAGAGAGTGTTTGTTTTTAGATCAACACTCATCCTTTTTCTTTTCCATTCTTCAACATTAAGCTTCACTCTTTCTCCACTCACCATTCTCCTCTCAGCAGCTGCCTCCCTGTCTTCTTTCCTCTCACGCTGTTGTTCTATGTTTCAGGTGTGGCCCCCACATTTACATTCCCCCCATCTGACCAAACAGTAACTGATGGCAACACAGCCTTGTTTACCTGCCAGACAAGCGGCGCTCCAAAACCCGCCATCACCTGGAGGAAAGGTACCAGAGCACGCACACTCTGTGTTACACATGGAACATACACACTGACATAGACCCAGACACACTCCCATAATGTGTTGGTAATTAAAAATGCACTCGATTACTTAATTCTTTTACTTCCCCTCAGGGCTATTTTATTATTTCCTCTCTCTCTGTAGGATTGCAGGTCTTAGCCAGCGGCTCTGTCCAGGTTCCCAGGTTCACACTGCTGCAGTCGGGTGGTTTGCAGATTCAACCAGTCAGCTTCCAGGATTCAGGAGAATATACCTGCATCGCCTCCAACTCAGAGGGAGCCATCAACGCCACTGCCGCGCTCACTGTGTGGAGTAAGACACATACGTGCACACACTACACTCACAGACAAAAATACTTTAAACTGCTCAATATACATTTGCTACACAGACTAAAACAGACATGGAACACTAATTTAACCGTAGCTGTCCAATCACATTAGCTCAGGCTAGTGAACAGCTGTGTGATTGGTTATTGATGCAGTGGGCTGGTGCGATGGTGAAATAACCATTGGTCAGGTAAGAGGATGATTGATTAGCTGGTAAACTTATTGAGTGGCTGTTTTTTTTGTACACACACAAACACACACACACACACACACACACACACACACACACACACACACAAACACGCACACACACACATATTGGTAAATACTGTTGAATTTTTCTGGAGAAGCATATCTTTAAATGCACACATTTTTCATAAATCTTTATGTCATCTTAATCCAAGAGGAGAATATGAAACAAATTTTATTTCAACCTTTAGAGTTACCCCACCTCTGTCGCTGCTCCTCCTCCTCCTCTTCACGCCGTCTGTTCCTCGCTCTTTCTCTTTGGTGTTTTGCAGGTCGCACAGTTATTTCTGTGCCTCCAACAGATCAGCGTGTTATCAAAGGAACCACTGCTATTCTGGACTGTAACGCTACGCATGACCCCAGAGTCAATATCAGGTACCTGTTTGTCAGTTTATTATGATTCTTACATGTACGCATCATCTGATGAACACCTGATGCTTTACAAATACATACAGTATGGAGTGCACGTATACCTCTCTGTTGCAGCTTCAAGTGGGATCGTGGTGGTGTGCCAGTCCTTACGACGAGCGGCGGCCGTGTTTCTGTTCGCCAGGGCTCTCTCACTATTGGCCAGACGTGGTCAGGTGACATTGGGGATTACACCTGCACTGTGACATCACAGGCTGGCAACGATTCTCGCTCTGCACGCCTCGAAGTCATGTGAGTTCAAAGAATCATGCAAACTGTTTTGAACATGTCACCTATTGTAATTTCTGCCTGTGTTGTGTCACTCTGGTATATAATAAAAAACACACACAACACAATTAGTCATTTTTTTAGTCTTCAGTTGTTATATAGATGAAACTAATGAGATATAACATGGTGATTAATAAGATTGACAGGTCATGCAGCCTTTTAACACCTGATTCTGGATTTTGTTGCCTTTGGACAGAGCCAGGCTAGCTGTTTCCCCCCGTTTCCATTCTTTATGCTAAGCTAAGATAACCAGCTACTGGCTGGCTAGCTTTATATTTAAGGCACACACATTAATTGGGTTCCCTACTGTATTTAATAAGTGGTATCAAATATTCTAATATAACTGAGCAAATAAGCAGAAAATATTTTGCAAAAAATAAAAAAATAAGTTGTGAAGAACATTGTGGAGCTTGCTCTCCTATACATAATCATTTTTTCTGAAAATTGGCTCATTTTAGAGTTTCACAGTATTTATATGGTAATGACATAAGTATATAGTACAGCTATTAATCCAAATAAACAAAGTGTGAATTGTTTTCTTCCTTGTGATTAGACACAAACAATGACTTTGACTTTTTGTGTAGCAATCAAGTGGGAAAACAGTTGATCCTTAACTAGCAATCTGGATGATTCAAATTGCAGATATGATTGGCAGGGAGGATTCTTTGGGGTCGAGTATAGAAAAAATAGAAAAAAAATGATTGGCTGCACAGACCATAATTTAGGAAAAGCAGCAAACATAAAGAAGGTATACCACACTCTATAAGGAGCCAGACGCTCTCTAAACCAAAAACATGTCAATACCATTAAAACTGTAAGGTATGGAGATGTGGCTCTTGATCCTTCAGTGTGTCATTATCAGAGGGTAGTAACAGCAGTGAAAGTCTTATAAAAGTCTATTAGTCTTCAAGTGCAAAGTTTGCATGTACAGTGTGTTTATGTGTGTGTGTGTGTGTGTGTGTGTGTGTGTGTGTGTGTGTGTGTGTGTGTGTGTGTGTGTGTGTGTGTGTGTGTGTGTGTGTGTGTGTGTCTGTGTGTCTGTGTGTGTGTGCATCCATGGGGTTTTGGGTGTACACATTAAAAACGTGTTCCATTTTGTGTGTGTTGTGTGAGCATGCATTCCTGAAGCTCAGATTAAAACATGCCACACATATTTCAAGCCTATCCCACTCTCCGACCAGCACAGCCTCATTAGAGCCACTGTGAGAGAATGCTGTCAGGTAGCAGCCTTTATATATTAATAGGCACTTGTATAATATATTTATAAAAGGCACTTATGATATATTAATACAATTGCAGGGTACGAGAGAGATAAAACATGAGTCCACATCCTTCTGAATTATGGAAAGACAAGAGGTTACACATGTCAAACTCTGAGGGAGGGAGGGGGATCTCTGTTTATGGCTCTGTGAAAACATGTGGGAAACGCAGGGATTTCTGTACGACTGTGTGTGTGGGTGCGTATGTGTACGTGCATGCGTGTGACTGACATTCTCGTTAGCTGAGTATCAATGGGTCATAAAGGCTAACAGACGCTGGCGGCTGAGGAGACAGACTAATTACCAGCAGGTTATTGGTTCAACTCCCGCAAGACCCATCCACATGTTTGTGAATGCGTGTGTGTGTGTGTGTGTGTGTATTTTGTGTGGGCTGAGTGAAGGTAGTTGCTCTAACATTCTCTAAGCTCATCCATTAATTAATATGATCATGTCAGTGCAGACAAGAAAACATCATTCTCATTTCCCGTTGCTCTCTCTTCTCTCTCTATCTCTCTCTCTCACTCTTTCTCTCTCTCTCTCTCTCTCTCTGTCTGTGCCTAATTCACCACAATCCTTTGCTTCGTCCTCCCTCCCCCTCTTACGTTATGTCTTACTCCTCATTCAACTCTCTCTATCTCACTCTCTCTCTCTCTCTCTCTCTCTCTCTCTCTCTCTCTCTCCCTCTCTCTGTCTCTGTTTCCCTCATTTTCTAACTTGATACCCACTTGAATATAAAAACATAAATCCACTCACAAGCAAAAACAAAAACGGAGACATTTCGAACTCTGCATGATAATCTGATGAAATTAATTCAAGCCTGCAGTCTATCAGAGGAGACCTCTTGGACAGGATATTCACACATCCATGATTGTTTAGTAATAATTAATGGGCTTATGAATATGTGATGCTTCTAGTTTCGGCATATGGGAGCTTGTCTTTCATCATGCTTTCAGTGTAAATATATTTATTTTGTACATGCTTTTATAATATACTCACTCCTGTTATAGCCTTCACACAGAGGAACACTTAGATCTGCTTCCCCATTACTCTCCTCCTTCAAGCCAACAGTTTTTAAAGAGAGTTATGATGAGCACTAAAACTGGTATAATCAAATAATCTGGACACTTTTTTGCCTTCATTAATATATCTGTGTCACTTTCTTTGCTATTAACGTGGCAGAGATGCACAAACATCCACAGGGGATGGCAAAATGTGTGGAGGATTTCTGTCTAATTGATGCAGCGCACATACAGGAAAAAAATATCACCATAACAATATGCAAACCACAGAGCCGTATTTAAAAGAAACCCCCCACAGGAACTGTTCCTGGATGAGACCCAAGAGCCAGTCTGGGTGCCAGAGCCAACATTATTCTACCACACATATCTGACAGAAAAACAAAACACAGGAAACAAATATCTGTCTAATGAAAAGTGTTGGCACTTTGTCACAGACTTGTTAATGAGACACAAATCCATAACTGATGTTAAAGATGTTAAAGATATTGTTTCACGTGTTGGGAAATATGCTTATTCACATTCTTGCTTCACATCTGCACAGTAAATGTGCAGCTACTGTGAGCTGTCACTTAGCGTAGCTTAGCAAAAAGACTGGAAGCTGCCAGGGGAACAGTTTTTCTAAAGGTTAGTAAATCTACTTACCAGTGCCTCTAAAACTAATGTTGATGTTGTTTATTTAACAAGATCATTGGGTTATTGAGGGTATTGTAATTATGTGTTTTCCTGACTGGTTGTAATTATGACTGAGAATAAAAGTCCATTATTGAGTGTCATACCAAAACCCAAATTTAATGGATAAAGTGTTATTTTGAGAATGCATAGTATTTTTAACTTTAATACAACCAGCTCTGTAATCACACAGTTGTCTTGAGTTGTCCAAGGATTCAAACGATTGTAAGTTGCAACCATGGGAATCCATCTTTACCATCCATCCTATATGATGTGAAGTCGACAACAGCAACACAGCTTGTGACTTAGTGAGCTTAAGAGATGCTGGGAGGCAGATTTTGTTACTTTTGAGTAGACAGAGCTAGGCCAGCTGTTTTGCTCTATTTCCTGTCTTAGTGCTCAGTTTAACCAACCAGCTGCAGACTATAGCTTCATACTCAGCATACAGAAAGCAAACTCCCTGAAATGCTGAATTGTTCCTCTGAAGACTTGGTTCAGATTAAATCACCAGACAAATATCTGTTAAATTCACAGTATATGTGCTGTTTTCTTGTCTCTGTTGTGTTTAGTGAGCTGCCGCACTCCCCTCGCTCCCTGACAGCTCGCCTCAACGACTCTGACTCCCGCTCCGTCCTCCTGTCCTGGCTACGCCCCTTTGATGGGAACTCCCCTCTGCTGTACTACCTGCTGGAGCTATCTGAGAACAGTACGTGTGTGTGTGTGTGTGTGTGTATGTGTGTGTGTGTGTGTGTGTGTGTGTGTCCAAGCATTCTTTATAGTCCCTGAGTGGCAAACAGCTGTTCACTTGCTGTCTACCAGGCATTGACACACACTCATTTACAAGAGGCCGACATATGGAGAATGGTGTTGCTGCGTAAATTAAATGTTCATCCAGGTTCCCTATAAATAAACTCTTACTTTCCCTCTTTTACACTCTCTCCCTCTCTCTCTCCCTCTGTCTCCCTCTGTATCTCACTCTCTCTACCACAGATGTTTTAACAGCAGGCTGGCTCTCTGTCAAAAGAGAAATGGAGGGAGAGAGAGAAAGATGAGAGAGGGGCTGAGGAATAGAGTGACAGGAGAAAGAGACTGGAGGGAGATGGCTGTAGAGCTGCTCTTTCTCCTGCTTTAAGCTAAGGGGGTGGATGGTTTGGTGAACATTACATGCAGAGCCAAGTGCTTGGCACACAACTGTGGGAGCTGGACTGATGGACAAATGTCAAATGTTAATGTAGTTTGACATTTGAAGTAATCTTCATGCTGATAACTTTTAGGGGCGGCAGCATGACTGTAAGACTGTAAGTATCCTGCTGTTGCCATTTCAACAGCTGTTCTGTAGCATCTACAGAAATATGCCAAAACGATGTGGGAAAAAATGATGCATTATCATGAGAGAGACGAGAGAAAACGTGGCGAGGGAGAGAGCCGGGGAGAGATAAAGAGGATGAGGAAATACTGAAAGCCTAAACATCGAATTCAGTGAAGACTGAACCCAGACAGTGAGGAATAGATGAGAGTTTTGTGCACACTGATTACCCACTTTGTGTGTGTACATGTTATATATTAGTTTGTTTGTTTTTTTCGGCCCACTATAAATGGAGTGAATTTTTATGTCAGACAATGGCTCTAATACACTCGGTGGGCTCGCTTAAAATGGCACACACACCATCCGTCCCTATTGCACACACAGACATGTGGCTGGTGCAGTGATAATAGTGTAACTGTCTGTGGTATCTTGAGGAGAAAGATAAGCTGGCAACAATATACAGCAGCATCTGTGCTTCTTTATTAATCCCCCTCTTCTTCTCCCATAAACTTTCTTTCATGTTGCATCCTATGCTACTGCTTTGCTTTTAATTCCCTTCAGCTTCCCAACCTTCATTTCTACCATCCTTCCTTTCTTTTATCTGTTCCTCCTGCTCTTTACTTTTGATTCATGGGTCCTGAGTGCTTCTGTTTGTCCTGCCTCCGCCAGATATTATCTCTACCTCTAATCTCTGCGTCTTCTGTCTAGACTCTCCATGGAAGGTTTACCTATCAGAGGTCGATCCTGCGGTGACTGAGGTATCAGTGGGCGGGCTCACACCTGCCAGGACCTATCAGTTCAGACTCTGTGCTGTCAATCAAGTGGGCAGGGGTCAGTACAGCGCTGAGACGCAGAGGTAAGCGCACGACATGCACATTCAGTCATTCACAGGCATCTGGGACGCATACACATCACTACCAGCTTTGTTAAACTGATACTTCACAATACTTCTTGTGAGGCCGCACCACTGTTTCCCTGACGTTTTCCAAAAGAGCATAAAACCAATTTTTTATGTAGAACATTTTATGATTTGTGTGAAATAGAGTTTTTTTACCCTGTTCCATCTCTGTGTAATAGACTTGGTCACACCGCCTTACACAAACTAGGAATGAATAAACTGAAACCTTTGTACAGTCAAAAGGCATAGTGTATGCACCCGCACACACTCCAATTTGTGAATCTAAGTGTGTGAATGTGTGTGTGAGTGTGTGACAGTGTGTATGTTATCATGAGGATGAATAGGAATATGAGACTCAGAATGGGGATGAAACAGGGATGGATTCTAACAAGGCGAGGATGAAGGGAGCAGTCCTTTTTGTTTAGAATCCATTTCCTTTTCAATGAGCAATTTATATTCATCACACCCGTGCTGTAGATGTCTACGTGTTTGTGTGTGTGTGTATATGTGTGTGTGTGCATTTTTCTACCAGTCTCCTTTCATTGCACATAGTGAACTAAGCAGCAAAAATGATGAAATTAACGTTTCTGTGTGTCTGTGTGTGCAAGTGTGTGTGTAAAAGCGAGTGTGATTTGGCCTGAAAAGTAAATAAATTGCTGTGCAGATGTTGTATGTTTGTGTGTGTGTGTGAGAGAGAGAGTGTGGTTGCATGTTTATCCCAAGAGAAAACACTAATGGGGGTAATTATGATGCCTTAGCACTGATGGAACTGGATAGAGTGAAAGAGGGTTGGAGGAGGTGTGGCAGGCCTCTTAACAAGTTTGCCCCTGAATACACACATACACCAAATCTCTGACACTCATGCACAATACAACAGATGTGGTGATGCATTGTAAAGTAGACACCCACATACACACATACATACACACATACACACACACACACACACACACACACACACACACACACACACACACACAGACACACACACAAAACATGGTTTTGTCTGGCTGAAGAGACTGACCATAAGCAGATGCCAGTTGTAGTTCTGCCAAATAGACTCTCAGCAACAACAGCAGCTGTGGACGCTGCCATCACACACACACACACACACACACACACACACACACACACACACACACACACACACACACAACTCAGATTACAGTCTGATTTCAGTTTCTTTCTCCTCAGCTTGCAGTCCTTCTATTTTCTACCCTAGTTTTCCCTGCACTGAATCTTTCTCTGCTCTGTTCTGCTTTTATTCAAAGTGTCTGAATGCCTCTTATTTTCTGTCATTACTCTGCTTCTGCATGCACCAGTGTATTGTTTGTGTCCAACAGCCTTTCTGCTACCTAGTGTACTGTCCAAGGTTGGTTGTTAGAGGCCCTGGAGAATAGATTGGATTGATTCTCTCCAAATGAATGACTGGCAGTAAGACAAGTCATCAGTGGTCAGTGTATCACACCAGATGGATACCTTTCTTTTTCGGTGTTTGTTTCATACGTAACTGCACGCGCTTTGCTTCTCATCTGCTGGACGTTTGCCTGGATAAGACACGCACATGATTAGTTGCAGATGCCAAGGGAGGGAGAATGAGGCTGAGTAAAATGTCCTGCAGAAGTTTGGAGTGCCAGATGAGAAGGATGACAAAATGCAGTAATGTGGACAGAGTGCAGGAAGGGAACAGAGAGTGAAGAAGAAGCTTGTAATATTGATGACAAAAAGCCCTTATTAAAGTTTGAACGTCCAGCTGCTTCTGCACTCTCCCTTTCTGTTCCTGTCCTGATTAGAATCTTTATAATAACGGCATTAATGCATACAGAATATATTTTTTTTTCTTTTTCTCATTCTTGCTCCCCCTTATTTAAGAGAGTTCACATGGGTGCTGTATTGCGAGGAAAGTGTCCTGAGAGATGGACGTCCACTTAGAGTATATGAATGTGATCAAAGCTAAAAAACATTATCTCTAAATGAAGAAAGTCTTTCCATTAATGGAATTATACCATCTGGAGTGTCACACGCAGAGATTTACTCATGCGTATCCTACACTCACACCATTACATCTTTAAAGAGGCAGCGTTAACAGAGGAAAGGCAGATTATGCATTAATGGCTTGAACTCTGGGCTTCGAACCAGAACATATCAGAATATAACTCTAGGTGTAAGATAAAACACTGTCATACACTCTTACCATAGAGGCATAAACAGGCCTAATGTGCATGTAAATGTAACAAGTAATGCCCTAGGAGGTCCAGAGATTTAAGATTTACAGGAGATTTGCCCTTTGCTTTCCAACATGTAATTTGTATATCTGTGTTTAACTGTGGCCCCAGCTATGCTAAAGTTGCTTATAGCATAGTGAGTGATTTATTTACTTTATGCTGTAGAGCAGAAACATCAAGAAACCGAGAACACAGAGACAGGCTCTGCCAGATGAGGAGGAGCTCACTGTTTACCAATTTACAGGCTTTTTTTTTTAGAATTTGCTCAATGTTGACTAACTAACAGAGAACGTAGCAGAAAAGACAATAAAGGCTCAGTCATTCCTTGAGATCACGGCTCTTCCTGTGTCCACGTGTGCTGCGTAGCCCATTTTTGTTGAGATTTTTGAAGAGGAGGAAGTAAGCTGCAGCTTAGTCCCACTTGTACCTGGGCAGATGCCACAGATACCAACAATGTAAGCAGGACGCATAAATATAAATCTGGCTTAACATATTTACACATGCTTTAAATAAAATATGTAAGTGTGATCTCTTCACTGTTTGTAGGCCTGAAGAGAAACGAAAGCTGTAAAACTTACAGGACAGTGAACATTTGTAGATAGAAGCTGGAAAAAAAACATCAAACATCATATAACATACAACATACACAGTAACCAAAACAAAGCAAAACAGTAAATGTGTCAAAACAACACAAGAATAAGACCAATCTAATGATGTCCGATGTACATTAGCTTTAGCTTTTCATAATGGTGGAGTGTCTCCTGAAATTAGAAGTTGACCGATTATGCTGTAAGTAACTGGAGGTGAATATGATAGAATTACAGAACCTAAAATCTGGCTTTCTTTTGTGCCCTGCCATACAAGGAACGTGCAATTATAAATTTAGTGAGATTGAATGAAATTGAAAATGTAGCTCTGTGGGCTTACAGTGGAGAACGATCTCTACTGGGACTCCTGATGGGAATGTCATTAGTTTTGCAGGTCATAAATGTAGTCATAAATGAAAGCACTGGACAAATTGAATATTTGACCTTATTATGGCGCTAGAGGAAAAGTAAAGGGATCTCCAAAGTTTTTACTGTTCATCCTGAGGGGGGCATGGATGGAGACTTTTCACAAAACAAAAAAAATCACATGGTGGTACTGGAGGAAAAGTGAGGGGATCACCAATATCATTAGGATTCATCCTGATGGAACCATAAATGTCTGAACAAAATTTAATGGCAGTCCATCTAATAGCTACTGGAACATTTGAGTTTCAGTCAAAGTGGTTGCCATCTATAGCAAGGCTAAAAATCACACATTTATTAATTACAGAAACAGTCAAACAATGTGAGGTGATGTGAGAAAGAAACATGTTGATTAGGTATCAACTGATTTGAACAAAAAGTATTGGCTCACCACTGTGAAATGTCAACATACCGGTAGCAAGGTTGATGCACTGGCACTTTCCTGGCAACGCCTCCACGTTAAGCCTATAATAGAAAAGACCACCTGGGAAGCACTGAGAGCCAGCTTCTGCAAGAATACTGTTTATTTTCAGCAACACAGAGGGTAATCAACTGTAACTGGCACTTACATGCATCGATTACTCATTGTTTGTAATAGCTCTAATCAGTTTTGAATTAGCCAAACCGATAAACTGATGGACTCTTGTTTTGATGCAGGTCATCAGTGACTCCGCACACCACACATATAATCATGTGTATACACAGACGGGAGCAGGTAAAGCTGTGATTGCTGGTATTATTTCCTTTGGGCCAGGGCAGGAGAGGACGTACAGTAAATATGGTATTAAAAAAAAAAACACACACATTATTGTTAGTTAATTATTGCAGTAAGACACCATTGTCAAAAAATGTTTGATTTATGTTTTTATGTTTTTTATGAAAATACATTTTTATTTTATATCTGCAATTTTTAATGCTCTGCATACCAGACTATAACAACCATGACACACTATCTAGTGTCACATTTAAATTGTTCTGAAGCATTGTTTGTGGTATGTAGTAAAGAAGAATGCCATTGTGATTACAAATATAATATTTACTGAGGTACATATACAGTAGCAAGCTGTCGCAGCTGGTTTTGAGTCAGTGTGAGAGTATGCACAAAGTTTTTCTATTTCCCAGACAGAGTCTCTTTAGTGTGTCAGCTGCCTCCATTTGTGCAGCTTTTAACCTCCGGCAAAACAGCACAACGTTTAAAGGAGACAAGACTTAAAGTGTCAGACAAGAGGAAAATAAGCTCATCTATCCAGCTGGTTGTAACCAGTCACATCACATCTGTTTTCTCTCTCTTTTCCTTTTTTATTTCTGTTGCCCTCTGTTCATGTTGCTCTATTTTTCACTACTGCTGGTCCGAAATTTTACCACCCTGTTTGAATATAGGCGAATTTAACATCCCGGTAACACCGTTAAATTTCAGAGTCGGTGTGTACGTGGATTTAGTGAAAAAGCCGGTGGGCACTAAACTGTGGAGAATGGCACAGATAGAAACTTTTACAAATTCCCACAGCATAGGGACTCACAAAAACACCACACACACTCACACACACAAACACGCACTCAAACATGTGACTCTCCTGTAGAAAATGTCCTCTTTTACTTAATAACAAGGGACAGAGAAAGTGTGTCACACCGAGTTCAGACAATGTTATTGTACAGTCTGGTTGCAGTACATGTTTGGGTGTTGGTATGAATTTTTGTGGGTAGGGGGTTTGTATATTTAATCTCCTATGTGAAGTTGATGTCCTCATGCTGAACCCACTGTATGAAATATTTACTCGTAAATGGTTGGAAGGGGAATTAAGGCAATTCACAAGGAGTTTCTGCTATCGAGTAAAAGTGTGTCAGTGTGCATTTGTGTGTGTGTTTTATTTGCAGTTGAACAGTGACTGACTACATCTGTTGAGTACTGCATGGGTTTGTGGGTGTTTGTGCAGCGTGAGTTTGTGAATGTGCGTTAATGTGCATCATCAGTTTCTGTCAAAATCAATGGCGTAGTTGAGGATTATATATACCCCATTTCCAGACGGCTACAGTAATGTCCATCTCATTCACACAAAGCCCATTAGCCTATGCATGTGTGTATGTGTGTAGCTGTCTCTGACTGCAGCACCGGGTGCTGTCTGACAGTGCCTAACCTAATGGAAGTAAAGCATAGCTGTAAAACCACTGGCCTGTGCTATATATCCGCCTGCTCAAGTCTCTAGCTAACAGCTTTCACACCCCCTACTTTTCACACAAACACACGCATATAGATGTGCACACACATTTATAGGCACATAGAGATTCAGACATACAAATACAGAGAGCCATACCACAGCTAATGGCTCAATAGCTTATAGAGAATCATTCAGGGAGAGATGTGGCGGAGAGGGGAAGAGAGGGGGGTCGGAGAGAGAAGGTAATGTAAATCTCCAGACATAATCCATGGAAGGGAAAAGACCATCGGATGTACCAGTCTGTCTTAAGCTGGGAGAAATTTGTTTGGTGTGTTATTTGTGTATATGTGTGTATGTGTGTATGTGTGTGTGTGAGCACATATGGCTCTGATTACATTAGCTGAGCTGCTTACAGTAAAGCCAGAGGCTGACCAGCTCAGCCTGTGTGCTTTACCAACCATGAGAGGACTTTGAGCTTTAATCACGGGTGGGGCTAGGAGTGGAGGGGGGTTATAGAATAGAGGGGGGGAGGAGATGAGTAAAAGATAGAAGGATGAAATAATTGAGGCCAAAAGGGTATGATGGATGAAAGGTGAAAGTTTGCAGATGTGAGGAGAAAAAAATGGAGAAGTAGTTCAAAATGTCAAAGGAGATGACACAAGAGATGGGAGAAAGGTTTGGAGAGACAGAGGATGAGGGAGGAGGGCAGAGAGACTGACGGATCATACTGTCCCACTGGAAATAAAAGACGAGCTCTTTGCTCATTCTCTACTAATAGTGATTTAACAATTGCTGTCAAATTATGTAGCTGGACTACTGGGACGATTGTGGTAGGGTTGAGGTTGAAATAGAAACTGTCCAAAGATTGCTGGGACAGGAAATGAAAGATAAATAGGAAAAGAGTTAAAAGGAGCAGAAATAAAACAGAATATAAACAGTAATGTGCAACATTCAGACAGTAGATGCACGTCTTGTTCTCTGCTGCCAGTGAATAAAACATAAGAGTGATCTGAGTTCACGAACGCTTTTACATTTGTTGTTTTAAACACCCAGTCTCAGCTCAGTTCCCAGGAGAAATCCTCTGGTGCACTGGAAGTGATGCGTTAAACGTTTCCATCAGCAGCAGCAGCAGTGGTTTGTTTGAAATAAATGAACAATATAGCCAGCGATGGGAAACAAATGTTTTAAATGAAATTTAAAAGATACACCAGGAGAACAAGAGATGAGAAGGATGAGCACAGAATTCAGTAAGAATTCATCAGAGCTGCTTAAGCTTTGAGATGATTCTCTATAACAAGTTGCAGCTCTGTCCCATGTATCTCTCCAGTGACTTAGGAAGGAGAATTGCTATAAAATTCCCTTTCAGCCCAGTTACCTGATATGCTGTTCCTATGCAAACTGTCCATATAAGAGATGTTGGATGCCAGATGCCAGATGTGCTTCCAATTCTTCAGCAGCACTGATATTCTCATTACACTCATAATACTCCTAATAAGCTTAATCCAAATCATTTTTCTCTCTCATTCTCTCTCTCTCTCTTCCTCTTTCTTTTTGTATTTGTGTGTGATAGATTAATGCTAAGGGAGGAGGCACCCAGCGCTCCTCCGAAGAACATTGTGGCCAGTGGGCGGACAAACCAGTCCATCATGGTCCAGTGGCAGCCTCCACCAGAACCCCAGCTCAACGGAGTCCTCCGAGGATATGTACTCAGGTATATATACATGCAGAAACAGAAACATATACATATATTGGCAATATGGTGCAATACTCTAAATAGCATTGCCATTCTTGATTTTGATTGGCTGATAGGTGTCCACAAATTTTTTTGTAAAGTAGAAAGTGTCTTTATCGAAATAGTTGCTTCTAGAGGTTTGGTGACATAGTGACCACTTGCTGGACTAATTCGTAACAGGCAAACACATAGTGCCACTCAGTCACAGTAGCTATCCAAGCTTTCTATTTTCTCTGAGCTTTACTCCCCCTAGCATTTTGTCCTCAGGATTGTACATCATTTCATTCAGTGAAGAGTTATTGAAGAAGGTAAATAAGGCTCTCTGAGCTAATGAGCTTGCTGATGGTCATTTCGAAACCTTGTTAGCATACCTCTTTTGTGGAGCAGTTTAAACATCAACAGAGGAAGTTAAACAAAAGTGAATGGTGCCACACAACTAATAGGCTGAGATAGCTTTGTCCATTTTGAAGTCTCTGGCTCCTTGTTCCCTCAGATGTCAGCACTGTCAAGACAAATGAACAGAACAGACAAAATTTGTGCTGATTTACTTCACAAACAAATGTACTAATCACTGCAGTTCAGTTGAAAAAAAATGAATTTGCCACAGTATTTTGCCATTTGGAGTTTGTCAGTTACGGATACTCAGCAGCGGTTGTGGCTCAGGAGGTAAAGCAGGTCATCCACTAATCAGATGGTCGTTGGTTCGACTCCTGGCTCCTCCAGTCCACGTCTCAAAGTGTACTTGGGCAAGATACTGAACCTCAAGTTGCCCCCGATGTATCGTTGTTGTGTGTATGGTGGTGCTATATGTGTACTGTATGAATGTGTGTGTGAATGGATGAATGTGGCTTCCATTGTAAAGTGCTTGGAGTGGCCGATAAGATTAAAAAGGGCTGTTTAAGTGCAGTCCATAACAGTACTGAGGCTTCATAGGCTCAGCAGAATTATTACAATACTTAGAATAATTCTCTATGTTGATTGTTGGAAGTTAGTTTCTAGAAACAGTGACAGTATAACTGGTTAATTATGATGCATTGTTAGCTGTTCTAGTTGTGCATATAGACAATGATCTGGGTGATGAATGATGTTAAGAGCGATCGCCAAAAGCTTATGCTCTGACCTGTGTCAAGATAATATGTGGCTTGTTTTCATATTAATTTATTCAATATTTATTAGTAGGAGTAGTAATAGTAGCAGTATTAAATATCAAATTTAATTTGCCCCTCGCATATAACCAGTGCTTGCAACACACACACACACACACACACACACACTCTGACCATCATACTGTTGTTGTTTAAGGGCTGTTTGTTGTGTGTACGTGCTGCGCTGTGATTAAACAGAACGGAGATCGATAGACAGACAAACAGAACAGGTCACTTAGTTTGGTTTCTTAGCTGCTGCTTTTCGTGGTTGTAAATACAACTTTTGGCCTTTACGGGGACATGAAGGACAGTCAACAAGAGAGACTGTCAAGCCATAAACAGCTGTTTCTACACGCCTCCCCCTGCTCTGATTTCAAGTGATTATTATAAATGCTCTGATTATTAAATGTAAATACTGAATGCTTTCTTTGTGATGACAGTTGTTAAGTTTTATCATAGCCATCGTACTGTGGCTGCGTTCACGCTGAGAAAGCTCGATAGAGAGAGAGAGTGTCAGATACTAGCAATTTCACAGGGTGATGATAGGACAGTCTGAGTATGGATAAGTTCACCCAACCTTATGTTCTAAATTGATGTGATAGTATTAAACTGTAGCAGCAGTTAAAGAGTTCTGAACTAGTGTTATTTCTGTAACCAAGGTTTTCACTGAGAACCACACCATTTTAATTTCAAATGTGATTGACATTTGCATGAATATGGGCATTGAAATCATCAACTGGAATGAGGAAAGAGGGAATTAGAAATAACATTACAACCTGCCTGTTATTATCTCTTACACAACGTACACTACCTCAGGTATTATGTCCTCCTTAAAAGCTTTTTACAGAATGTTCTAGACTGCCTATTTTCCTTGTCAGAGGAGGACAGCAGTCGTTCTGTGAAAAACAGTGGCTGCTACATTAAGTGTTCATGTATGAGGAATAGAGAAACAGCATCCTTACAAACATGGGAAAAATGGTACTATGAAGGCTTTTCAGAAAGTCAAGGCTGCATATTTTTCTTGGCATGTGCAAAATTATGGCTGCTGTATGCTCATATGTGAGAAATAAACAGTCGGATAGATGTTTTAAACAAGTCACAGTAGAGTAATTTATCTGTTTTGCCACAGTGCAGAATGAATTTTAACATAGATACTGCTTATAATGTCACTGGGAAGACAACTATTCAGTATATAGAATTGAGTGATTAGGGCGCGTACCATGTGAGCGCATTTGCTCTTAGCAGACGAGTCGCTGATTCACCTCCTGACCGGCCTGACTCTTTCCTGCATGTCACTCCCCCTTTCCTGTCACTCTCTACTGTCCCATCAAATAATAAAGGCAAAAAATGCCCAAAAAATATCTTAAAAAGAAAGACGCGGTGTAGTTTAGAATTATACAAATGTTAAAGACGGGCTTCTGTTTCTGGAATAAAACAGTGCATTTTTTATAGAGCTGCCAAATGAACCAACATTTCAGGTATCAACATGTCAAAATATAATACACCTGTCTGAGTTGGCTGGTAACACATAACCTGACAATCAGTGGCAGTTGTTCTGCTGCATTGTTTGACGTCTGTTTGTTTGCCTTGGTTTTGTCACTGTACGAGAAGGTCTTGAACAGTAATTTCTTTTAAATCTTGTTCACAGAAGTTGCAGCTTGTGCCAACAACTTATTATCTTGTTATTCATGTAAGAGTCATATAATGTGCAACATAAGAAAAAAATGAAATTATTTGTATTATTATTACTGATAATCAGTTGTTCATTTAAGTTATTTCCTAACTGACTTTCGTCAGTTGCAGTCCTAGTATTTGGACAACCCATGAAAATGTGATCCACTGTTGAGTCACCACATACAGGAATATTTCTTCCTTGTTGTCTTTCCTCATCTCTGTCCCTATCACACGCACGACCACACACACATTCACACACAGGCACAAGAGCTCTTTGCAGATGCTGTCCTTGGTCCGCTGTCCTTCATTTTGATGTCTGCCTAAAGTGTGACACACTGTGTGTAATCAAACTGTCATCAGCTGCCTCACATGAATTTACATATAATAGCAGGAGAAGTTATCAGGTCTTTATCCTCATTTACCGTGTTATCTGCCTCCACTTCAGAAATCAGTTGGAAATAGAAACGCACACTCATACAGCTCCACTGTGTCACTTCAGCTTTATAGGACAGAGCGTCCACCTCCTCCTGCTCTCCCCTTTGGATTTTCCTTTCTCCTTCTTGTATCAGATGGCAGATCCTTGCTCTCTTTTTCGTTTCTCTCCTCCGTGACACCCCCCCACCCCCACCCCCACCCCACCCCCCCCACAGTTTGAGTGTCAGTGTGTCGGGTGGAGAGAGACAGAGGAGAAAGGGGTTCTTTCCTCTCCACTACAGAGATCCCCTGTCCTCCGTTTTGTGTGTGTGTATACGGCATGCATGTTTGATAGAGTGCTGATTCAGCCAGTGAAACACTGGAAAATCCTTTTTCTGTGAATAGGTTCCATATTAAAATGCCAACATGTGGATTATTACTCTATTCAGCTCCATCAGATATGTACAATATCACAATACAATAAAAAGAGACTTTACATCTTCCCATCTAGTCAGGTTATATATCCTTTTAAGTGGACGTTTATACCTTGTATACAGAAGCGAAGGCCTTGAAGCTGCACTATTCCAAGACATCTACCTTGCATTAAAGGTTTTTATTCTGATGTGATTCAAGTGACTTCATACCAACAGAAAATCTTGAAGCAGCGTTTTTCTGTCTGTCAGACGGCCAACATCAATGACCCTGAGTGAAAGTTACATTTTTTATTTATTTCAAAATGTGCATTCAGGCATATAGTAAGCATATTATTATGATTATTATTATTATAATATTTTGAAGATATGTGCAAAGTAGTTAAGGGCTGAGGATGTATTTCTATGAATACATTTGGTTGTATTACATTTATTTCTTACCTGCTTTTTTCAGTTTTTCTGCCCATGCATGTGCAGATATTAGGAGCAGTTCTGGATTTATTTTCTTGCTTTCAGTGTTGGTAGGATTAGCCATTGAACCAACAAGCCCTACAATTCCTGGCCGATTTACTGAGCAACCTGAGCTACAGCCGTAATATTCTTCATATGTGCAAACATTACTAACTCGCTGACTTTTCACATTTGTTTTCCTACAAATCAACCCATTTACATGTGTGTCTGTGTGTGTGTTTGTAGGTACCGTCTGGCAGGGCTGCCAGGGGACTATCAGGAGAAAAACATCAGTAGCCCAGAGACCAACTACTGTCTCCTGAAAGATCTGATCATCTGGACACAGTACCAGATCCAGGTGGCTGCCTACACTGGAGCCGGCCTGGGTGTCTACAGCAGCCCTGTCACCGAGTACACTCTGCAGGGAGGTGAGTAAGCAAGCAAGCAAATTTTACTCATGTAGCCCTTTTCACAAACACTAGTGACAAAGTGCTTCACAATCAAAAGCAAAAAATCAAATGAAAGAATTAAAATCAAAATACACCAAATAAAAGCAAAAGTAAAAACACCCGATATAACAGATAAGTGGAAAACAGATATAAGACACCAGTTAAGGGCATAAAATACTACATGCTACCTCAAAGCCTGTCTGAAAAGATGGGTTTTAAGTTGCTTTTTAAAAGAGTCCAGGGATCTCCGTGGAAGACTGTTCCAGAGATTAGGAGCTGTTGACTGGAAGGTCTTCAAGCGTGTTCGTGGTATGCCTAGAAGACCCGGAGTGGAGGACCTAAGTGCTCAAGTGGTGGTGAAGGAGATATTTGATATTTTGGGTCCTGGCCTAAAAGTGAGAAATAAAATTTTTAAATGGATTTTAAAATTCATGGGAGGCCAGTGCAGAGATGTTATATGTGACCATCTGTTTGATTTTGTTAAAAGCCTGGCAGCAGCATTTTGGACAGTCTGTAGGCACTGTGGGGAAGATTTCTTAAGACAGGTAAAAAGAAAGTCACAGTAATCCAGTCCTGATGAGATAACATCTGGATTAACATCTCCATTTCATTTAATGACACCATAGATCTAAGTTTGACTATATTTCTTGAGAGAAGCATGACTGACAACTGAATAGCATTGGCTTATAAATGGTAGGAGATGTTGCTAAAAGCACTGATAAAAGCACGTATTTGGAAAATAAAATGGGTCCTAAGACCGACCCCTGAGGGACACCACATGTCAGAGGAGCAGTATCTGATGAAAATTCTCACACAGTCACAGAGAGAGAGAGTTCTCAGTGAGGTAAGAGGGAAGCCACTCCAGTGCAGTTCCCAAAATGCCCACTAGATGCCTCAACCTGTGGATTAAAATACGGCAATAAAATTCGACAGTGTCAAATTTTGCGCTAAGATCCAGTGAAACTAAACCTACATCCGCAGCCATTAAAATGTCATTTTAGACTCTTGGGAGAGCTGTTTTAGTGGAATAAAGATGACACACACATTTTTTATCTCTCATTCATGGTGGGTGTAGCTAATGTACCAAGATACTCTCAGACATTATGTCAATCATCAGTCCTTGCATACACACATATTACCAAACACGGGTTATTATTACATGAACATTTTAGCAGCACTATCTTTCAATGTACTTTGCAGCAGTAATTAATTGACCAACCGGAGCTTGTCTATGCTCCTGCAGCCTTTCAATCCTGAACCAAAAAAGCTTCACAGCTGGGCAATCCTGCACCATGTTCCTACTTATTATGTTACTTTGTTGTTATGATACAGGGGCTGGAATTGTTTTGTGCCATTTCAGACAGCAGTAGTTTCCCATACTCCTGATTGTGAAAATACCAGACCTTGGTCACACCCATTGGGAGACATGTTACTTGTTATTATTTCTTATTAAAGTTAGATGCAAGTACACAGTGCACAAAAATCTTTCTATCATAGCACAGTGTTGTATTGGTGACTAGGCAGACCATCCTCACCTATTTTTACTCTTCTGGGTAGTGATCAAACAACTGAGATCACAGTTACAAGCAGCCACAATGAGGCCAGCCACAGGCTGGCAGACTTCACTTTCAGTGATAGGATGAGGAGCTCATCTTTGACAGGAGCTAGTCGGTGCAGTCCACACTTGTGTCAGAATAACCCCTGAGGCAACCTCTCAAAGGCATATCAGCCATCTGGGAGGAGACCCAAGGGCCGACCCAGGACATGCTGCAGGGACTACATCTGCCATCTGGAGCACCTTGGGTTGCTGCAGGATGAGCTGGGGAGAGTTTATGGGGAACAAATATCTATACTGCACTATAAATATATTATATGATATATAATTGTGTGTTGATTTCAATAAACATGACCACGCAGAGGAACACACTTTAAACTCTTCAAACATAAATCAAAGAAGTGGTTGTGACAGAGGGAAGAATGTCAGTGAGGATTGTAAACGTAGATGAGAGGAAGTGGTCGTAGGGGTAAATCTCCTTTAAACATGTGCTCTTTTCTTCCTGACTTTTATTCCAACAGTAAATTATCATTATTACAGATGGGCTGAACTACACACACGCGCACATGTGCACATAAAACTCACAGTCATTATTACAAGAGTTCAGGACAGGTTTATAGACTCATGAGAGGGAGTTAGGCTCATTAATTATTCTAATGTGGTTTAATGGGAGTGGCTGCGATGGATTGGACCTTTTCTCTCTCTCACTATCTCTGACAGTATGTGGTTGAACTCAGCATTAGATGCTGATAACATTGCTCTTTTTCAGCTTTCTCGCATATATCCACATGTGCATACTAAGATTCCCCCAGAGGACAGAGTTTAGTGTTTTATCTGTAGCTGTGAGCTGAGAGGGGTTAGAAGCCGTTCCCCAGGAGTACAGTCAGCATGGCAGGGGGGAGAGAGAGCATCTTTAATATCAATTAATCTTCCGTCTCCCTCTCTGTCTTCTCATGCCTTGATTCACCTTCTCTCACTACCTCACGCCTTCCATTTTTCACTAGATTTCGTTCTGGTCTCTGCTCTTTCCACTCTCTGTACTCTCCTCTCCCTGCGTGTCGTCCAGCCCGTCTGGCTCAAATATAAAATGTAAAGGGCACTCCCATCATGCAACAGTGCATCATCACTCTGTGGCTTTCTAGCATCAGCATAATCCCTTTACAGGGTAATCACCATAACATGCACCCACAACCACACAAACACACACACACACACACACACACAGACAAACACATGCACACACACATATTTCATAATTACACTCTTCTCTTTCCTCCCTGGCTCTAGTGATATTACCGAGCCTCCGTCTTTCACTGCCCAGCTGATAGATTCCATGTAACATGCAAAGATTGACATGCAGAGACACATTCATGCACAGACACTGAGAAAGAGGGGGTAGCCTATATAAGAAATATCAACTTAAGAGACAATGGTTCAGTCTTGCAGTGGAAGAAGTAAATGTGTCTCTAGCTGAGAACCAAACACTACACGTTGAGTCCTTGTTTACTATATTTACCTACTGCCACCCCCCCAAGTTTTTTCAAATTGAACAAATAAACTACCTTTCAAAGGAAAAAGTGCTACAATATAGACAGTATATTCCACAACTCCTGTTAGACATTTACCATCATATCTCTCAACACCCTGCCTCTGGTGAATGATGAATGCCTTGTACACACTTTATATACACTTCAGAAAGACTTTGCAAATTATTACTATTCTGGTTTGGTTTGACTGAAAATTCTTATATTGAACTTTTTATTGTTGAATCTTTGTACTGAGATTCAAATTTAAACACAGAAAGTCCTAGTTTCTCAAAGATTTTTAGCAACATGGATGATGTGAAAGGTTTTTTTTATCTGTGTAAAGTGGTGTAGAAGTGGAAGTAGTGTGTACTATTAATGCCACAGTTCTAAAACAATAGCAAGTACATGTTTTTTCCATGGACAAATATAGATACAGTATGTACGTTAAAGGGCCACATCATGTGATTTTACACATGATGTTCAGTTTACCTGTCTCCGCTTTGAGTACTATGCAGTTGCTCCGGAGGGGGATTTCCATAAGTTGAAAAAATAACCCTGATGATGTCATTGTGACATCACCAGAGTTATTTCAGTCAGAAAGCCTACATTAAAAAGCGGAGGTGTGTGCTTTTGTAAGCCGTAGTAATTAGAAGGTATTGAGTTCTGAATGAAAGACTATCTTCAGGTGGGAAATAGCAGGATTCGGCAGTTTTGGAGATTTTGGATCATATTTACAACTAATAACCAGGATTTTCTGGTCTCTGCTGCTTTCATTTTGTCTGATGTTTTTAAGTCTGTCTCTTGTGAGTTCTCCAACTCAATGGGAGTGCAATACTAAATTGTTTGAGTGTTTGCTGTAAGTTAAGCATTAATATAGATCAAATGTCATCATTCTTGTAATACATTGTATTTTTCAATCAATAAATCATGATGTACTATACAGGGACATCAAATGGGTAATAAAGGTTGACAGAGGTGCTTGGTTAGGAGAATAATGTGGCTGCAGGACTGAACCAACAATTCCAGTGAGTGAATCTAACTTTCTTTGGCCACTGTCTGGCCTTTTGAGGTCACCGACTGAAAGGCGCAATAGATTTAATTCATCATTTTCTTCATGAACCATCATTTTTCAGAATCTGTCTCCAATGGGTCAGTGCCCTAATCTCACTCCTAAAGTAATAATATGCAAAACACATAAATGCAAAATACAATAGAAGGGGTGAATCTTATTGAGAAATTAGGTCATTTTGCAGCAAAGAATAGAAGGGTAGGTTTGGCATTTAGCTTTTGCAAGCTTAGCAGAATATTTTAATTAAAAAATGAACTCGATCTCAAAATGAAATATTGGAATATGGTGCTGTGTGAGATGTTTAAAACCACTACTTCTTGAAAAAGTAAAGCCATAACAGAAGGCTGTTTATTTCTGCAGGTTAGAGCTCCAAGACCACTCAGGGCACTATTACTGTATGTTTTTCCAGTGTATCTAAGCACTGCTCCTCTTCCTCTTCCTCCTGTTATTGGACCCATTGCAACTAAATATTATGTCTATGCTTATCTGTGTTAAGTTCCCACGGCACCTCCGCAGGAAGTGGAAGTTATAGCTATCAACTCGACCACCATCCGCTTCACATGGAACCCTCCACCTCAGCAGTTTATTAATGGCATCAACCAGGGATACAAGGTAAGCCTCTGGATGAGTGTGACTGTTATAAGACGACTTACATTAAAAACTGAGTGTTTAAACATTATTATTGTGTTCTTAATAATAATGATAATAATAATGATAACAATAACAATAATAATTGTATGTGAATTTTTATTTCATATGTGTAATCTCTCATCTGTATTTTGCATGAGAAGGTACATTCCTTCAATTCTAAGTTAGTTGGTGATATATAGGAAAATCTGTGTAAGTTAATGCAACATCTGATATATTATTTTTAAGACAAAATGCTTATTTTGAACACCTGGCCAAGTATTAAAATCAAAAGTCCTAGATCTCCAATCCATGGATAATTTTAAGCTGACTCCAAAAAAACAGTCTGTAAAAAAAACATTACATCAGAATATACAAAATAGACTTGTCTACACATTTTACTCATCAGTTTAACAGTTTACCACCTGCATGCTTTGCCTGTGTGTGAGTGTGAGTAAATTTTGTGAAAAAAACTCATGGGTCTTGTAGCTCAAAGGTCATGTCCCAGGATGCACTGCCTTGCTCCTGTTTACCTATGCACTTAGCCAAGGCAAGTGTGATGAGTATAGAGAAAAGAGAGGATTAAATATGGAGAAAAAAAAGAAGGTGTTGAGAAAATAGGAGCTTGGGACTGGAGCAAAGTAAGAGATAATAATAAAGACGCTGCAAGCAGGATAATGGGGAGCAGGGTTAGAGCGAAGGATTGAATAGTGGAGTGATCTATTCTGTATGTACCAGTTTTGGTATGTGATTTATTCTTCACTTCGTTGTGGCAACCAACCCCTAAGGAATTGATTAACATGACAAAGAAATCACATCACATTCTTGCTGTGCGTCACTGTGTCTGTGTGTGTGTGTGTGTGTGTGTGTGTGTGTGTGTGTGTGTGTGTGTTTGTGAGTTTTTGGAGAGTGTGAATGTTGGTGTCTTTGTTGGTTGATAAATACTATATGGTTTTCCATCTGTTTGATGTGGCTGTGTGATGTTGTCTCTGTATACCAGGCTCCACCACTCCAAATCAGTGGAGCCTTTCAGAGCTGCGGCACATGTGGGTGTGTGTCTTTGGGTGTGTTGTGCTGGTTAGAGGACAGTAGATAATGATATTAATTAAAAGAGGATATGAAGCAAAGCCTCATCTCATTTCATCCCCCCACAGATCAGTGACTATATACAATACCCTTAATAATATAGCTCAAAACTGATTGCCAGAGTGAGAGACTGGTGAGTTTTGTGTTTTCCATTTACATGCCCTTGACACTATCATAAGACTTACTTGAAATTTTCTACAAGTAGGAGTTGTAAAAGGGCACTGATTTGAGTTATTGCAGAACTAATAATGTTATCTATCGATGCATGTTGACGGTGATAAATAATGTTTATTCAGAGCATATTAACAAAGAACAGAGCAGAAGTTTTTCATTAAACAAATTCGCCTGAATTTCAAAGACTCATCTTCTATACAAGTGATTGTATCTAAGATGTATTTACAGTAAATTATGCAGCAAAAACATATGCAGAAGCCCAGTATAAGGAAACCTTTAGAAAGTATTTTTCCCCAGACCTAAGGCAACACATGTGCCAGCAGAGAGATCAAACTGTGACTTTTGCTGTAATGTTGTACTGTCCCTGCTCTGGGCCCAGTTCTTCTAAGGACAGCACTGTACCATATGTGTTCTTCAGCATACTTTGGGTCCCGATTGCAATCTGGGTCAGAATGCACACGTTTCTATAGCAACAGCAGAACCAATCTTCCCAGCACCCTTTAAAAGTGGACTAGCATCAGATGCTTGAGGGTGCCAGATCAGCACTCTTTCACTGCACCCAAACTGTACTGTGCTGATAATAAATTACAATAGAAAACCTTATTTTACCATGACAGACTGGGTGCAGTGCAGCACCCTTTAGGCAGAGAGAAAAGCAGCCGTATCTGGGTAACACCAGCTTTTTCCTAATAGCAGGGCGTGAGTGTATTCGATTGGTTGATTGGTTCCTATTGCAGATTGTGGGGATAATATAAAGCAGTGTGTATAATGGAGCAGCATTTACTTTATTAATCCTAAGGATTCATTTTTTTAATTTGACAACATCCTTATCCCATGGTTTTATTCAAAGTGAGCTATATAGGGGTGGCTGTGCTGCTACAACCCACAAGGCCCAGCATGGTGATCTATCGTCATGCATATTGACTGAATAAACAGTAAATAAATAACTTTCCTCCTTTCATTTGCTACTCCCTCTGTGTGAGTGTGTGTGTGTGTGTGTATGCTGTAATAAGCACTCGAGTGTTTAATCTATAGCGACCCATAAATTGAGATGTTTGACACTTATTTCATCATCACTGACAGGTGTACTCTACACCTGTCTGTCATTCTTGCATCTATTAAATTGTTCACATGGTGAGATAGTGTTCATGGCAGAATGTACAACCACTACTCAATGCACCCTATTTCAGTAGTAGTAGTACTTTTGCAAATACCCAAAGTACTTTTGCAAATACACAAATAATGTTAATTTTTATTTGTTTATTTGTTTACTTTTAATTTTGAAGTTTATGAAATAAACTGTAGCATTAACAGGGTATTAACAGTTAAAGAAGCTGTTTTAGTCACTTGTTTTCACTTTGTTCTATAGCAGAGGGTTTGGTTAAGGTTTGGTTAAAGCTTAAAGTTGTAGGCTGCCCATATACAGTAGTAACAGGGATATATGCTGCACAGGGACAGAAAATTCTACTGGTGTGGGTTGCACACTTTATGACATCTGTGCCATACTGCTCATAAAACAAGCCTATTGCCTAATCAGCAGTGTTGGTTAATGTTATCAGTCACTGAGCTGGGTCAAGCCGCTGAAAAATGAAGCCAAAAACTGCAGTTCCTCAAATGACCACCTGAGGCTGGCTCCAAACGTGTGTGAATCCCTGCTGACTCCCATGTTAAACTTTACAGCAGAAATAAACAGGTTCACAGCCTGGTACATAAAATGGTTTTGGACTCTATAGCTAGTTTCCCCCTTCATGACAGCTGTATGTGGGGTGAATTTTTATATAACTCACCCATTTAAGATTTATTCAGGTTTAAAGTTCTGCATTACTGAGGGTGTTCCACTTTGAGTGACAGGTGGGTGAGCGTATTCTTGCCACAAACCGGCATTCACCAAAGTCGCAGCTCCACACACCCCAACTGCCCATTTTTTCAATTAGCCAGATGTTTGGTGGAGTCTGGTACTGGCAACATGGCGATGGCAGAGCAGCCCACTCAAAGCTTCAAAACCGCTCTTCAGAAACCTATGGATGAAATCATGGAAGCTACATCTGTCTTTACATGCAGTCTATATACAGGCAGAGTATAAACTGGAAGAAC
Source organism: Trachinotus anak (assembly GCF_046630095.1). NCBI lineage: Eukaryota > Metazoa > Chordata > Actinopteri > Carangiformes > Carangidae > Trachinotus > Trachinotus anak. The sequence goes on from NW_027273870.1 coordinate 23,801,463, forward strand.
ATTGTAAGGCATTAGGCACACAGGTCAGAGTTTTTGGAGCTGATGGAAACTGAAGCAGAAAGCAGCTTTGTTTCACACACCTATCAGCAATGCAGCAATAACAAATAACAAATATATGTTGATGTACACTCACCATTAAAAAGACATTTTGAATTCTATTCTATACTATTATCATATAAAGTTGGTCTGTAAACAAAGTTTGTACGCACCACTAACCCACTGCACTGCATAATTCTGATGAAAACTCAAAGTTCACATTTTTGTCATTTTTTAAAAATACTATAAATATGGGTACCATATCACAGCGTTGCCCACGGCTTATCTCTCATTGTGAATATGTAAGTGTATGCTCTTCATTGTTTGTTTTTGTGGCTAAAGCAATAACACAAACTAAACTACTGCAGTTGTAAATACAAATCAAGTCTCACAATAGAGACAAATTAACCTTTTATTAGGCGTTTAGTTGGATTGATAATCAAACTTAGTGTTTGTCCTCAGATGCTGTTATGACTGATAATGGCCTGGTGGCAGAAACTTGTTAAATGCTACATTCATACGTAAATAAATGTTTAAATTTTAATATGTTTGGAATGCAGATAACTTTTCCTTGGAGTGAAACATGAATATTGTTTTGCCACTCTAACAAATTTGTAAATAGCATTTGGTGGTTTTAAACTTTAATGATAAAAGCCCTTGGGTATCAGCCTAATTTGAAAAGATTCACCATATTCCATACTGTTCTATCAGTAAGTTTTGTCTCATAAATGCAGTCTGAATAATAATATTTGGATTCAGTAGCCTGAAGCTAATACTGTTGAGTCAAAATAATGTCAAAAAAATATGGGAAATATACAACAAACAAAATAACTGGGATGAACATTGCAGGTGCAGTGCGGACTTGTTGGATTCAGTAGATATTATTTGTATCCTAGATGTCAACAATGACCATTTTTTCTCATTCAACACAGCTGCTGGTTTGGCCAGAGCAGTCTCCAGAGGACATTATTGTAGTCACCATCACCCCAGACTACCCAGGTTCCCGCCACACAGGATTAGTCAGTGGACTCAAGAAATTCACCTGGTACTTCGGCTCCACCCTCTGCTTCACAACACCTGGAGACGGCCCTCGCAGCCAACCCACCCTGCTGCAGACACATGAGGACAGTGAGTTAAACACACACACATACACAGACGTACACACACACACTTCAATTTGAATAAAGCCAGAAGAAAACACAAAGTACACTCTATCAGCCTTTCCTATGAATAATAATGAAAGTGTATTGACTTGCTCTGTGTTCAGTCCAGCTGTTTCTATCACTATGATACACAGCTGTGTACACAATATCTACACTCCAACAGCCCCTGTTCTCTCTTAGGCTCTTACTTTACTTTCTCTCCTCTCTAATCTTTTTGTTCTTGGTTTCCCCCCTTCTTTATTTCTCCCCCACTGTGTCTTTTTAAAAGGAATTGATTCATATGTTTTCAGGCATACTGGCATTTATAGCCTCCTGTTCCATGGATAAATATAATACTGGCCACTCCTAGTTGCTTGTACACATGCACACAGTCACACCGTCAAAGAAACACAATAGCCTATAGGCAGACAGACAAGCAATTATTACCAACCAGCAATTATCGAGTGGGAAGGGGATATTAGAAGCCAAGTGTAGACACACACAAAGACACATCACATGCGTACACACTCCCAGATGCGCACACAGCCGTGGACAAGTATTGATTGGGTGCTGGGTGTGTTGCGGGGTTAACGGTGGGTGTAATTCTTGCTTGACGATAGCTTTTTGTGTGTGTGTGTGTGTGTGTGTGTGTGTGTGTGTGTGTGTGTGTGTGTGTGTGTGTGTGTGTGTGTGTATATGTGCATGTGCGTGTAACTTTTCACTGGTGGACTTTCCAGTCATTACACACCAACAGTGGATCAGTGAGCCAGCAGGGGGCATTGTGAAGGTCCACTATTGGTCATTCTACAGATCATGCTATTATTATACCTAAAACTCTTATTTTTAATTTATTTTAATTTCAGCAGAGGGTTGTTACAGTTACAGTTCATACTGCCTCTGCAGGCTGGAACAGGGACTTTAATGACTCATTCAAGTATTGTTTTTCCACAGCCCTCCACACTGTGAGTGGTTTGCAGCCCCAGGCAAGCTTTTAGACTAGAAGGCAACAATTTAACAAACTATAGACTGAATGAACCAGTGTCCTCAAACACTATTTTTGTTATCTTTTTGTAAGACAGTGCCAAACTACATATGACTGCTTGACTGCAGGGCCAATGCAGTGTCAGATACTAAATATTAAAATAATACTTTGTGACTATATCTCTCAAAACTCTGTGAGCCACTTGTGGTTTTCCATGACATAAACCACCTGCTTCTGCCCTCTGGAAACAGCAGAGAAGTTATAATGACTCTGGCTTCAGTGGGATTGGTTCTGATGCCCAAGATACCAACAAGGGGCAGGATTTGAACCAGATACTGCACCACTGGTGGCTTACGGTGGGTTCAACCCTTGGTTAATTTTGTCCAACATCAAGATGAAAGACTTAAGGAATCTAAGAAGTGAAGCTGAGATGTCTCTCAATCCTTTCAATCCTTAGGGTTCAAGTCCAACACAAAGTGAAGACTGAAAGCTCCCGGTGCACTCAGCAGTGTGTTATATTAATTTTCAAGTCCTATCTTGTCAAATTTTAAAAGAAAATTACAAAAACAGTTTAGCAGTAATAATATGAAGGAAGACCTGACATTAAAAATGTATTTCTTTTCTTTTTTTTAAAAAAATGAGTAGAAATAGTGGCTCACACTTGGTTAGCATCAGTCCACCGTTGGTAAGGTAAGACAGAGAAAGAGAGTGTGTGTGTGCGTGCGTGTGCGTGTGTGCGTGCGTGTGTGTGCGTGTGCGTGTGTGTGTGTTATTGAATGTCTCAGATGAATAGCTTAATCGCTCTGCAGGGAGAGGGGTTAGAGAGCCATGGATGAAATGAGAAACGACAGGCAGGCATGCACCTCTATGTATATGTGTGTGTGTGCGTGTGTACATGTATGCATGCACGCGCACACGCACGCTCACGTGCATGTGCGTGTGTGTGGTGGTCATTGCAGATGTGATTAGGAGGTGGTGTGTGAAGCTGAAGAGCATAGGCTGAGAGATGTTTGTTTTTCTGAAGATTACGGTTTGGAAACACTTTGTGCACACTTTAATTACTAAATATAACCAATATTATCTTATGTATATATGTGTTTTCTTAACTTATTCTTTTCTTTTTCAGCACCTGGACCCGTTCGTCACCTGAGTTTCACTGAAATCTTGGACACGTCACTCAGAGTCAGCTGGGCTGAGCCTGAAGACAGAAATGGCATCATTATTGGTAAGAGTTTCCCGAAACTATAAACAGCCACAGATTTCCTCCACCGCCTCCATCTTCCCTCCATCATCAAGAAACTTCTACTGCTCAGTGTTATTTTCAGTCCCATTAAGAGCTGTGATGAGAGCATCTCAAATTAGGTTGACTGAGTGTGTTCTTGCCTGAAAGTAAAACACACAATAAATAGAGATAATATGCCCACTGTTTCCAATTAAAATGTATTCTTCTCAGGTGGACAAATATAGAGTGAAGAGTGACTAATTAAAATTAAAAAAAGTGAAAAGCATCCCCTTGAGGCAAGCAGCAGTGAGGGAGGAACCATAAACTCCCACAGTTTCTTTAGTATTCTCCCGTTAGTTGCTCATTTTCCTGTCTGGCTTCCACAGACATGCCCATGTCTCTTACACTGTGTTTGTGTACAACTGATTCATCATCAGCTAATCCCTTCTCTCTGCAGCTTGCCTTCTCACATTATCTCCAACATGCCCTCATCCCATGCCTCCCAACACCCAGGGCGTTATTTCTATGGCGCATCACAGAGCTCAGGGTACCCCCCCCCCCCCAACTACCACCACCAACTTCCTCCTCCCCTCCCTCCCCCAGTTCATTTTGCCTTCACTCCTCCATGGCTCTGTTACAAAACGGTGTTGGTGAATACGACAAGCTGCTGTGAATTAAGCGATTGACCCACATTGCGTGTGTGCGTGTATGAGTGTGTGTCTGTGTGTTGACATCATCAGGCACCTACACAACAAGATCACAGTCTAACAGCATCAGGCTGCAGTGCCTTCACAGTCAGCTTACACACTCAGGAGTGGGAAAATGGTTATTCAATCAAGGTCACCTTGCACACTTACTCTTTTCTCCTCAACCTGCTTTTCATCCAGCACCTGGTAAGCAGGGAGACAGATGAGGGACCATTCAGTCTCTCCAGGGCTTTACACACAAGTGGCCACACACACACACACACACACACACACACACACATGTTTGAAGGTAGTGGAGTGTGATGCATGACTGTGAAGATGCAAAGGGACAGATAGGGATTTTGACTGTAGTTACCCCTCCCGCACTCTCTCCCTCCTTTTTGGCTCTGTACCCCTCATTATGTGTAAGAGTGTGTGCTTGCACATGTGTGTCTGTGTGCATACATGTCTGCTCATGTCTGTATACCCGTTTATTAACCCAGCGTGTGCGCTACTCCCCGCAGGCTACGTGTTGTGGTGGGAAGTGTCTGACATAGAGTCGAGTCGTGAGGAACGGTCTCTCTCCAACTCCACCCTGCAGTACCAGCTGACCGGCCTCACCTCCACCACCGTGTACACACTAAAGGTGGCAGCGCTCACTGCTGCAGGACGGGGCGTGGTCACGTCCTCCACAATCTCCACTGGGGTCCCACCAGGTACAATAAGTACACACAAGCAAGCACCCACACATATACACTGAAGCCGGCGACAGTGATGGTTAAAAAAAAAAAAAAAAGAGATATTCGCTCGTGTGTACGTGTGTGTGTGTGTGGCAGGGTAAATATGACTGATGAGCTCTTACGATGCCATTGTCTTTCCTCCGGCTGATAAGTGGCTGTTACTGTGCATCCATGAATCATCACCCCCACAACCAACCAACCAACCAACACACACACACACACACACACACACACACACACACACACACACAGCCACACACAAGAGTTAGTCATTTACAGCATCTTAGAGAGCGTTTTAGTGTGCAGTTTATTTGTGTGTGTGTATATACCATGTGCACACCACGCTTGTGTGTGCATGATTAGTTTGTATGACTGGACTAATGCCAAGTTGCAATCATTATTAGTGCTGATTAACTGCAAATGGCAGAATGGGTGAATTCAGCGATGGGATAGAGAGAGAGGGCAAGAGACAATCAAAGACCAGTACTGAAGAAGGGAGAACTGATAGAGAAACATAATGAGGGAAGAACAGGGAACACAAAAATATGCAATCTCTGAAGAACAGAAGACCGAAGTCTCTCAGAAATGGACTGAGAGGCAGAGAGGAAGTGGAGGAGAATGGAAGAAAAAACTGCCTCATCCAGCAGGATTTTTGTCCTAACATTTTCTGATTACTAATTTATGAATAAAAGCAGAAAAAGTGAAAGCAAGATGGATACAGACAGTTTTTAGATTCAGAGGTTATTCATTAATTCATGAAAGCAAAAGACTGAAGGAAAGACGGAAGACTGAAGATTAGGAAAAAGAACTAAAGAATGAGCAGAGAGAGTGGGAGAGAGAGGGAGAGAGAGAGATCCACCGAGCATAGATTCTTGTCTTGTTTATTTATTCATGTATTCATGGAGTTGAGAGAATTTTGTCATTCATCGGAGCAAGGCAGCTGATATCAACATTTCCACATTATAACCCTTACAAGTTTGCTGCATGCACTTACAGAGCAATGGTACTGATAGCTATAATTTGTCTTTTGTTGCGCACATGTACTTGGCTGGATCCAGAATAAATATTGCCTTGTTTCCATAGTAGTTGGTCCCTGTCATGTTATATAGTCCTGTTACAATAAAAAATCCACTCAGAAATTCTCCAAAATCTGTCTGATGCGCCCTGCTCTACTCACGGCGTTGGATTCAGCACATGGGCTTTACAGATCTGTGTTCTGCCACTTTCAGCAAATATGTTGCTTGTGATGCTGCAGCAGAGCTGGATGGATTACAGCAGAGATACCTGGTATTAACCAAACACAGTGAAGAGAAGTGGCTGAAAAGTGGGTCTGAAGTGCTCAGTTTTGTTGTGATTGAATGAGACAATTTAGAGCAAAGTGGAATGTGACGAATATTTGATTATGTAAATCTCCTGAACAGAAACAAGCTGTCATATATTTAATTTGATGGGACTTGATTAAAAAAAACTGAGAAACATAACGACGAGAGGATTTCAGCCTGCATCTCCAGAGCAGTTGTCGCATGTCCCCCCTGCCAGACCAGCGCCAATTCAATTCAACAGCTGTCAGTGAAGAAGCCAATTCAGAGCCAGCTATGAACTGTGTGTGGCATAGGAAAGGTGGAGGTGTAAATCTTTCATTAAAATATTTTGGAGTGTGCATACAAAACATATTATTCTTCTATGATTCATTCCAGATTAACGAAAAAATAAACAACTCACCACAAATAGCAGTTGCTTGTTGACAAAATTCATTGCAGTTTTCAGTTATTAGCCACAAGCTACTGCTCACACTAGGCAGCACATGCCCACAAACAAACTTGGGCTACATCAGTGGTTCTGTTGTCAGATAATGGAAGCTGAATTAGTTGATTTTCAATTATTATTTCCTCCAAATTTGATACTGTCCTGTTTTAATTGCCAAGCGTGTACCAGTTAGTATCTAATTATTTTGTGTTATTTTCACAAAAATTCTTTGTGAAGGAAAGAAATTGAAAGATACACAGTTACATTAGACTTAATATATGATATGTGATATGAAAATATGATCTATAAATTAAGGTTTACAAATACTGAAAAAATTACTTGAAAAAAAAAATTGGAGATACTTTGTTACATGAGCTAGATTTCATCAGGTCTGAGACTGTGCTCATACTTCAGGTTTACAGGTTATGGTACATGTGATAGGAATTTGGACTAAGTGATGAAGTGTACATATTGATTGATCAGACGGACACGACTGGTCAGCAACATTGCCGGTTTCCTGTTACTCCTGTAGAGATGGAACAACGTTAGAATAAAAATGGGTCCAACATAATTTATGAGGCTTGCAGCCTACTCAGACATTTATAGGCCTTAAATGGACTTTAGTGAACAGTGCATTTAATTCACCTCTTGCCTCCACTGGTGTAAAGATTTATCTCTCTGCATTCTATTGTTGACCTCAGGAATATGAAATAAATTGCTTACAGAGAGAGACATGCAGATGTAGCATAAGCGCCTGGGCTTTAGTAAAATTCACTTTTTTTCTGTGACCAACATTTTATTTTCCTATATTATTTTTTTTGTACTGAAGTCATTATTGGCCTGTTATTAGTGTTGTTGTGAGTATATATCCTGAGCCATGTAGCAGTTCTGACAACATTTTTGTCAGTTCTGGCATTGTACATATTTTTATCCATTCACAGAAAGTCTCTTTATTAAAGTAGTATTTGTTTGGTGAATCATTTCAAGAAGATGGATCAAAAGAAATGAACACACTGTGATGCTTCTGTTCTTTTCGCCTTGAAAACAAACACTGGTCTTTGCAAACACCTGTTTGCTGCTGCACCAGCAAACAGGTGTTTTTTGTATTTCCAAGAATTCGTAACTTTCTATTGAAACATCAATAATGCAGTTTTTTTCCTTTTCATTAACAGCATTATTGCAAGCAGCAATCCCAAAGATTTTGGTCAGTAAATATTTTATATGCCTGAAAGAATACACATAAAATATGATGGTGACCGGTTGGCAAGCTGGCAAGCTGCAGTGGCAAAATTCTCAAAGGGTTTTTTTTTTTGTAGCTTTGAGTAAAGCTGTATTCTTTCTGTTCTCTACCTGTAGAACTTCCTGGCGCACCATCTAACTTAGTCATCTCCAACATCAGCCCTCGGACAGCAACGCTTCGGTTCCGCCCTGGTCCTGACGGGAAGACTGCAATATCACAATGGATTGTAGAAGGACAGGTACATGTGTTAGTGCCCACTAATCCTGAAACACAGCAAAAAGGGAAACTGTTTTCTTACACACATACCCCTCTTTAACAGATTGTAAAGGAGGATGGAAAGGAGGAGGTTTGGAGAGTTGTGTACCAGAAAGACAACCAGCCAGATGCAGACACGCTGCAGATCCCAAACCTCTCTCCCTTCACTCAGTACAGGTGAGCAGCGAACACACCGCGTACACACAAGCATAGTGCTACAACATGCACACAGACACACAACCTCATTCACACGCATCTCACTCTCTCTCGCCAGCTTCTGCAGTATTGCTAGACTCAGGTGAAGTCAGATAAATCACACAGACACACAGAGAGACAGTTCCATCTGAGACTTTTCTGTTTGTCAGCACCTTCACAGCTGCTGCATGCAGATCCTTATTACCCTCCCACAACTAGCTAAAGGGAAGGAGAGGGAAGGAGAGGGGCGAGGAAAGGGGAGAAGAAGGGTGATGAGAAAGCAGGAAGGGCAGCAGAGAGCATTAAAGAGGAGGAGAGACAAAGGGATAAGAGACAAGGAGAATAGGAAATAGAGGAAGAGAGAGCTGTGTCTGTAATCCCTGCTCAAGGGCCATGGGGAGCCTGCAGTTTGTAAACGTGATCTATCGCCATTCTGGACAGCATCCCCCTCATTCTCTGCCTCTCATTCTCCATCTATCCGTCTGTCTATCTGCTGTATTTATCGGTCTATCTGTCTGTCTCTGCCTCTTGCTCTTCGTATCTCCATCTTCATCTGTAATGGGATTGCGGTGTGTGTGTGTGCACACATTGTACACTCACAGGGATTATGTTGTCACAGGCGACACCATTGGGACATTAGATGAAGTGATGCACTTGTCTGTGTTTCTTATCCCCCGCTTTAAGTCCCTCTTTACACCCTGCTCTCTATCTCCCAATACAGGGACGAGAGCTCATAGATGTAGTCTCTCACTCTGCAACGCTCGCACATTTTGTCACTCACACCCACACTAAAGCTTGAGTGCATTTAGAAGTAACAAAAGCATCAGACGTTCCTCATGGCTGTATATTTGTGTCAACAGGTCTGCATAGTTATATCTCTTTTTTTCTGACTGATGTCGGGATTCCTCTGACAATTCAACAATACTGTACGTCAGTGGTCTTTTCAGAAATCCTCTGGTGGAGAGTCCCACCTGAAGGATGTCACTGAGTAAAGTATTTTTTAGTTGTGAAACAAATAACACAAATATCACCAATGTTCTTACTAGAAGTAAATACAAATAGTCCAAAAATAGTTTTTCTGCACTGTTAGTGTTAAGTCTGATTTTCTTGTTAACCTGTCACCCTTCCCCATTTGATCTCTACAATAATTTTATGATACACTGTCCACCCAGTAAATCACAGGTATGCTGATGTCTGCATAATGTCATTGCTCAGGGTTTTGCCACCACTTATGCAGTAACACTGTGTAATCAACAATGAAAATAACTCTACCATTCAGTTTTGAAAAGTTTACCCCAGTGTCCAACCTAAGCTCCCACTTCTTATTTTGTGGTCACAGGGTGTCTCCAGCAATTTAGTATAGAACTGTCAGAAAGTTGGGTGACTCAAAAGAGACAGATTGTATTAACATGCTGCATACTTATTTCATGTGTTAAATCAGCCCTGCAGGCACACAGCTGGCCACCAGCATTGGCTGACATTGATATTTGACCGAATGTCTGACTGTAGTTTGTGACATTGGGTGACTAAAACCCAATGCTAGGACAACGTCTAATGCCAAGGTCAGTTTGACACATTGTTCGTTTTAAGTTGCATTGTTAAGTAAAAAAAAATCCAGTGTCTTTCAAATGTCTCATCCCCAACACCAACAGACATATAAAATATTGTGAGCAAAACCCAACGTCTGCAAAACATTACAATGTCAATTAGCCAGAGTCAAACTGATCCAAATAAAGTAAACTTAACCTATAAGGTGTAAAATCAGTGGAGTGATCAGTGGTGGAATCATTGGACTCTAACTTGGTAATTTGGTTTTATCTCCTCTCCAGGTTCAGGATGCGTCAGGTGAACATTGTTGGGTCCAGTCCCATGAGCGCCCCCTCCAGGCTGATTCAGACCTTACAGGCAGCTCCTGACACACACCCTTCAAACCTCACCCTGCTGTCTGCCACACAGACCAGCCTGTGTGTCAGCTGGAAGGTACTGACACACACTCTCACACACACACACACACACACACACACACACACACACACACACACACACACACACACACACACAGAAACACATTTAAGTCTGAAACAGTGAAACTTCACTCTGCCCGTTTACACCCTTTAGAGTGCTAATTGGACTGATGGGGATTTTCTTTGTGTTTCTTTGCTAGGCATCTCTGTCTGTTTTCCCTCTGTGTGCATATGTGCATGCATGTGTGCTCACCAGCAGTAGGACTGAACAGGTTGAGTGGCTGACAGCCTATAATCAGTGCCTCTCTTGGTTATCAGCACTAAAACTAATCTGTCACATTCCCCATTCACCATGTGGACCGCTAGCAGCACAAACTGCAATATAATTTTCTCCTTACTGTCTTTTCTCTTTTGCTCTTGTTCCTGCCCTTCGTCCCTCTCTCTTTTCCTCCCTCTCTCCTTTACTCCCCCTTCCCCTCTTCTATTATAACATAAATGGAGGGCAGAGTATTTTCCATTTAAGAGCTGGAATGAGAAAAAGAGCCTGTCAAATCAGACACAGACACTGAGGCGCTATGGGCTACCTGTACAGCATGCTAATGGGATTTTACCTGCATGTTAGCATCCAGTCTGAGCTATGCTAGGTTTCCTGCAGTAGTGGCACCATCACAATGGTTTTAGCTAAGGCTGTTATTCTAAGCTGCATATTAAGGGTAATAAAGCTAATGTGACATTCTGTATTATGGCTCCTAAATGCTAAGCTGAGCTAAATCACTGGGGTATTTAAAATGACTGGGTGTCTTACTTTCTTATCTGCTGCGCTGCACAGAGCAACCACTGTACATTGTTGGTTAAGATTTTCAGCAGAATTATATATTGTGAGCCAACTGAACTTCCTGTTAACATGGTTGGAGGGCACTGAATTTAGGCGGTTGTAGCTATAATGCTTTATGACATGATGGGTCACAGGAAGAGTACAGAAGATGAGGTGAGAGAGAAAAAGTATTGACAGTAGAAAGAGGGAGGGTGACAGGAAATGAGAGTGGAAGCAAGTTGAAAAGGATGACGGCAGGTGAATAAGACAGGGAAAAGCTGGTGGTACAGAGCAGGATCAGGAGCTGGGATGTCAAAGCGAAGAAAACAGTAAAAAGTTTTTAGGATGTACTATAGAGTTTGACATGTTATATAAATAACTATATTCTTGAGACATGCAAAATGCTTTTTCACCTGTGAGTTAGGAGTATGTGTTTCTGTTTTTGTTTATATCACACTATGAGACCTAAAGTTGATATTCCACTCTATCCTGGGCCTTTTTTTTTTTGATACAACCATTGGAGGGTACCAAAGTTCAAAATGTTGAAATTTTAAAGGCCCTCGAAACATGTTTTCTCAGTCAGCTTGTTACTATGAGTGACGGGATCCTGCACCAGCTCACAGTCTTTTGTTAAAAAAAGTTTTGTCTGTGCCACGTGACAGATTTCTGTCTTGTATTTTTTGCACTTGCTTTTCTCACTGGTTTTAAGTGGGTGGAGCTGATTTAGTTAAGGTGATGTCACATATTTCCATGAAACCCAACACCAGACTTCTAAATCTAAAATCTGACAGTTGTCACATTGTTTGTTTGTCAGTAAAATCTGATGGAACCACTCCTACACAGTCCTGATGAAGCAAATCAGTTCATTTTTTTGAGTGATTGTTGCTTATTTAGTCACAAATATTTTATGATACAGTGAAATACATACGGGCCAAATGCATACTTCTCTGAGGGCCTGAAGTCATATTAAATACATTCCTCGGACAGTATCACTCCATGTTAGTTATGAGGAACTGTTACATTGTTTCATAGAGCGTTCGAGAAGTGTTTTATTATCATCGTTTTATTAAATCACGGTTTTACCAAAATTGGCTTCTCATTCAATCTTCCTTTCAGCTCTTTTTCTATATGGATGGTTCTTCTTCCATTAATCAGAGTCAAAATTAATTAATTTCAGTGCGGCACACGGTGGCCAAATGCTGACACATTATAAGATACATGCAGTTCAGGATTGGCACACTGACCCTCATCTATTAAGATATTGTGGAATAAACTGCACAATATTAAAAAAAATCTGCAATGGTAATTATCTTGAAAAAGTATAGACATTGTGTAGCACAGAAACAAGTTTACTCTGAAACACTTAGATTTTTTTAAACATTTAAGTTAACACCTTATATATAGTATAAATAGACATATTAATATAGTTTTAATAATATAGTGTTTTGTCTGTGAAGTATGGCCATGACGACAATAGACTAAACATAAACTCACTACTATAACCCATGCAAAGCGAAAGAACTGTTCCCTCATTATTTCTATGTTCACATGTGCATGTCAAATAAGACGGATAAACAGAAAACACGTCTTTCTAATTTGTTCTTTTTCTCCCACCTCTCGCTCTTCGTTACCCTCTAGCCTCTTCCTGAGTCTGAGTACAACAGCAGCCCAGAGACTGTGGGCTACAGGCTGCGTGTGTGGAGGACAGACGGACAAGGGGAGGACAGGACTGAGGATGTGGAGGGGGCAGGGGGGGCCAGTGAGGCCACAATAGAGGGCCTGAATCCCTGGACCCGATACCAGGTTCAGATACAGGCTTTCAACTCCATAGGACCTGGACCGTGGAGCAACACTGTTTCTGCAAGCACTGCTGAATCTGGTACAAACACAGACCTCATTCACTCCTGTTTCCTGTTTGCTAGTGTCCAACAGAGCGCACCTCTCTCTGCCCGCCACGCACTCCCTCCACTCCAGCGAGGAGAGGAGTGACGGAGAGAGTGAGGGGGGCGGGGAGATGATTGACACAAAATCGAAGGTTGGTTTAAAGAGTGAAGTTGCACTAAGCTCTGTGTGTGTGTGTGTGTGTGTGTGTGTGTGTGTGTGTGTGTGTGTGTGTGTGTGTGTGTGTGTGTGTGTGTGTGTGTGTGTGTGTGTGTGTGTTTCCCTAGTTCCATCTGGATCTCCATTGAACATAACTGCTGAGGCAGTGAGCTCCACCCAGATCCTACTCACTTGGTCTCCTCTCCCTCAGGCTCAGAAGAATGGAGTCATACTTGGATATAAGGTGTGTAAAACGCCCAAAAACATATACACACAGACACACACAATCCCATCCTGGCATTTTCACTTTACCCCATCAGCCCATTATCACCTCCTCCAACACCTTCTCACACTCTCTCACACAGATGCTCACTGGCATGCACACAAAAGTCTGATATTTGATGAATATGATGTAATGTCCTGTAACTGCTCCAGTTTGCTCTTCTTCCTTTAAAAGCATCCAACTACTGTAGGTGTGGCTTTGAGGGGGGGGCTTAATGTTTAATACCCTTTCATAAAACATCTTATATCTCATTGTAGTTGAAACAATGGCTGGATTATATATTTATGAAAAATTGAGAATAATCCACAAAGCCTGTGGATTTGGGAGAGTCTTTTTAAATTTTGAAAAATAATCTTTAGTTTGGTATTATAAGATGATGTGTTGAGTACACATGTATGATTTCAATATGCTATGGAGATTCTGCATTAAAGCTTTAGCAACATTTCCTACAATCCATCCATATCTGCTAAGTTAGAGCCTGTCCTTTTCTTGTATTTCTCTACAAAGTTTTAGAAGTCTGTCTTGTTGCAACCCCCAATGGTGACGCAGTTGGCATACTCTGATGTGGAGGCTTCTAAAAAAAAAAAAAAAAAGCTAGATAAATACTGTTGATGGTGAAGTGAAAGGTGCACTCATTTTTGCCTGAGTGCACCACTTACTGGCAGTCACACCCCTTCTTTTAAACTCAGTGTAGTTTCACCTGCTTTTTCCGGGCTCCCACGCACACCCTCCAGGGGTTTATTATAATGTACTCCCTTCCCTGTTTGATTTTAAAATAAAGAGAAGACACGTACCCATTGTCTGTATTTTTGCAGTATTGTTTCTCTTGTTCAGTAGCACATATGTAGCACGCCTCAACATCTTTAGAAAGGAAGCTTTAATAAAGCAAAAGCACATGCAAAATATTTTTTTCTAATATAAAAATGCCATTGAGTACAGCTTAATCGCCTCCCAAACAAAATAGAACAAAGCTTTAAAAAGGAGGGGATTTATCCTCAATTTACGTGGACATGGTTGTGCTCTAAATATGTACATCTACAAAAGAAACAGGCTGTGGCTGTGTGATATACACCAGTACCATCCACTATTTTAAAAATGTTTTGCAAAATTCAGGTCATATTATCCACCGTGCCCAAAGCACATCGCACTCCCCATCTGTGTGTTTTCTCATGCACTCCTGAGGCTCACGCTGAGCAGCATGCCTACCATGTTAATAGATGGGAAGTGGCTGCCAACAGCAGCTCTTCAACACCTTCCATCCCCTAGTAGATGCTGTATTGTTCTCCAGCCTCCTGCCACGCACTCCTTATGACTATTTCTGTTTTTAGACACTGAGAACTGACATTTTCCTTCAGCATGGTTTCAAGCAGGGCAGGGAGTTCTTGAAGAAAGAACAGTTCTTGACACACATTCAAATTGTATCCTGTTGCCAATGAAAGCACAGTGTGTGCTTATTGCTGATTTTTTTTAGATGTGGGCAATAGTGTCATTTCAATCGCAGAATCAGTTTTAGTGGTTGCCTCAGTTAAAATATGAGTCTGGTTCTATAATTCTCACATTTAAAGCAAATCCCATAAAAAGACCGAAACTAAGATAATGGCTTCTATAGCCAGAGTCTACTAAAACTGCTTACTTTCTGAGTGTGCTATAAATGTGTACCATGTCCCATAATACAGTGGACAAAGGAGAAGGAGGAGCTGCTCATGGCTGCAAAACATGCTGCAGTTTAATGTCTGTCACTGCATGTATTGGTACAAAACTGTAAACAATGAGCACAGACATGTCTAATAGAGGTTGTAGGCGGAAGTAAACAAACCGCCATACTGAACATTGCATACTGATCAAAATCAGTGAAATAAAGGTTATAATCTAAAAAGTCTTTCAATCAGTTGTACAATTTTTAACAGACAGCTAAATGACTTTCACAGTAAAATCAACTCCGCTGCTACCTGCAGTGTGCTGCTGCCGGCCTGGTGCACTCATTTTTGTCCGAGTGCACCACTTATGGGCAGTCACACCCATTCTTCAACACTCACTGTAGTTCCACCTGCTTTTTCCAGGCTTCCACGCACACCCTACAGGGGTTTATTATAACGTACCCCACTTCTTTGTTTGGTTTTAAAATTAGGTGAGGACATGTACCTTTTGTCTGTATTTTTGCAGTATTGTTTCTCTTGTTCAGTAGCACATATCAGCAGCAACAATTACATTCATTTGCACTCATGTTTCTGGCTATCTCGGGAATGTCCATTAATAACTGTCCTTTCAGCTCTGTTTCGATCTCCACTAAATCCTGAGGGAGCTATCTGGCTCTTTAGCTGCTAAATGCTCCACTTTGTTCACCAGGTAGTCACTGACTTTGTCTGTCTGCAGTTTGGTGGTGGGCAGGCAAACAGTGGGTTTTTTAAAACTTTGTCACAGTGAGAGTGAAGCAGAACGGTTAATCCTGAAGGCCAGAAAACCAAAACACTGGGCTGAAAGTTGCTACAAAGAGATAATTATCGGTGGGTTCATCACTACAAGCAACGCCTTATACACACACAAGCAGTCCTTGCAAGCCATTGTTAAGTATTGTGGCAGCTTTTAAGATTTACATGTTAGTGGGGAACGAACAGGCTTGGGGATGACTGCTACAGGCAGAGGAGGGAAGTCAGAAAATACTGAGAGACTCACTGCTGGTTCTGTTTTTTTTTTTTTTTTTTTTTTTTAAATCTAATCTGTTGACAGTAATAAAATAAAACCAGCTTAATCCTTAAAAGCCACCAAAGTAACTGTAAATAAAGGAGTAAACATATGCAATTCTTACAGAGCTGGCAGAGAGGACTGTAGAATCTGTATTTGTCCACTTTTTATATACATATTTGTGAATGTGTAAGCAAATTTGTGTGTGTGTGTGTGTGTCTGTCTGTGTTCAGGTGTTTTACAGTGAGAAAGACTCAGAAGGTCCCTCCAGTGTTCAGGTGGCAGAAGGAGAGGGGAATCTGTCGCTGCTCCTCAGGGTTCTCCAAAAATACACAGTGTTCGCGCTGCAGGTGCTGGCGTACACACGGATGGGTGACGGCCCTCTGAGCAACCCCATACTGCTCCGAACCAAAGAAGATGGTAGGATCTGTGTGTGTGTGTGTGTGTGTGTGTGTGTGTGTGTGTGTGTGTGTGTGTGTGTGTGTGTGTGTGTGTGTGTGTGTCTTGCTGTGATCACTGACCTTTCTGTCCTGCAGTTTGTTCAACACTTTTGCCTTCTTCTCACCTCTGTGGCTGCTTTTCGCCCCTTTACACCTCGGCTGTCAACACAGCCATCAGCCCGTCTTTCCCCCACTTCACTGATCATCCACTGGGTTCAGTTCACCCATCACACACCCTCCACAGTCTAAACACGGAGAACACTGAATTGTGTAGGTGTATGTTTGTGTTAGTGTTTGCCCATGTGTGCAGATCTCTTCAGACGCAGAGATGTTTTAACCATGGCAGAGGATGCCAGCAACCCAGGCTTGTCTTTCAGAATAATAAAACACAAGCATGCAGGCACAGACACACACACACACACACACACACACACACACACACAGACTCATATACACCACTCATCTTTTATCAAACAGTGTCACGTTTGAAAAGTTTTTCTCATTTCACGATGAAACAAGAACAGGGAAGTCAATTCCTGGCGATGTATAATGAACCTTCTTCCTTTCTGTCAGTCAGTCACACACATACACATTCTGTACATACACACATATAGACACATTAAGTCACGTTGACATGTATTTGGTGGTGTGGAACATATGCTTTTTATCAGGAACAAAGGCAGAGTCGGTGTGAGGTTGAGAGAAAATTACATTTTCTATTTTGTATCTTTTAGAAATGCCTCTTAAAAATGTATGAGACACTCTGTATGAGCGCGCGTGCGCGTGTGTGTGTGTCTGTGGAAGACAGATGCACATACGTCTGTGAGCCTTGGTCTCGTCATACTAATGTATTACAATATAAGTGCTTGATGTTGAGACGTTCTCTCTCATTACAGAACTGAAGTTTGTTTGTGCTTCTCCCTGCTTCTCTTTGTGTATATTATTATAGTTACAATTTCTGCCAACTCCCTTCTCTAATTTTTCTCTCCAGTCCCAGGGCCCCCTGTCAGGATGGTGTTTCCAGAAGTTCGATTGTCATCAGTTAGGGTGGTTTGGCAGCCACCCACAAACCCCAACGGCATCATATTAGGTACAAAAACAAACACACAAACATACAAGACAGAACATATTTGATAATCTGAAGTTTTACCCTTGTAAGTGGCGATAGAGTTATTTTCAGTTTCTGAAGGACAGAGCTCAGCTTACAGAGGGAATGAGTTAGCAGTTTTAAAACACATGAACACACACACACTGCTGTCTGTGTTCTTTCAAGGGAAGGAAGGAAGTAAAAGCCGTAAAATGGAAAAGAGCTGATTCTGTTTTTAGCTTTCAAACAGGGGTCAGCTCTTTCTACTCTCCACTTCACTGCTGAGGTTTGTTGGTATTTATGTATGTGTGCGCGCACGTGTGTGTGTGTGTGTGTGTGTGTGTGTGTGTGTGTGTGTGTGTGTGTGTGTCAAACATCAAGCTTGTACCTAGGAAAAGAGCTATTATCGCTGCTGAAGCAAGACACCTTTCCTAATGCATATATAAACACATTTATAAACACACTGAGATTCACACATATAACTTGTTTCTGAAACTGCAAATCACAGCGTGCAGAATGAATCAGAAAGAACAGATTAATGAAGAGGAAGAGAAGCAAGGTAGAGGCGAAAGGAATGTGAGAGCTGCTGAGCTGGAAAGAGAGAGAACAGAAGGGGAGAGACAGCAGAGAGGAGATCTATGGAGGTGAGAGGGGGGACAGGTGTGTGTGCGTGTGTGTGTCGCACAAAGGGGGAGAGAGGAGTAGTATTTGTCCTCTCAGTGGGGGAGGGAGTCGAGCAGGACAGTGTGAGTGATGTGTGACTGTATTGTAAGAGGGAGGACATTTAGTGCGACACCACTCTGTGACAGAGGGATGAGTAGGAGGGCAAATCTCTCTCTCTCGATCACACAGACACACTAACACAGTCCTGCTGTGTCCTTGCTGAGTGCGCGTGCGTATGTGTGTGCGTGTGCGCATTTATCCAGATACAAATAACTGTAGTGTACCGGTTTCTTTAGCACTCATGACTACCTCATTTCTCCTTGGGTTCTCAACCCATGGGGCACTGACACAGAAGGTGGACAGAGGAGAAACAAGACCACAGAGGCTGCACAATCTAATTTGGCACGAGGCATTTGCGTTTTCACATGACCTCCCTCTGAATATTATACAACCACATGCACATTCACATCGGAGGCAAATAGATGCTGTATCCCATCCTTTGCCAAATACTAATTATAATTCAATTTTGAGTAAATAGTGTCCTCATTCACTAAAGCCACACAAGTAAATACTCAATAAAGTCAGTATGCAAGTTTTAAAAAGTGCTTAATTTAGGGATATACTGGTTTCCCACAGTTCTGCACAAAGCTGCACTTTGCAGTGGCATTTCAAAAGCAGCAGTTTAATGTCTGTCGCTGCACGTATTGCATCACTGGCTGTTAGCACAAAACTGTAAACAACACTGATTTATTGGCAAAAACAGCCAAGACTGTATAGGTTGGAGGCAGAAGTACAAAGAATGTACCATCATTCAAGTATCTTAGGTAGTAGCACTGCAGTTGCTGGAAGATTTTCATCAACACAGACAAGCCCAGTGAGCAATGAGCAAGTAAAAGCAAAAACAAAATATGTTAAGATGCACATTTTGAATGCCTTAAGAAGCAGATACATCATAATGTACATGCTCAGCCTGTTTGTGGAGGGAGGAGATGGGCTCACCCTGACATGACACAGTCACTTTGTAATAAAGATCTAACCTCATGTGTCTGATACTGGCTATGTCCTAATGATATTCAGTACAGAATATAATGCTGTACTCTGACCCAATTGTTTAGATGCAAGAGGATTTGTAGTTTAGCTCTTATCCAATAATCTTCCACATGCTGCGCTCACATTAACATACAATCAGACTATCTGATGAGATTATCAGACACACAACCAGATTATGTGCATCTGAGCAGATTACCACGACAGTTTTACTGTGAACCAATCATATCCGCACACTTGTGAGTTTGTGTGATTTCGTGGATGTGTGCCTGTGTGTATTTGGTGTACAATACAATCTTCATATTAACAGCCTTTGTGAGTGGCCAGTGGCCTGTGGAAAGCTTGGTCGGGGATCAGTGGTTTGAGGTTGTGTTGTGTGTTGAAGGATGTTAGTGTTATTACATGGCCTGCTGCACATGAGACAGAGAAACAGACACAAGCCGCGTCCACCATGGGTCACAGCCAAGGGGACAGAACAGAGGTTGTACGATTATAAAATGTGTGTGTGTGTGTGTGTGTGTGTGTGTGTATAGGGGAATGTCAGTATGTGAGAGTGTTTGATGACAAAATGATGGCTTCCTCTGTAGTTGTCTGATTTTGAAAAAGAGAGTCTCAGGGTTCCATATATACACAGGAAGTAATAGGAAAGAAGTGGAAATGCACAGTTTCAGGAGCTACAGAAAAGCATGTTTGTTTGTGTGTTTTATTGTGGAAATGAGGCTGTGTGGTATGGCATTGTGTAGCTATGTGCAGACTTTTTTCTGTCTCGTATTGTGCTGTCTTTGATTCCTGTGTGCTCTGTGATGTAAAGTAGGCCACAAAAAACACATCCACACGCAACGATGTCTGTCTTCCTCCTCCTCCTCCTCCTTTTCTCCTGTTCTCTCTCCAGGCTACCAGATCTCCTACTGCCTCGACAGCAGGGACCCTCTGCGCTGGACCACAGTGGAGGTGGGCTCCAATGCTCGCCAGTTCACTGTCACGGGACTTTCCCCTGAGCAGACCTACGTGTTC
This sequence comes from Trachinotus anak, assembly GCF_046630095.1. NCBI lineage: Eukaryota > Metazoa > Chordata > Actinopteri > Carangiformes > Carangidae > Trachinotus > Trachinotus anak. Next base: position 23,821,741 of record NW_027273870.1, read on the forward strand.
CGACTCACTGCTCGCACCGCCGTGGGCTGGGGCGAAGAACAGGAAGCCCGGGTTGTTACCACAGAACGTAGAGGTGAAGGACACACACACACACACACACACACACACACACACACACACACACACACACACACACACACACACACACACACTTCAGCAGTACTTGGATCTCATTTGCTGTCCCGTCTGTCTGATTCTAACCACTTCTATTAAAACATAGTAGGAACACGACCTTCATGAACATCCCACCTTGCCCAGAAACATCAGGTGCTAAATGTATTGTATCAACAAGCATATATTTGAAGCAAAGTGATATTTTCAGCTTTGCCAGCCGTCTCTCTTCCACTGCTGCTCTGTTTTACCATAATGTGTTCAAGTAAAAAAGCTAATCCTTATGAGGAAACTAAAACTGACGCTGACTGTTTGAAACTGTTTGGCTTAATAAAATACATATCCTAAATTCTGGCAAATTATTGAAGACTTTGTTTCAGCTCCCAAACTCCCAAACCAGTCTCCCTCTCCTTCTTCCAGCCTTACAGATCCAGTTCTGAATTGTTTTTTTTGTTGTACAATAATGAAAAAGAACCAATAAGAGTATCAATAAAGTACCAGAGCGATGAGGAGTAATGATACCCACCCCGGCAGCAGCAGGTGTCAGTAACATTCATAAATACAATTGAGCTATCACCATGACAACTGAGCAAACTATAAGGTTTGTGGTTTAAAGCACTAACAAACATCAGTGCTGGGGGTGGCTTTAGGTGCGAGAGAGCACACACCTGCACCCAGCAGTAATGTTGAGTCAGAGGAGCAACAAACTTGAATCTCTAAACCAGAGAGGACAGACCAAGCTGAACAGTCATCATGGATGCTATTAGTCACACCTGTGTTGAGTCAAAATGTCTGCTATAAAAAAAGGCCTACGGGGACAAATCTTCCGTTATGTTTGCACCAGTCAGTGTGATTTAATTCTGAAACAGTATTAAATCAAACACTAATGGAACCAGTGTAACAAGTGTTTTCGTTTTGTTTCTATGAAGAAAAAAAAATTGCTTTTCTACATTGCTGGATAATTGAACTATAATAATAGGGTGGAAGCTTGGAGGCTTTGAGTAATGACAAGTAAAATGTGCTTTTTCATGCAGCCATCTATATACTTATAATGCATCTCATGTGCCATTTATGCCACAGCAATGTAATAAACTGTAATAAAATTCACATTCAATCATAATGATGCATAAGGAAATATAGGGTGTTCAATCAGATTAGACATGAAATTCTGTAAATGAGCCAATTTTAAGCAGGAGTGACTTGATTAATGTTGTTAATTTTAGCTGTGCTTTTACCTGTTTGCCATTAGAAACAGTGATTGTAATATTTTGTCTTCACTTTTCATATTAACTTTGGTAATAAAATAGATTGGTAAATTGGTCAAATATTATATTTTGTCAACCATTAAGTTAACTTTTACACTAGTACCAGTGCTGGAAGAGTATGGAAAGGTCAGGTGAAGTTTTAGCATTTTAAAATTTTATAATCTCTACTTAGAGGTGTAATGAGTTGTGGTCTATGTGAAGTCCTTGCAGAGATAAAGTTAGGGAAAGAAAATCAAGCAGGAGCTTCAGATGTGGAGCTCAGAAAGGTTATCTGTGCTTCAACAACAAGTAGTTAGTGGTCGGACACGCAGAACCCATTGTTAGTGGGCACCGAACATTGGCACAAGATAAAGAGTATGACCTTTTCAATGTGTGGACATTTTACATACAGAACAAAACGAAATGACATTTTGAAGCTCCAGTGGATGAAGAGCTGCTTGGCAGTAAATGTAGATATTGAAATCAGCAGGTATTAGTCCTCCTGCAGCGGCATAATCAGAGTCAGGAGTTTGAAAAAACTACCTGAGGGTCTGTATAAAGCTGGTCACTTTACTCCACCAGGTTTGATTATTTTTTTTAGAGCAAAGAAATTTGTGGCATTAAGTATGTTGGGACAATCTTCTGAACACACCCAAATTAACTGAGTTGTTGAGTGAAACAACAAGGACGGTTAGCTACTGTCTCATTGCATCATGCACTGTTGCCAAAGGAGAGAACAGATCAGGAGAGTAAGATCTGAAAGCCATAACTTAGATTCCAAACCAAAGTAATTAGTATTGATCAATATCAAAATAGTTAGACTTGCAGCTATGCAATTGCAGATAGCTACTCTAAAATGCTAAAAATGGTGCTAATTTACCTTCAGCATTTTAATTTTAGCTGTCACTGGTCTGATCATAGTGTATAAGTTCAGCAATAAGAGAATTTTAAAAACAGAATCAGAGTTTGACAGTTCATGCCTATGGCGAGATGTGGGAGGCTGAGCAGCGACTGTAACTCTCTCAGGATAATTTTGTCTCTTAAAACCTGAAACAGATGTATTTCCTGCAAGACACTCAGTGGCCAGAAAGGAGGAACAGCTTTTTATAGTGTCTTGATTTTTAAAGAGGTGAATTGAGTGAGAAGTGCAGTTCTTTTCATTCCATTTCAAACAAATAAAAAGTCAAGTTTTATCCCCCTCAGATTCAGAGGTCGTGACGCTTTTATCTCGTCTTGAGGAGACTTCTGCACCTCTCTTCCTGCTTCAATCAACTGCTCTCATGTCTTCAGCTTATTTCAAATGCAACAGCCATTTCAACTGAAAGCAAATGAAGATTCACTAATACGCCAAAGGTTAGAATGAAGCCAGGCTCCGACTACAGGAGTATCCCTGATCTTCCCCGTGAAATGGTCACTGCTCTCTGATTGCTCCCTCTGGGACTATAATCTTAATAATATCCTTCAGTGTGTAATACGCCATTATTTCCATTTTCATTAGAGAGAAGATCTGTTAAATTTCTCCTTTTGTGAGATGCAACCCAATTTCAAAATCAGTTAGGATTTTAAAAAGCCTGTTGTCTGAGCCGGGCCTTACACCACTGAGAGAGAGTGAAATTTAAATGATCATGAGATCAGGATGATCATTAAAATCTGACTGAATCTGAAGATTTCAGAGTTCTGCCTTAGATGTAGGCTACTGGTTGTGTTTATTTGGACTAGGTAGTACAGGTGTTTTGGGTTGCACCACATGAATGAAAACAGGAGACGGTATCATACTGGAAATACTGACAGAGGATGCCAAGTAATGGATCGCAGTGTTACGCTAACAGAGAAAACAGCAGGAAGAAAATTGTCTCAAATTGACTGGCAGTCGGTAAATTTGTTTTATTACCAAATAAACCAGAAAACTAACAACTAAGAGTGGGTTGTAGACAGTGGAAGGACATGTTTACTTAAAAACAAGGCAAGTCTTTTTAAAGGATTTGTTATTGTTTCCCCCAGTACAAACAGAGAGTATCTTGGGATTAGTAGATGAAATGTATTAACCAATGCTTATTTGCCTTCTGTCAACGTCTGCATTAGATTCAACTTTTTTCCCCCGAACAATCAACACTGCACATCAACACAGGAGAGTCCCACTTTTTATGCTTATTAGGATGTGACAAAGCAGCATGGATATAATAAACATAAAGCTGATCACACTGTTGAACAGTATTAGCTAAAGCTAGAAGCCATAAAAGTCAATATCCCAGATCCATCATGCATATTCGGTACATCAACCACAAGTGTTGCAGCTACAGGCAGAGTGGTGGGTCACTGCACACGAATGTTAGGGTTAGCTGATAACAGCGCAGGCAGAGGACCCAAACACAGACACACGAAGGCAGGCTGGTGCAGTGACATAGTCTTTAATAAATGAACACAGACTGGCAGGCAACAGGCTGCAAAAGCAGGTAGCAGGACCACAAGGAAACCACATGGGAGATGAAACAGACAATCCAACAAGGAACAAAGGGAGTGAACTGGTATATAAGGTAGAAGGCTGATTGTGGAATGAGGTGCAGGTGGGGAGAGCAGAGGTGACTGCACGGCTGATGACAAGTGGGAGCAGGTGTGTGGATGGGCGGGGCAGTCAGATGAATGAATAGGGAGGAAAGTCAGAGGTGGCTAGGGGAAGGCAGGTGTCGGAAGATGATGGGTGAAACATGGCTTAGGACCAGTGAGGAAGTTGGAGACAGTGGCAGATTGTGACAGCAACACCTTTCAAATTATAGATAAAAGTAGGTTTAAAAATATTGATTATAGCCACTCTAAAGACAGATAAATAACATTTCCATTTTAATATTTTTGTTGTCTTTCACCAGAATTCTTTTCAAAATCTTGTTTTGAAAATGTATCCTACAGTTTATTCTAAAAATTATATATGTACAAACACTTAACAGACATGGGTTGCATTAGTATTATATTCTGCAAACAGGGTAATGTTACCAGTTTATAAAGAGGTATGGAGAGAGAGTGGTTTAAATATCACTTTGATAATCACTTCAAAAGTTCTGGTGTCTCAGTAGCCTGATGCATGAATAACTTTTGGTTTGAATGTAACTCCCAGCCTTTGATATATGTCACCCTTGATCTCTTTGTCCAATTTTCTCTGACAGCCTGGTAAAGCATTGAAATGCTACAAAAATCATTATATTAAATTAAATTGTGACAGTTTCTTTTTTTTTTTTTTTTATGAAAACCTGGAATCATGATGTCAGATGTTCTGTTCAGAGCTATGAGCTTGTCTAGTGCATTTTAATTGGATCAGATATCATAACATCAGCAGCATCATTATCAGGATTTCTTTAGAATGGAATTCAGTGGTTCCCTGTTCCACTTCAGTAACATAATGGCCCATTCTCAATGTGAGATAGACAGAATAGCCTAATAGAGATTTCTTTCTGATGATGCAGAAGAGACCAACTTAATCCCTAGAAAAAGAAAATTGGTTTTTTGAGCGTGCATGTGTGTGTGTGTGTGTGTGTGTGTGTGTGTGTGTGTGTGTGTGTGTGTGTGTGTGTGTGTGTGTGAGTGAGTGTAAGGCCGCATGTACGTGTATGCATGTATTATAGAGAAAGAACGGCAATTCCCCTCTGAGAGATTTGTCCATGCTGATGTTTGTCTCCAAGAGGGTGATAAGTGATGAGGTAATGGACAACATATAGTGGCATATTTAGCAGAATTCATTCCCCCACAGCCCATCTTTCCACTCCTCTAGTATCACCCCACTCTTCCTCTCTTCTACACTCTAACCCTCTCCTGTCCTGTTCCTTCATAGCAATAAACAGTCGTGTAAGCGCTGAAAGGGCAGCACTTGTTCTCACAATTATGAGTTGATTATCAGAACATGATCTTCACTGTGGAATGGAACAAGAGGAGACAGACAGGGAGACACAGATGGTATCAGGAAAACAAAAGAGCGAGAGAATAGTCAAATCTTGAAGGGAATGAAGAATAAGGGCATGAGGGAAGAGGGGAGACAAAAAGACTTGACTTAAATTATTTGCGATAAGAATGAATGAAGGGAGGCAAGCCTCTGTGTGAATCAGTGTGTGACTGTGCTTGTGTGTTTGTTTGAGAACATAAGTGCATATTAATTAAACTTTAGAGAGAATCAATAATGCTTTTATTTCTAGACTTAATCGATAACCTGGTGCCTCTGAAATTAAATAGTTATGCCCCCCAACCCTGTGTTTGTGTTTGTGTGTGCGTGTGCATGCACATACGTGTGTACACATGTCCACTAATCACACAGCTACTGCCAGCACTGTTGTACAAAGACACTGGCTCCCAGAGCTATCTTTCATCTTCTAATTGAATAGTGAAGACAGAACACACACACACACAAACAAATACACACACACACACACTGGCAATCTGCTGAGAAATTGTTTCTTTGATGCCACAGTGGTTAGATGTCTTGCTTCATTTAAACATATGTATGTATTGCAACAGTCACACTGATGCATATGTGATGTAAATGTAGACTGCCACGTCCTGTGTTACAAGCTATCTGCAGCATATGGTCCATGATAGTCTCCATTTGTCCAGGTGACAATTTCAATATTTGGAGCTACACATAGGAGGGACGTTAAAGGAAAAACCTGAATTAATGAGTGGGGAAACATATTGAAAGCAGATGTTTCTACACAGGGCATTTACATGCATTTACATTTCAGTTTCAGTTGACTCTCTGCAGTTAGCTCATTTCTTAAACGTCGGTCTCTGTAATTGAGGTAGGTGATCAGACAAACCAGATTTCCCTAGCTTGATTTTTACTTCAGAAAACTGTTTTCTTGGTCATGTATTTGTGTATCTGTGTCTCTAATCAGCGTCCCTAATCAGCTTCCTACATGCATGCATGTGTATGACAAAGACTTCAGGCAGAGAAAGCATCACTGTGACAGCAGAACAGATGAGAGGAAAGTTCATCAAACATAACGAAGCATCCTTTATTCAAAATTATTCCATCCAATGTCTGACTAAAATTGACACTAGCTCAAAGTACCTTCTAGAAGTTCAAATATGTCGGTTTCCACTGCTGCTCAGTGCCCATCAAGCCCCCCAGTGTCACTACCACAGTTAAAATAATAGCATTGAAGCTGTTCTGGTTGCCTGTAATGGTCTAATACCTTACAAAAACCCTTTGCTGCCTTTTCCTTCAATTTATCATCCACCATTTATCTCCATCACAAACAGCCACATTTGCAATGGAGATAAGTGTGTTGATGTTTTGACCTTTTTTCATTTGGTGTTTTCTTTTTTTTTTTTTCGCATCCAGAACCTTTTTGACATGTGGTAATGTGCGATAGCTCTGTCCTTTAATTTGTCACCCAACTGTATATCTAAAGCACTAAGCGTAGTCTTTTTCTCTCACAGGCAAAAATACATAAACAAATATAACAGCCACACAATGTTGAACCACTAAAGACATAATGTTATGTATGAATGGGTGTTTAAAATGTGTCGGAAAATCAACATTTTTTTTTTTTTTTTTAAATAAAAAAATAGCTTAGAAAATTTTATCTGTTGCTCACTATTTCTCTCTCATCCTTCCCCTTCAATTCCCTTGTTCCTGTCCCTTTCACATCACTTTTTCTACCTGCTCTTTCTTCTCCTCTCATCTCTCTTTTGCCTCTTTCGTCTCCTCCCACCCTCATCTTCTTATCTTCCCTCTTTCCCCGACTTCCATCCACAGAGCGTCCCCAGCCACCCAGGAGGTTGTCTGTTCCTCAGGATGGCGTTGAATCTCGCCGTCTCCACCTCCACTGGGTGACTGGCGGCTCAGGCTCCTCTCCCCTGAGGTACTTCACTCTTCAGGTCAAACAGCTGCCCAACGGGGACTGGAACACACAGGCTGCCGACATCCCGCACAACATGACCGCCTGGACCGTTGACAGGTACACACACGTGCTCATATATACAGTCACATACACACACACATACACACACAGCTGCCTGTGTGGCAACAGTATTTTGAATGCCAGTTGACTGTTTGCTTAAACCCCTCCTCCAAACAGTAATTATCCAATCAGAGCTTACCAAAGGGCGGCAGCTCTGTCAGGCTCTGAATACTCCATCTGGAAAGAGTTTGGAGTGTGAAAGCTTTTTATGTGATTTCAAGAGCAAACGTGTATTAAATGGATGTTGCTAAGCAAATGTTAGCATGACTAGCTAACAGGCCTACTGCCTACAGTAGTAAATGAGCATTACTTTCTTGAACCCTTCCATACTGTGTGGGGTCACAGGTGATAATACAAAGCTCCACAGCGGCAGTGTGGACCTCAATCCTGGATGCTTTTATATGAGAGTTTAGCCTATCGTTAGCATCTCTGCCCTGCTCTTTATTGGATTTAGGGAATGTTTCCACTCCAGCGAGCTCAGAAAGCTTACCTGAGATAGCGTTGCATTTGACAAACATATCAGTTCGTCACATCTAACATCTCTCTTGCTTGTCCAAGTGTGTAAGCTAAGCAGCTGAACAGGATTATGTGAGAATGAATTTCTTCCTCATTATCCTACACTGTCATACAAGCTGTTTCTGTATTTCCATGTCTTCTACCTCAGTCATCAGTCGGTGAGGATTTTAGCTTTAGCCTCAGTATCATGAGCATGGGCAGAAAGCTGCATATTTACTTCCACAAGATTCTTATTTTAAAACGAGTCAGCTTGAAATATGTGCTGTGTGAGAGCAGAAAGCTCAACAGGCATAGCAACAGTATCTAAGAGGGGACCTCACCTAACAGTCAATTAGGCCATGTCAAGCATCCTTGGAGAAAACAGGAATAATTACTGTTTGTTTTTTTGTTTTTTGTTTTTTTGTTTTATTTTATTTTTATTTTTTTTGCTTTCATTACAGAGCCCTAACATGGAAATTTTGTTCAGCATGACATGTTGGGCTTGAATTAGTTGAAGTCAATCTGTAAATTTGTAATGTTTATGCATCCTTGGGAAGAAGAGTGGACAAAGAGAGGGATAGTGTGAAATGTCAAAGCAAAGACCAGAGAACTAGAACACAACCAGAGTGGTTTTATTTATTTATTTAGCAGAGGAAGTAAAGAAAAGGTTTGAGGAGGCAAAAAAAAAAACATGAACTACAAGGAAACCACCAGGGAGAGTAGAGTAATCATAATCACTGCAGAAACATGGAGGATCTCCGTCACCTAATCACAAAAGAACAGCGGGAACAGCTCTGTTTTTTTCTCACTCTGGCTTCAGGCTTTCAAGTTTGTGTCTGCAGTTTATCTATTCTCTCTCTTTCTACAACTTTTTTTTTTACCTTTTCATCAGTCATCCCTCTTGTTGACACCAACTCCCTCCCTCCCTCCATCCATCCATCAACAGCCAGTGCTTTCAAAAACCATCAGGCACATATTTTTCCCTTCATACATTCTCAAGCATCACCTCCACTCATCCCACAGAAGAGGGCTCCATTGCTATTGAATGTCTTCCTTTTCCACTCCTCTCCCTTTTTTTCCCTCCATCCTCTCTTCTCTGCTGAGAATGTCATTATGGCAGCAGGTGATGGTGGTCTGACTGGATGGCTACTCCAACTTCCCTGATAGCCCGAGTAGCAGTGCCAGGAGTAGTATGATGAGGCTTATTTTTGTTTAGTGTGTTGTCTTCTGCTTCGTGACTGTTTGTGTGGCACCTTCTCGAACCATCACAGGGCTATTTGGGATGCTGAAGACTGTTCTCTCAGTGTGTCTGAATCAGCCTGTTTCAAACCTGCCTTGGGGAGAGTCTATCTGCCATGATGGCGGTGCTGCTGCTGTTGTTTTGATGCGGTTTTTTAGCTCATTCCATCACTGAATGCTCTCATTACAGCGCCGGATGGAGGAATTAGCTTACATCTCAGTGTGCTCACACTCATACTTACTTGTTATCTGCCCTTAATTGTTGTTTTCCAGTGAGACATCTTTGGAACCAAAACATCGAATTCCCCAGGCTAGTGCGCAGACACACACAAAGTCCACACGCACACACTTTCAAACACTGTCCTTAACATCCTCCCAGTGCTCTTGGTACCCCACCATCTTTGAGCTTGGTGCCTTTGATGTTCTATTCCTACGATACCCACAACCCCATAGGGCCTTTTCTTGTCCCTTATTGGGCCCGGCTCATTATTATACAAGAAGACACTTGAGCAGTTCTCCTGTCGCCTGCTGAATTTCTAACTGGTCCTGTGAAGTCTCCCAGGCACTCTGTAAATAAAGTCTAGAGAGGGAACTCGCAGGTAGACATGTGAGCAGGAGTGGTGTGACATCTCGTTACAAATTTATGAATTGCTCCTGTAAACTCATGTTAATAATGGGTTAAATCAATTACAAATATAAGAAAAATGACTGTTTTGCAGCCAACTGTCCTTCATAAATTTCAATCAGTTTCCCACAGTGTGTGGGAGAGGGTACATTTATATTATTAGTGTGCTATAAGGCACCATGCAGCAGGCTTGTTCAGCTAGTCCCTGCACAATGGGTGCATGTTTGTTGGGCTGATTGTAAGTGGCTCTAGAGTAAATTGTTTCCAACATGACTGATGTAAATTGTTATTTTGTGCTTATTAATGCTCTCACCTTGCACAGAGGAGAAATGCAGATAAGATGTTGTGTTGTATTGCAATAAAAATACTTTGACAGGGGAGACAATTAGGAAAGGTGTTAGATAATTATTATTCAAGGCCTTGTCTGATCTTCAAAGGCCACTGAAAGAGCAAAACATGCCTTGTGAGAGGGGGAGAAGATGGTTTTAGGAGAAGTTATTTCCACGGTGTTAAAGGTACCCAGTGGAGCTTTTTTGACCACTTGTGGTGCTGTGTAATAATGTTTTGATGAGCAGTATTCTTTGTATCTTGTGTAGAACATGTGCCTTTTTTGTGTGTTTTCCTGGTAGAGTAGGAGGACAAGACTAAAAGCCGATGTTGACAATGCAGAGTCAAAACATTCAAAAGGAGGCTTTACAAAGGCTTTACAGCGAATGAAATGAATTCAGCGTGTTTGTAGGTACTCACAATGCTGTTCGGCGAGAAATCTTGAGTGGAAACAAAAAAATCTGCCTTAACTTTCTTTGTCGAATGCCTTTCATACCGTTTAGTGTAATTCAAAGTGGTTTGCAGGTGACTGATAAGCAAATAATATCAGTCTGAATATCAACTGTGAAACAACAGAAGACTTAAACACAGTCCTGTAGCTAAGAGGAGGCGCTGAGGTGCAATTTTCACCCATGCCACATCTTTCAAGTAAAAAGAAAAACAGTTTGGATTAACCACTGGTGCATCCACTGTGATGTGTGAAAACTCATTGTGAGTACTGAGAGAAGTTATTACTGACTACTGTTGATTGATGTTTGTAAGGCACAGCTGCTCCTGAGGAGGCTCCCCACTAAGACATGCCTCCATATGTAGCGCTATCTTAAGTCTTTTGCTCAAAATCATTGTGTAACAGTGTATTGCTGTGGTTTTATCAGCTAAATTACAAATGCCCTTATCAGTTAGTTTAGTAATAAAATCACACTGAAACAATATGTGAATCTTCCATGAGGATTATGGTGCAACAAGTCCAGCAGGTTTTCACAAAGTTTAAATGAACTAATTCAGCAATTTATGCCTTAAATCCACCAGATTATGTAGTTGAGATAAAATGGAAATATCATATTTAATGATTTTTTTTTTTTTAAAGCTGCCCTCCTATGTACATATGTTTATTTGTTTTTGTGTGTGTGTGTGTGTGTGTGTGTGTGTGTGTGTGTGTGTGTGTGTGTGTGTGTGTGTGTGTGTGTGTGTGTGTGTCCATCTGTACACATGTTTGTGTGTATAGGTTGAAGCCCTTCACATCATACAAGTTTCGGATGCTGGCCACCAACGACATAGGAGACAGCGTCCTCAGCAAAGAGACGGAGGCTGTTACAACTCTGCAGGACGGTGAGAGACTGGGGCACTTATGGAACAGATGAGGACAGAAAGTGGAAGATGAGAAAAGACGTGGCTTTTAAAACATAACAGAGAAGAACTGTGAGGGGATGGACAGAAGCAAGTGTGTCTGTGTGTCTTTTTCTTCCTCACGCTCCTTCTGTGTGTTTTGTTTTTTTTCCAGTGCCTGATGAGCCTCCAGTGATCCTCGCAGTAAAACCAACAACCACTACCTCAGTCCTGGTGCAGTGGAAGGTATTTTCAGACTCATAACAAAACAGGCCCTGAGACTCATGTGCACCATATACACACAGACCTTCACAACAAAACTTTTGATTACAGGTTAATCACTCACTCTGAGAATGAGACCCCTGCAGACTTACTGTATGCAGTGTTTGTACGTGTGTTTGTACGTGTGTTTGTGCTGTGTGTGTTTGTGTGTGTGGATGCAATTACCATTATAACTGAAGCAGCGAGGGTCAGAGGGCAGCACAGACAGATTGCAGAGATGGAGGGAGAGATGGATGAACAGACGGAGGGACAGACAGTCCTGGGTAGGGGAGAAAAATGTTCATAGTCGTAATGAGGATATACCAGCAGGAGAGATGTTAGAGGGCGAGAGAGGCAAACTTCAGCAATGTCCAACAACAGAGGAAAAAGAGAGAAAGGGGGGTTATGGAAAAACAGAGGTGGTTTAGAAGCCATAGTGATATGTGAACAGACTGTAAATACAGCCTAACAACTTAACTGCTTGTCGCTCTTCCTCCTCTGTTTGGATATGTCTTCTCTTGCTCCTTCTAGCCTTATGTCAAAGCAGAAGGAAGCAGTGAAAAAACAAAGTCACCAGCAATTTCATCATCCTTTACAAGAGTGCCAAATCCACTGAAGCATCACTTTGTCTGTGCGGGTTACAGCCAGACCAATCCACCAGCCCTTTAAAGTGGACTGTGCTGATAAAATACTGCTCTTCCCGCCTGCCAGTTCCCTGTCAGTCACCAAGAATGCAAATTAGCATACTGCAGTTTCACTGAAGTTTTCCATTTGAGAAATGGATCGCTAATACTTCCCTATATGTCCCTGTGCTTTTTTGCATGTTTCCAGCGTCCCAGTGACAACAGTATTAATGGGGTGTTGACTGGATACCGGCTGTACTATAGAGAGCTTCCAGTAAACACCTCCACTTTTACTGAAGCAGACGTCCAGACAACCAAAAACACCACCACGAGTCCCCTCATTACAAGTGAGTAGCACTGACACTAATGCTACACCTGTCAAACTTACTGTTCTCACACGGCACATATGCAGATTCCAGCTAACGCATTCTCCAGTTGATTTTTAATTTGAAAGGTCTTAACGATGCACTTTTTGACTGCATACATGATACTGCACTAAAACAGCTGAAAACAGTCAGCATCATCACTACCTAATGATTCATGTATGTGATTTGGGAATAAATAAATATCAAAGTGCTTGTATTCCAATGTAGAGGTAGTTAGTCTTTGTATTATAGGTAAGTTAAGATCAGATAAGATCAGACTGTTATTTTGTTCTAGCATAACCCTGTTTAGCTGTTTTGCTTTCATACCTATGGCTCCTCTAACTTATGTTGGAACTAACGTGGTTACAAGTGCAGGCAGTAAACTAGTTAGTCAGCCATGCTAACACTTGCAGATTAAATTAGAGCAAATAAACACACACTTTAATCCATTCCTCATACTTTGGTCTGTTTGTTTTGGTTTTGAAGAGGATAATAAAAGCTCTCCAAGCTCTTTATAGATTATGGCTCTTATTATAGAACCGTGGATACATTTTTAGTGGAGGTATCCAAAAATTGACAGGTCTGCTCTGTGCGCAATAGTAGAAGGTTTATAACCTTCTGACAGCCTGATCAAATGGCCCTCATCAGACCGTTGTTTTCTTATGAGACCACCTATATTGCACTATAACATTGCAATAATAAAATATTATTATGCACTGTGCAGCCTGAAGTGCTTTATAGTAGCTGTATGACTACCTGCTTGACCAGATTGGCAGATGGACAATTTTGTGTCCATCCAACATCCACTGAGTCTGACAAGGGTACTGAGACATAAAAGTCTTTAATACAGTCATTTTATTGAATGGCATTATAATTGCACCATTTATTGTTGAACTTGAAATGTTTATTGATTTACTCTCCCTCCGTTTTTTTTCTCACACTTCCCAAGCCAAGAGCACCTTCAAGACGGTCAGCAGTGCTTCACTCACAGAGTTTGAGTTGACACGTAAGTCGTTTAAGAAGGAAGTGGGAAATAAAGCTCCAGGGATCTTTCTGTTGTAGATTTAGTTTTAGTTAGCTTTATGAGGATCCACTGTCTAAAATAATGTGTCCAACACAGCCATGCCATATGTTTGCCAAGCACATTGTATACAAGTTTTGAAAGAATTGTTATTTCTCCACAGAGCTAAAGAAATTTAAACGCTACCAGATTGTTATGACAAGCTACAACATCATCGGAGAGAGCCCACCCTCCGCCCCACTTGAGGTGTCTGTCGGAGAGGCAGGTGAGTGAAAACAGAAGGAGCAGCAGCAGCAGATGAAGTTTAGTGTTCATGGAGATGGATCTGTTAACATGGAAGCCCAGTAGCTGTGATGGTTTCATTCGAAGTACTCCACCTGCTTTGAAAGACCGTGTGATATGGTTGAAATCTCCTATGGTGGAAATTTGTCTTGTTCTTCTCTTTCTTGCTGCGTCATGTCTACACCTCCTGCCTTGCTCTCAGTGCCCCTTAAGTGACATTGCCTTTGAGAGGCTCAGTGCTTCTCTCTATTAAAGAAAGGCTTGTTTTAGTGCTCAGGTGAGGATAAGGTTTGGGTAAGGTTTAGGTTTGGGCATGTATTTTTGGTGGTTAGGGTTGTACTGGCTAGGGAATGCATTATGTAAATGAGTGTCCTCACAACTATAGAAAGGTGTGTGTGTGTGTGTATGAGTGACAGAGAGAGAGAGAGAGATAGAGATATTTGCTCTCCTCTCCGTCAAATTGATCTATGGTTTGACTCTGGTGAAAGTTAAACAGGGTTTGGCCCATCACTACAAAACAGACGATGACATTCAGATGTGTACACATGCTTACACACACACACACACACACACACACACACACACACACACACACACACACACGAGCACACACACATATTACTAGAGAGCTAATTAGTTAGACTTCATTGTCCCCAGGGGGATATTCTTTTTCCATGTGCATCATTTCACATACATCATCACACAGCAATGACAGAAACATGCAAGTACAACACAACAGCACATAACAGCGACAGGTCAAACAACATGAAAACAAGCTGGAGGTTCCCTCAGCGAGTCACCCTCTTTAAAGCTGAGTGAGCCCTCCTGCACCTCAGGGACCTGTACCTGCACCCAGAGGGCAGTACGGTGAAGTGGCGATTGACTGGGTGCGCGATGTCCTGTTCTATTGTATTTGAAGTGCATGTGAGGGCCTCACTATTGAGCTCTGAGAGGTTGGATGTGGGGAGGCCTGTTATCTTTGCAGCAGTGTTAGTTATTTGTGTGAGTTTGGCCCGGCTTGTGACAGAGAGCATGTTGAAGAAACAGGTGAAGCAGTAGAGCAGGATGGGTTGAAGAATATGTGGGTACAACAGGAGGAGGAGATGGGGGCAACATGGAGTCCTTTGAGTTTCCCTCTTTTGTATGCTGTTTGAAGCTGAGTTTATTTTCCAGTGTGAGTCTGAGACAGCTTTGAAGCTGCCGACCACTTTGACTGTTTTGTTATTATTAATAATGATGGGGTGCTGCTGTAGTGACTTATTACAGTTCTTTTGTTTTCCTGACATTGAGATGAAGGTGGTTACGCTTGCACCAGTGGGTGAAGAACTGATAGTCCAGAACAGAATGGCTGTCTGTGAGAAGAACAAGTGTGGAGTGAGTGGAACAGATGGGGCAGATGACCGGGAGTGTTGAGTTGGTGTACCGTCCGGATCATCAGGTGACTTTGGATGATGTTGAAAGCAGAGCTGAAGTCCACAAAGAGGATCCTGGTGAAGGTACCTGGGGAATCCAGGTGCTGGAGGAGGAGGTGCAGCGGGCAGGCCACAGCATCCTCTGTGCCCCTCTTGGCCCTGTAGGCAATTTGGATGGGGTCCAGCTGTTGGTTGACAATTGGCAGAATGGTGTGTGTAGCAGCAGCTTCTCCTCCTCAGAAACTAAACACAAACAAGAGTGCAGTTGCACATATTTGCATGTTATGATAGCAGCACCCGCATATTTTTGCAAACACTTCCTCCATCAGACCAATGCTGCATTCATATTCAAGGGGTGTGTGTGTGTGTGTGTGTGTGTGTGTGTGTGTGTGTGTGTGTGTGTGTGTTGTGTGCATGTGTATGCGTATGCGTATGTGTAGAGTTTAGTAGGTTATACATATCACATGCAGAGGAGTGAGAGGTGAGGATAAGCAGTAGGAGTGGGAGGGAGGTGGCAGAAAAGGCTAGAGGGGGATGATGAAATGGGGTGATATGGCCTTTTCTCTCGCCTCAGGTGCACACTGCTGAGTGTTCATGCATATGTGTGGTACAGTGGTGGAGTAACAAGGTACTGCCTTAGGCCCGTTCTAATTGGAAGGATAGAACATATCTTCTCTTCTTCCCACTCTAACATCCAGCTGCACACACACGCACACACACACACACACAGAGTCAGACAGACACACACACACACACACACACACACACACACACACACACACACAGAGTCAGACAGACACACACACACACACACACACAGAGTCAGACAGACAGACACACACACACACACACACACACAGAGTCAGACAGACACACACAGACAGTATCTGCCTAACAAAACATCTCTCCTGCTGCAGCTCCATCAGTGGCCCCACAGTCTATCAGAGTGTCTGCTGTGTCCCCCTCCATCCTGGAAGTGACCTGGGACACACCCCCCCTTGAGACCCAGAACGGACTCATCCAAGGATACAAGGTGACACAGATAAAAACAAACAAACATGCACACATTACACAAAGAATTCCTTGTGGCAGGTACCTACAAGACAAAAAAACACACACAGGGTGTGATTCTCCACGTGGTAGAAAAGCACACAGCACTGTTTATGTCTGCATTTAAAATGTCTCCCTCTTGTCTTGGAGGAGATTTGCTCTACTGCACCTTCAAGTGTCCTATAGAGAGAAGAGAAAGAGAGAGAATTAAGTTAGAGGAAGAATCTGAATATCCTTTAATGGTTTCAATATCACTCCTCTGCCTGTCTCTCCTCCTCAACTCCCCTGTCCCACCCCCCCTCTCTTAGTACTTCAAACACAAGGTTATCTGTCCTGCTTTAGACACATTGATTTCTGCAGGAGTAGAGGGGGGAATGGAGAAGAAAGAAGGGAATGTAATATTTGCAGAGTGAAGGAATGAGACGAGCAAGTGATCCCTGTAGAATCCTGATTAGAGAAGGGGATCGAGGGAATACGTTTAAACTACCAGAGATGGATGGACATGGGGAGGGGAGAGTGAGGCAGAGGGGGTTAAGGAGATTAAGATGAGAGAAACACAGCAAAGAAAGAATGTTTAATGAATTTATAGGTTCTGACTTCCGTTAACATTCCTACTCTGTAAGGTGAGCAGCGCAGACGGCAGGTAGGACTAACAGTAAGCTTCAGAGTAGAATATTTTTTGACAGTGGAAGTTTACTGAATTGTCCTTGAGGGCTTGTTAAACACCCTGAACATGACGGGTAAGGGGGTAACAGGTTATACCAAGCTATGCAGGTCCTGTCAAGAGGAATCTCGCAAATGTAGCCGAAGTAAAAGGTTGCACCTCATGAAATGTTAATCTGAGCAGCAACAAAAGACCGTTAGTACAAATTAGTCATTCATAGCTTTGATTGAAGCACTCAACAACTGCACATTTTCCTCACAGTTTCAACTTTTAATATTTTTTTGTTGTAATACTGTTGAGATGCAACATCCTATCCTTTCCAAATGGGTCAGTTATTTATAATAGAAGAGCAGTAGAGACAAACAAAAACCTAACCTGTTTTTCATCATGACTGAAGTTCCTAAATCAACTCATTAACAAAAGAGATGGTTGGAAAATCCATTTAAGGTTCTTCATCTTATCAAATCATATCAAAATCATGTCTGCTCATGGCAACTTCAAATTGTTTTTTAGACTAATCCTGAGGGTCTCACGTACTGAATACCAAAATAGATCTTTTAAACAACAGTGGATTCCAAACAACAGAGTGGACTTTTTTTTTTTTTTTTTTGTAAACCATTAAAATGAAGTGCCACGACAGATATCTCCTACTTTCTAAAATAATAATGTTTTAAATGGAAATACCTCTTTTACGCAGGTAATACATTTTGAACTGAGCAAATGGATGTGTTCCTCTGTATCTCATTATTGTAAGAGCCTGCAGAGGGACAGAGATGGTTTAATGCTGCCCTCAAGTGCTGCTCATGAGCTGCTACTTGTACCAAGTTTGGAAGAACTAAATATAGCTATAGTTTTGTTGTGCTTTCTGTCAGGGATGATAGATGATAATAATTTTACTTTATCAATCAAACTGCACAGAGGCAGTTTATGTTCCATTCAATAACACACTGTTGGATGTACATGTACGTAACAGCTAAAATTCATCCAAACAAAAAAAATCATAATATTGAATACTTTACTTGAATTACCAAATAAAAACATCAACATCCATCACCTCTGACTATTACAACCATTTCTTAAACATCCTTGCTAAACACTTGGTATCTTTAAAGACCTTAGTGCATTTACTGCTGGTACACCTCCACGATCTCCTTGCAGTTATTAAATAGATTTAGTACTGAGTACTTACTCCAAGGTCTCCTACTGCACTGATGCTCTAGTGATGTCCCTCACTTTAAGTAGCTTCGGATAAATGTACTCTAATGTCTCTCCACATGGTCTAAATGTACACTCCGAACCTGTATGTATTATTCATATTTCATAAAGGACAGCATATGGTAATAGCAAGAAAACTAAGTGGCAGCATTATACTGCTGCATGTTGTTGTTGGCTTACACGACACTGATGCCAAATACATGAAATCAATCATATTGTATCAATATCTGTCAGTTTCTCACTGTGTATCCATCTTGTTGTTCCACAGATGGGCAACACACTGAGAACTGCCAGTAGAGAAAATGTCCGGTCTGTCTGTGCTTCTAACCACAGCGTCATGATCTGATTACAGTTTTAATGAGCTGACAAACCATGTACTGTTTGATTAGATACCCGGGTGGCTGATTGTCACTGAATGCTTGTCAAGGAAAACATCCATGTGCTGTGCTTGCCCTGGTTCTGAAACATATTTGTTTTTCAGTGACTTTGTACTTTAAGCTTAAACATTTACGCTTAAAACAAACGAACCACCATGAGAAGAAGTCCTGTAACAGCTGCTGAGGCTGTTTTCTCCCCCTAAGGGCTTATAAGAGTATATACAAGATACTTTTTCTCATTCATTTCTAATGCATGAGGCTCAACCACCTCTGTAACCTTGCTGTTAGTGTGTATCAGATGTGGCTGCACAGTGAGCGTGATGAAAGTCAAGGCCGTTCTCATGTCAAACCAGACATTTTTGCTGTGCTCTCAGCTGGTGTTTAAAACATTAATAGATGAAAATATTCCCTCTACATTCAGCTGTTATTAAAGAAAACATGATGACTTGTAAAGGGTCAAATTTAAAGTAAGTTGTACCATTATGAGCAGGAGGCAAGCTGTTTTAATGCATCAGACTGATTTTGTTACTGGACATGCATTTATATAGGCTGTTTACTGGCAGTAAGATATCAAGTATATTGCTCATCTGTTTTCTCTCATTATATACAGCCTGTTTCATTAAAAGTATTTGACCTACACTAAAATGTAGAAGTCACACGCTCAGGGTTTTTGAAAAGTATTTTGTTTTCTGTAAGTATGTAACACTTTTCTACAATCACCACAGTTCTATGAAATTTAACCAAGAGTGATTATATTTTATATTGGGGGAGAAAAAAGCTCATATTGGCATCATTAAATTGTGACATTCAGAAGCTACACACTATGAGGTTTTAATATTGATATTGATCTGATCGTACTTGGTCTAATAATCAGCCAGCTTTGGTCAAACTCTGTTTGCTTAAATAGAACAAAGTAGCCTGTGTGTCTTCATTACTGGCCGATGTCATGAAAGGTTAATGTTCATGTGTATGATTATTGTTTTATTCTCACATGAGTGTTTTATTCTCACATGGGCAAGGAGTTATATTAACTCATACAAGGTTTGTTAAAATGCTACACCCAGGGATTTTACTTGACTATAACATGATATACATGTACATTACATTTAGGTTTATGTTAAGTGGTTACCTTAATGTGATGGCTGATGGAAGGCATATGTGATTGTTTGGTTTTCAGGCACTCGTGTATTATTAGGCGCCATAAATCTGAACTGAGGAAAAATCTGTTTCCCAGTCATAATGTTGACTTGGATGTTGACGTTAATGCTATTTACAAGTTGAAAACTAGTAATTACAACAGATCCAGGATGACATAAAAGCAGCATTGTGCTTGTAAGTGCCATTTCATGTCACTGAATGTAGTCTGAAGGTTTAAAATAGAGAGAGAAAGAAAACGATGGTCCCAAAGTATAATAAGATTTTTTTTGCATAAAGCGTTCAAAAAGATCAGTTTGTATTTCTAGACCAGTCCAGTGTTATCCTAAGTACACCTACTTTAGCCTTCAGTTAAACTGTCAACACCTAAACAAATCTCTCCATAACCAACTCTCTCTTCCTGGTTAAACAGCTTGTATTTTATATGGATCGATGAGGGGACCTCAGGAGCAAAGGACAGACAGTAAATAACATATATAGTTGGCAGAAATGAAGCGAGGGAGGGGAGAAAACAGTGTTGTTGACAGTGTTTATTTCCCATGTTGTAGATCCACTACTGGGAGAGGGACAAGCAGAACCAGAGTGAGAAGGTGAAGATGATTTTTGTCCCAGACACCCGTGTGCATCTCACCAACCTGACCAGCTACACCCCTTACCTGGTCACACTGACAGCCTTCAACACAGCTGGAGACGGGCCGCCCAGTGACCCCCGCGGGGCTCGGACCCTGCAGTCTGGTAGGGAGTGGTGACGGTTCTGTTAAAACCAAACTAACAAGCGTCTTATTATAGTTTATTTTTATCTCCTGCATTCGTCCTCCTTTTATTTCATTTGTCATTCTCCATGTGTCTGCAGCTCCCAGCCAGCCCAGCTACCTGTCCTTCTCAGAGGTGACAGGAGGAAGTGTCAACGTGTCCTGGGGAGCTCCGCTCACTCCTAATGGACAGCTGGAGGGCTACAGGGTCATCTACCAGCCCACAGCTCCTGTACAAGGTACGCACACACATATACACAAACTCACAGAAACTCCTGTTGAGGAGGAGACTGACATTTCTTTTAAACCGTCTGTGCGAGAGCAGGAGTGAGTAAAGTTGTGACAGTGGACGTGAAGGGAAGCTGGCAGCGATGGCTGAAGGTTCGGGACCTGGTCAAAGGAGCGACGTACACGTTCAATGTTCAGGCTCTCACAGTTAGCTACGGGCCACCCATACAGGCAAACATCACTGCTCAGCCTGTGCAAGGTAGGCGTGGCTGTAACTTTGTGTTTGTTTATGACTGTGAATGTTTTTGCAGTCATAGTCAGTCTGCAGATTCTTTTTTCTGTTTACAGATTAATTGTTTAGTCGATGAAATGTCATAAAATAGTGAAAAATGCCTGTTGCAGATTCTAGGAGCTCAACACAGAATCTTTACAATGTTTGACCCAAAGTACAAAACACAAAGATATTCAGTTTACAAAGACAGAAAACCAATACTCACATCTGAGAAGCTGTAACTACCAAATATTTGGCAATTTTGCTTGAAAAATGACAGTGACTCAAACGATACATTGATTTTCAAAATAGCTGCTGTTAAATTGTCTTTTGATCGACTAATCAGTTAATCAACTGATCATTTCAGACTAGACTGTTCTAGTGTTCTAGTGTTTTTTATTTGATCATCTAATCATTTATCTTAAGTTCAGATATGTTTATATTGTTTCATTTAAACCAATAAACTCATGAACTAGCAGTTATGGTAAAAGTTCAAGGTTTTAGAAAATAAACGTACATCAGAGCTGTGTCCTCAGTATGTGTGTCTGTGTGTGACATTATAGGCACCCCTGGGTCTCCCGTGGAAATGTCCATCACCAAGACGTCCTCTGCTCTCAATATCCACTGGTCAGAGGGAGATATCGGAGCAGCACCTGTGACTGGATATGTCATTGAGGCTCGCCCCTCAGGTGAGCCCCAACACAAACACCACAGAGAGGATAGCCATAACTTACCTGCCATGCACCCTTTCATCATGTACAGTCATTCTTGTCTTTAATCAAGAGAGAGGTTAATTGCCACTCACACTGCGCTAAACTTAACTTAGCGCAGCTTTCTCCAGATTCATTAAGACCTGCTGTGCAAATCAAGTCTGCAGCAATTTTCTAATAAAGCTTAGCAGAGGGGTAATACAGCAAGCGAACGTCTGCGGGAACACTCTGCACGGGAGACTGTAGACTGTGTTATAACTCTGCTTCTGATAATAACAGTAATACCCCTTTTATTAATAGTAATAACAGTGATCATCGTCATCACCACATAATCATCATCATTATCATCATCTGAAAGGAAATTTGATTTGATTTTTAATTTTCTTGAATCACATCACGACATGTGAAAGGGACTAATTCTCAAATGGAGCATCCTCTCTCTCGTCTTTGTCTGACAGTCCATCAAACTGTGGCTCTCTCTCTCTCCCCCTCTCTCTCTCTCTCTCTCCCTCTCTCTCTCTGCAGATGAGGGAGTGTGGGATTCCTTCATCAGACCTCTCCCCCCCAGCAGCAGGTCTGTTTCAGTGCCGATGGAGCGCCTGAGGTCGGGGATCAGCTATGAGTTCAGAGTCATCGCTGTTAATCGCTATGGTTACGGACAGCCGAGTACTCCCTCTGCTGCTCTCGCTGGTAAACACACACACACACACACACACACAGACACACAACACACACTGCTGGAGGTTGGGTTAATGAACAAACCCAGTGTGATCCAACTTGTGTGACTGGGGTTTGACTGACTTTCTGGTCTGTTGGATTCACTGCAGGACGTCGTTGTCATTATGGTCTGTGTGTCTTTGGGTGTGTTGCCATCTAGAGGCAGAAGGATGCAACTACAACTGAGCTCATTGTTCAAACTATCACATTTTCTAGCTACAGTATGACTCAAAATTCATTGTTAAATCATAAGTCATACAAAGCCTTTAATCCAGACATTCATGTCGCTTCCTCTCTCTTACCCAGGAACCTAACCAAGAGAAAGAGTTGGTGGTTTGTTTCAGTCAGCTTGCAATTTTTTTATGAGTAGGACAATTGAAGAATTATCTACAGACTGTGAGGAATACTTCTGGTGCTGTGGGAGAAACTACAGCATCACGATGGATCAAAGCTTTATATCTCCCTGATATGTGTCCCTCTCTCTCTGCCTGCAGCGCTGTCGGAGCGTCCCTTCTATGAGGAGTGGTGGTTCCTACTGGTCATGGCTCTGGTGGGGCTCATCCTCATTCTGGTCTTGGTCTTCACACTGCTGCTGCATGGACACAGCAACAAGTACAAGGCCTGTGGCACAGGTCTGTAGCACTGATGTTCAGGCTGGAAATCAGCACTGATCTCCTGATGGGATTTCAATACACAAAGTCCAGAATCGGTTGATTTTAATTTATTTCACCAATGTCGCATCAGAATTTATCCTAGGAACATTCAACAAGTGAACAACTCTGGTGCATATGAAATTGTGTAAAGTACACATTATCAGCTGTGTTTTTTTCTATGGTTGTAAAACAGTGGAACACAGATTTATTTTCCTTGGCAAATGCAAAAGATGAAAACATGATACATCTGTATTTCTAAGCGAAACAGTTGAGGAATAATTTAAAAAAAAAAACCTGCAGCACTTTCAAGGGCCACGTCATCATTGAAAAGCTGCTAACTCCATTGTTTCGTCCCATTGTTTCATACTCAAACCTGCACCTGGCAGTCTTGTGTCTGAGCTCACACCACCTCCACAGGGTCAGTCAGAGAGCTCAGCAGCCTGGAGCTGGAGGGATCAGAGTCTTACTCAGTGATGCCTCAGTGGGACAGACGCTCACCAACATGAGTTGAAGGACAAACTCCCTCCTCATTATGACAAAACACTGTTAGTTTTTGTGATGTGTTGCCCAGTTACTCATCCAAAGCTTTGTCCCTTCAGGTTGAGGCTTTCCTTCCTGTTTCTTCTCCTCTCAGGCTTCCTCTTAGTCACAGGCACAACAGTCACTCTGTGTGCGTGCTTGCCAACATCTGTAATATAAAATGAGTCCTAATAAGCAGGTTACATTAGGACAGCTGTTAATCTGAGTTGCCACAGAAACCTTGACACAACCTCGGGGCAGTGGAGCGATCGAGCACAGTGAGGGAGTTGCTGTAGGAGGAGAGAGAGCAAGGAGGACGACCATAACCATTAACACAATGAAGGAATGAATAGGAGTCATTGCAATTTTTGCTCAGATGGCTTTAAATCATCCAGAGCACCTCAGTGTGCTCCAAACAGCAATCATATTTCTTCCAATTTAAAACATGACAGTGTTTCCTTTTATTGTTCCCTTTGTTATGGTTATTGGTGCCTAAGTGATGAAGGTTTTCGGTGTGGTTATTGCCTGAGTGCCATATTATGCATCCGTGTTTCATTCGCTTCTTATTCTCGAGCCTGAGAGGAAGCTGAAAACATGATGAATAAAACAAGAGATCACACATAAACTCTGTATAGTGAGAGGAACAATTTCAGGACAATTTTTCAGCTGCTACCCCGTACGAGTGACTGAACTGCTTTGAATTTGTAGTATTTATTTGAACTGACTCAATCTGATTCCTTCTCATTTTCCTCCAGGGAAGCACGTGTCCACAGCGGAGGAGTCTGTAACTCTGGACAACGGAGGATTCACCGCTCTGGAGCTCAACAGCAGAGCGCTCAACACCAAGAACTCCTTCCTGAAAAAGAACGGGACCAGGTGAGCTGTCACGCACACTGACACACACACTCGTGGATTTGATCAAAATGTAACACGTGTAACAGATTAAATGTCTGTATGTGTGTGTGTGTGTGTTTGTGGGTGCAGGTCTCCTCCCAGGCCCAGTCCAGGTGGTCTTCACTACTCTGACGAGGACATCTGTAACAACTATAATGGAGCCGTGCTCACTGAGAGCACCACACTCACTGAGAAACCTACTGAGGTCTCCGAGTCAGAGGTACCCCACCCCCCTCTTCCTCTCTCTCTCTCTCTCTCTCTGTCTCTGTCTCTCTCTCTCTCTCTGACTGTCTCTTGTTTATTTGCCTTATTTGTTTTTTCTCTCCTAATTTCTGATGTCTTCATGATATCTTTTTTGTACAGTTATTCTAATTTGTATGTCCCCTTTGACCTTTGTGTAATAAACACAAAAAAGGACACATCCCATGTAATCATGACATCAATACATCTCTACTATACTTGCACTTAAACACACCACAAACTGGACATCCTGGTGACTGACCATGCCAGAGATTTCATGCCAACTCTCTACTGTTGCATATTAGATATTAAAAGGCAAAAACACTGAAAACATACACACTACACACTACACTACAAACATTAGCACTAACAATACAGAAATACTCACGGAAAGACTAAATGTTGTTTTTTGTGGCTTTTACTCAGTTTAAGGATTTGAGAGCCTTCCTTTGTGTCCTCACAACTTGGCTTCCCACCTCTGTACTGCTTTGTTCATTTTTTAGATAGATTTTTTTTTCAGCATTTAATGCCTTTATTAGTTGGCACATAGTGGAAAGATGGCAGGAAATGAATGGAGACAGAGGTGGGGGTTGTAGGCCACCTGGACATCCCTAATCTGCTTAATAATTTATTACCAAAAAAGAAGAAAGTGAAACCAGCCAAGCATTTTCATGCCTGATGAAATGATCTTGTCGCAATCTTGGATAATGAAATGGGAATATGTCTGATAGACAGTTCTTTGAAAGGAGAAATAGAAAGTGCTGGTGTCAGCCTGTGATGGTGCTTGTGGGAGAAGACAAGGTGGAGATGAAAACTAAACACAAATCACATTAAATGGCTAAGATCACCATTTAATGTGATTGGACAGGACGTGCTGCCGGAGAGCTCTCTCCAAACCCCCTGCCTCCTCCTACGATGCAACATGCTGAACTGACCAAAATGCTGCCCATAATGAATAAAAGGTGCCAACAATGCTTTTTAAGAGCTAGACAATGTAATCTAAATGTGTCTGGGTCAAGTCTGTCGGAGGAGTCTTGCTCCTGCTTCTTTCTACTGATAAATAAAGACAAAAATTACAAAATTTCCAAAAAAAGAAAAGACTACAAACAGCAATCAGCGACTCATACAATAGCTGATGATGTGTCAGTGTCCTTAAACACAAGAAAATCCACCACCCTGTAGCGTTTCTGTGGTTGTGCCCAAAGTCACTCCTTTGTTGACTCATTCACTGCTCCCTATATGACACACACTCAGTACTTTAGTGGGCAGTAAATTGAGACACTTATAAATTGTCATTTTGCATCATTATTGAAAGAAAGTGTCACATGACTGTAGTTTTTGCAACTGCATTGTGGGGTTATTAGCAGAGAGTAGTGTACATGAAATTGTGCCATGCACGCATTTTTTTTCCTGCCACAGTGGGAACTGTTGAGGGGCCTGTACTGATCATAAATTTCCAATAAAATGATGGATAGTAAACATTGTGCAGTGTATAGTCAACAGGGAGTTTAGACACTGCCAGTGTCTGTCTGATGAACTGTCAGAATCTAACCCTTGCTGTGTCTCTGTGTGTGTGTTTGTGTGTGTATCCAGCTAACAGACAGTGACTACGAGGACGAGCAGCCAAAGCACTCCTTCGTCAACCACTACATGAGCGACCCCACCTACTACAAC
The DNA here is from genome assembly GCF_046630095.1 of Trachinotus anak. NCBI lineage: Eukaryota > Metazoa > Chordata > Actinopteri > Carangiformes > Carangidae > Trachinotus > Trachinotus anak. Next base: position 23,848,136 of record NW_027273870.1, read on the forward strand.
TCCTGGAAGCGGCAGCCCAAAGGCCTTAAAGGGGTCGGCAATCCTTTTGGCTACGAGGAGTGTGCCACCGCAGACACGGAGCCCTACTACCAGACCGTGGTCACCCAGCACAGCACAGGTGGCGCCTACACACCCACAGGGCAGCCTGCGCACACACACGTCAACCCCAACACCAACCCGCCAGGATCGCGCACCCCTGTGACGGGATTCTCCTCATTTGTTTGACTCTAGAGACTTCTGCAGTAAACGATGCACACACACGCACACAAAATGAAGAAGGGGGAGGGGCGGTTTGTGTTTGGTCTCAAGGGGAAAGAGCTGACGGCTTCCGAGGATAAGGAGACGTGGGACGGACTGGTGACGAAACAACCCTTCATGCCCCAAAGAACTAAACCTACACTTCTCACTCGCCCTCTGCCCTCGTTCACATAGATCCTCACTGTGTCGACGAGCGTGTGTGTGTGTTACTCTCCTACTCTTTTACGCCTCTGTGTCACTGTGCTTACACACACAGTTACTGTTCTCGTTTCCACACATTCACAACGGCGGTACGACCAGATATCCATGCCTATTCCAGAGACTCTCCAACGAGAGCTGAGAGCTCGATGGGTCCGTTTTTGTAAATGAGAGAATTCCACCTCGAACTGGTTGAACATGGAATTTCTGCACAACGCTTCTTCTTCTTCTTCTTCTTCTTCTTCTTCTTCTTCTTCTTCTTCTTCTCTGTTTTCTGTATTTACACGAGTGCACAAACACATACACATGCATTCTCTGATACGCCATTTCAGTATCTCCCACTGGGAAAGAGGAACTTCAAAGGTGAGGAGAATTATAAAAGGAGGCGGCTCAGGAGGGAGCAGCTTTTGCTGACAGACTGGTTCATGTACACAAACACAGCTGTCAGGTTTAAAAGAGCACCACACAGAGGAAAAGAAAAAATAACAATCAATAATCATCGTATTTGATAAAGGACGGAGAGCAAGTGTGGGCGAGGGTTCTTCAGCACTTAAGGCATTCTCAGTGAGAGTGTTCTGTGGTTTCTGAGAGCGATGTGTGATGTTTGGGGTTAAGGTTGGAATATATGAGAAACCATGTTTTTTTTTTTACTGTCTACTGCCCCTTGTCAGTGCTCCTTATACCACAGCTCCCCAAGCCATAATGTTTGCACTGAGCCGAACCCACACATTTCATCTTTATTCTGTTGAACTTTAATTTTTACAAGTTTGAATGTGTGTGTGCGTGCATGTGTGTGTGTGTTAAGTATGACACGTGTGTGTACACATACGTGTGAAAAATTGGCTCTGTTCACCTGTCTCTGTTGTTCACTGCTAAGCAAAGTGTGCCATTGTATGTATGTTTGTATTTTTAAGATGGATTTTGTACAGGGAAACCCTTTTTACTTGTTGTATGTAGTTCCGCCACGTTTGTGTAATTCAAAGCAAATAGTGAAACAGCACAGGACAGAGCTCACAGCTACACTGACGGATGAACAGGAAAATGAGGAGACGGAGTCAAGATCATTTAACACAATTAAAATACAGTGGATGGGTATGGAACAAGATGACAGGATGTTTTAGTGAATCATTCTTGATCAAACTGAGTGTGATTGAAACTTGAGCCACAAGGCCCCACTGCTATCTGAACCCTGGCCTCCAGGCCTGCAGCCAGGCTGACACACATGTACTTTGTACGTCTCTTCAAGTGCAAACAAAAATCATCCGTAAGTTTTTTGCTCATGTTTGAATTAAAGATTCTCCACCACCCACCCAGCCCGCCCGCCGGCAGCCTCCCTCACTCTGTCACGCTTGTTTTGAGTCCCATACAGCGTGTGAATAAATGGTTATTGTTTAACCGTGTGTCTGCGTGGTCTGTTTTAGTGCCGGGACAGTGGACATGTCTGTGAGCATCACCCTCTATATTACATTAACTGAATTAAAGATGTGCCTTAAAACATGAGTCATCCTGAAGTGAACTGACTCACTGATCGCCTGTACCCAGGCCTGTGAGCACTGGTGGTGTCTTTTATTAAAGCGCTGAAGGAGGGGAAGGACCAGCGCTTTATCAGCTGTTGACTGCTCAGTGTTCTGCTGAGTGTGTGCAGGACTTGTGTGATATTTTTCCCTGAATTCACAGAAACTGATTCCAGCAGGTAGTTCAATTATTAAACAGTTATGCAAGAGGTAATTCAGCAGAGACAACGTGCATTAATTACAGCTGTGGTATACACTTTGCAAACTGCCGTACAGTGGTGGAAGAAGAAGTCAGACCCTTTACTTAATTAAAAGTAACAGTGCAGCCATGTAAAAATACTTTAGTATGTCCTAAAGTAAAAGTACAGACGTTTAACAACAGAATGTACATAAAGTATCAAAGGTAGAACTTGTTCTGCAGAAAAATGTCCCCTGTGAGTCATCTTATCATATCTGACACATATCTGTTAAAACTAATGCATCCATACATAAGCACTGTGTTTCTGTTTAAAATACTGTGTATACAGTCGGGTTGTTTGGTCACCAGATTACATCTGAGGGGTCATGAGGTGGGAGAGGAAAGAAGAAAAAACTTAATTGTGATAAATAAATCAGTTTGGTTTTTGTTTTCTCTGATCTTTTCTTATTGAAAATTTTACCCTTTTGGACTTTAAACTAAATTTAACCATCTGAGGTTTAGAGGTGAAATCACTGGCAACAACTCAACACCTGATAGCCGAATGGTTAGGTTTCCCTCTGTAACAATTCCTATAAAAACCTATAAATAAAGCCAAAAAAAAAAACTATAATGGTGAAAACTATAATAATGACATATGTAGGTCTCTGTATATATCTAATCCAAAAGCACAAATTAAAATAGATAATGGCTTTTTTTATTTTTATTTAGAGCATATTAGTTTTATTGTGTTGTTGATTGAAGCCTCCTCCCAAATCCTGATGAATACTTGTGATATACTAATTAATCATTTACACTATTGAAAGTCATCAGTGCAACAGTAATCAAATGGAATATCATGGTGTTTTTTTGTTGGTGGGAGAAAGGCAGTAATCCTCAACTACTGCTTAAAACAACCAAATCAAATCCCCCTTTTTCAGTTTGTAAGCTCAATGTACAGGTATATTTTTCTTTCTTTCAGTCAAGACTTCAGTCCTTCAGTCAAGCTCCTACACAAGACTGAGGGGCCCAAAGGGGAAGACTGGGGCCCTTGTCTTATAATAACAATCCATTAACGCCTGATGAATAATAACCATAGCGGAGGAGTGGTCTCCGCGGACACTGTCGTACCTCTCCCGGCTGGCAGGCGGCGCTGTGGGGCGGCGGAACGGACCCGGGGGGGACATTGTGGTGTCCGGAAGAAGGACTGTCAGCATGGCGGATGTGTTTTTCCACTCCGTGTTTCTCTCTTCAGGATAATGTTTTTGATTTAATCTCACAGCAGCGGCGGTAGCCCGGCAGCGAGCTGTGTCCTCAGATACCCCCGGCTGCAGCGGCTCGGAGCCCGGGCAGCCGGTCCACCGCCCTCGGCCTCTGTCGCTCCGCACAGGTCGGGACTTGTGACCCAGTTTGGTTTGGTGAGTTGTCGTCTCCTCCTCCTCCTCCTCCTCTTCCTCCTCCTCCTCCTCCTCGATTGTCGCTTATTAGACAGAGTAAACTCCTTCTTTCCTCTGTAGCCACAGCTGCACCTGTCCTGTCGGGTCTGTCCAGAGATGGAGGACGTGCTCAGACCGACAGGAACCAGAGCTGCTGACATGTGGATTCTGCTGTGTGTGTGTGTGTGTGTGTGTGTGTGTGTGTGTGTGTCTGTGTGTGTGTCTGTGTGTGTGTCTGTGTGTGTGTGTGTGTGTGTGTGTGTGTGTGTGTGTCTGTGTGTGTGTGTGTGTCTGTGTGTGTGTGTGTGTGTGTGTCTGTCTGTGTCTGTGTGTGTGTGTGTCTGTGTCTGTGTGTGTGTGTGTCTGTGTGTGTGTGTGTGTCTGTGTGTGTGTGTCTGTGTGTGTGTGTGTGTGTGTGTGTGTGTGTGTGTCTGTGTCTGTGTGTGTGTCTGTGTGTGTCTGTCTGTGTGTGTGTGTGTGTGTGTGTGTCTGTCTGTGTGTGTGTGTGTCTGTCTGTGTGTGTGTGTCTGTGTGTGTCTGTGTGTGTCTGTAGTTTGTGGTGTGTTGTTTATTTTCACCGAACTGCAGTTTACACTTTTTGCTGTTTTTCTTAGAGTTGGGGAAAGAAACGCAGGGCTCCCAAACAACAGCCCAAACACCCACAGTGCAACAACAAAACATCTGTCATCCCTGACCCGCCCCCCCCCCCCCCCCCCCCCCCCCGAAATAAGGCCCCAGTCACTACAAGCTCAACTGGTTAATCTCTCAAAAAATGTAGTATTTATAGCACAGGTGTGAGAGATGACATTAACAAAGTCTCCACTCCAGCAGCTCCCATAGGTTTATTCAACAATAAATTATGTTTGACAAGTCAGACCTTCTGCTGTTAAATAAAAAAAAAGTAAAGGTCTTTTCAACTGTCAGTTCACTCCACATTTGTTTTGATCTGTGCCTTTAGACGCATGATATTTAAGACTATTGAACAGTGCTAGGAAAAGTAATTGAAACACACAATGGTTTAAAGTGACAGCATCTCCAGTTATCAAAGCTTTTAATGCTCTGCTTTTATTGAGAATGTCAGAGGTGTTGATTCATCTCTGTTGTTTCTTTAGAGGCTGTAGTTTGTACTGTTGTTAAAAGGGTAATCCACCTATTTTACATGTCTAAGTCAAGTTACTATCATGGCGAATATTATTCATCATTCATGAAAACTGTCTGTAATCTCAGTTTGATTTAAGAGACTAGAATTGATTTAATAGAAAGTCTGCGTTAGTTTGAAAGAAATAGGAGACAAACGGGCAAGGAGGGTCTAACAAAAAGATGCATCGAGTTGCATCACAGGAAATGTAGGACCAGTGTTTTGGACCTTTACTCCTTCAAGGGGCTTGAAAGTCAGGATATCTCAATCAAATCAAATTTGACCAATGATCCGTCTCGTGCAAGTTCCCAGTTTTTATGGAAGTGCCGTAATAAATCACCTCAGTTCCTTTTTATAACTGACGCAGGAGGAGTTCAAACCATCGCTAAGCCTTGTGTGTTTTAGTGCAACAGAAAGTAATTGCATGCATAGGAAATAAGCCTGAAACTAATTTGTTCGTTTCTCTTCCAGCTTTTCCTAGACTTACTTGAGTGGGATGAAACATCTGGAGCTTGAACACGGACGAGAGAGGGTGATATTTTAATTCAGTGACTCTTACTTCGGTCAAAGAAGAAATAAGATTTGCCATAAAAAACATACTCCAGAAACTAACAATGGGTGAAGTGACTGTAAAAGTAGATGAGGAGGTGACGAAACAGGACATCTCCTTGGAGCCGCTCCCAGAGCCTCTTCTGATAATCCTGTCCCCACCTCCGCCTTTCCTACCTATCCCTGGTGAACCCACCATGTTTTGGCACAAGTGGCTTAAATCTTTTGAACACTACCTCGAAGCGCTCGGTGAAAACGAGCTGGTCGACTCCAGTAAGTGTGTGCTTCTGCAGAACTGCCTTGGCCCAGAAGGGCAGCGTATCTACACAGCACTGGTCCATGGTGAAGCCACGTACGCAGCAGCCGTCTCAGCCCTGACGGGTTACTTTGAGTCTGACCACACCTCTCAGACGTACCGCCTTAAATTCCATCAGAGGGCTCAGTTGCCCGGAGAGACTGTAGATCAGTTCGCATCTGCATTAGAAGAACTGCTGAGGCCTTGCAACTATGGAGACTTGCAAGACAAGCTTATCTTGAATCAGATAATTGAGAAAACAACCTGCCCACAACTCAAAGAGAGGTTACTGTTGGAGAGGGAAACGCTGACCTTGGCTGCAGCGCTAGTTATCGGTAAAGAGGTGGAATCTGCTTTAAACGAATCTGAACTGTTTGGTTTTCACGAGGTCAGTGTTGATATTGGAGATGATTTAGAGCCTCCCGTTCAAAGAAAGGCCAAAAGAGGGCGACCTCGGCGTGGGGAGAAAAGAACAAAAGCAAAACCACGCTCGACAAAAACCCCAACAAAATCATCTAGATACAAAGACGGCTACTATTACAGCAATGATAAGCTATGTTATAGTGATAATGATGAAGATAAGCATCTTGCTTGTGATAAAACCAGCGATAAAGGTGATAATGATGATAATCAAGCTTCATCATCATCACAGAGGATGGGGGAAGAAGGCTGCGGCAAGGCTAGTAATGATGATGATGATGACGACGGCGGTGGTGATGATGAAGATGAAGACTTTGTCATTTCGTCGACTAATTTAAAAGGCCCCCACTGTCCCATCTGTATCGGCAGGCGCTTCAGAGATGCGAACAAGCTCGCCAGACACATGAGGACGCACACAAAGGAGAAACCATTCCGCTGCCCCATCTGCACTACGACCTTCAGTCAGTCGTACCACATGACCCGCCACCTGAGGAACCAGCACGGTGCAGGCCAACACGTCTGTTCCACATGTGGGAAAAGTTTAGGAAGCTTTTCAGAACTGCAAAGTCACAAGAGAACGCACATGTTGCAAATCCTGTCGTGTCCGGACTGTCATGAAAAATTCACTAATAATGGTGTATTTCTTAGTCACATCATGTCACATGGGAAAGAACAAGCCACCCAGACAGAGGTACAGAGCCTCCAGCAAAGTGATGAGGTGAAAAATCAAGCAATAACTGAATCGAATGGGAAGAAGAATAATGAAAGTGATGATGGCAAAGATAATGTTGCTGAGAACGATGCAGACTCTGGTAATGGGGATTCTCAGGATGAAAGATCTGAAGTTAATGTTAAGACAGAAGACAAGGACACAAACGAATCTAAGTCTCAAGAGGGAGAAAGTAAAAAAGAAAAAGTCGCCTCTAAGAATAAAACAAAAAGCCATTTTTGTCCCATCTGTGTTGGCAGGCGCTTCAGAGGCCCAAACAAGCTTGCCAGACACATGAGGACACACACAAAGGAGAAGCCGTTCACCTGCCCAGTCTGCGCTTTGACCTTTAGCCAGTCCTACCACATGACCCGACACCTGAGGAACCAGCACGGATTGGGCCAGTACCTCTGCTCTAAATGTGGGAAAAATTTAAGTAGCTGGCTGGAACTGAAAGCTCACAAGAAGACTCATGCAGTTGAAGGGCTGACGTGTCTTGCATGTGATAAACAGTTCAAGCAGAAGGCTGCACTGGTGAGTCATCTCAAATTACACAAGAAGGTCCAGTCCAGTCCTCGAAGCCTCATCTGCGGCGACTGCGGCAAAGTATTTGGTCGAATGTATCATTTGAAAAGGCACATAGTGACCCATCGCAAAGCAACAAATGGTGAGTGTTACACATGCCCTGATTGTCAGAAGAACTTCGCCTTCCCAGAAGACCTCAACAAACACCTGGAGATTCATGTGAAAGAAAACAATGGGACTTGTCCGAAATGTAACAAAAGCTTTAACAGTCCCGAAGAACTGGAGACGCACATGGGGGTTCACGAAAAGTCTTACGCCTGCAACACCTGTGGGAAGAAGTTTAAGGTCGAGTACGCACTGAAGAAGCATGAGCAAGGCCACCAGAACGAACAGTATTATTGTTCGTTGTGCCGCAAGAGCTTCATCAAGCTGTCTCACTACAAGAGGCACATACTGGTCCACGACAGGCGGGAATCCAGATGTCCACATTGTGACAGCGTCTTTCTACAGTTAACCGCTTTGAAATATCACCTGCGGACTCATACTCAAGAAAGACCGTTCCAGTGCACCTGCTGTATTGAGACATTTGAGGTAAAGGAAGATCTGGAGCAACACTGTCTCAAACACAGGAAATTTAAAAAGGAGAGGCCGTACTCGTGTACTCGGTGCGATTTCGCTTTCTCCACGCTGATGGAGCTGACGGACCACATGAGCTCACACGAGGGAGAGCAGCCGTCGAACTGCCCCGTCTGCGGCAGGACTTTCCTGAACAAGAAGAAGCTGGAGAAGCACATGAGCATCCACACGGGGGAGAGACCTCACCTCTGCTCCATCTGCGGCAACGGTTTCCCCTCCGCCGCCAGCCTCAAGCTGCACGTCCACATCCACACCGGAGAGAAACCCTTCCAGTGTTCGCAGTGCAGCAAGAGCTTCAGGTCGTCCAGCGGGCTGCGGCTCCACAGCAGGCAGCACATGGAGGTGCGGCCCAGCTACAAGTGTCCCGAGTGCGGCAGGACTTACGGTCGCATGACGGAGCTGAAGATGCACCAGCGGTATCACACGGGGGACAAACCGTACTCATGCACCTGCTGCAACAAACGCTTTATTAGCAAAGACAAACTGAACGTTCACATGAGGATACACACAGGGGAGAGGCCATACTCCTGCCCCCACTGTGGACAGACATTTACACAGACCGGGGACAGAAACAGACACATCAGTAAATACCACTAGTTAGATACTGTAGTAACACAACTCCAGTGACGCTTTGGTTTTGAATTATCATACCCGTGGTTTTGCATGTTTGTATGGGTGGGTGTTCTTAAAAATCAATTCAAATTCAGATTTTTGTTACATTATTTGAGAACCAAACTGAGGAACCAAAATATGTTGAAAGCCTAAATTAGCTAGATTTAGGCTCACATGAACACTGGATTGTCATAACTGACTGAGGTTTTGTTATTGATTTTTGGTAAAAATAATAGAAAATAATAAAATCCAAAAAACCATAAACGGTGGTGTCATTTGTTAACCAGAACTTAAATGACACATAACATATATTTCTATAAAAGCCTTTGTTCAACAACCGGAATGTGAAATGTCTAAACACAAGCTTTGTATTGATTAATTTAAATCAAAACCTGTCTGATGAAAAAGTAAGTAAAGAGCAGTACCAGTCTGCACAAGCTGTCTGTATTTATTTTTGACTCCAGATACTTGAGACACATTTTGGTCAACAAAAAAAAAAAAAAAAATATTGGATTGGAGTGTTATTGGATTATACAGAGGCTTCTGTTTTTCTGGTCGCTGTGCAAATTAATGATGTAAACAAAGCACCAGCCTTTACAGTGGGATTGTTGTATTGGCAAATGTTTTAATGGATTCAGGGCAAAAACATGCAAAACCACTGTCCAAGTGTCAAAACTGATTTCTCTGTGGAGGTGTAAGCATTGACTGTCTCCATCCAAACTGCTGTTTTCTTCACGCTTAAAGCCTGGACTCTCTTCGACATCACTACGTCACTGCTTACTACAGTCTGCATGAGTTTAGTCCCTGTAGTTCATCCCTCCCATCCCTGTGCCTGACGCATCCTTCACATAGAGCACTTTATCATTCAGACGTCCCGACCTTACCAACACACTGACACATTAGTAACAGGGATGTACATTTCTGACATAGGGTCTTTCCGAGGTTTACAGTTACTCTCAGATTGGTCTCACACACACACTCAGATTGACACTCTGCTGTCAATTTTGATACAATCATTGTCACTCAAATGGACACAAATGACACTAAAAAGATTTCAGATGTTGTTTAGTTCTTGTGTTTTCTTTCTCATCATCAGTATGTGTTCTCATGATATGTTTGTTTTTCACTTTTTGTTATCTTTTTGTTTAGGCTTCTCCGTAACCAAAGGTTTTTTTAAACTGTGTTTAGAAAAGTGCCATAATAATAAAACTATTATTCACTCTACTAGTACTTGCATGGAGGTTCTTGAACAATGTTTATGAAACGTAAACATGGTTAGACTCAGAAGTAATGAATTAGAAAAGTGCTCCTCACAACTGAAACCTAACACATGTAAGTGCATTGAACTGCATTATTGCATTTCTCTTCAAATGATCCACTAGGTGTAAGTAGAATTAAATTAATCTAACTTCAGATGTGATTTGCAGGTTTATATCACAATTAATAACTCAAAGCCATGCCTGTGGTTAAAGGCTTTGAACACTATATGGTCTGGTATCAATGTGTGTTGTAAGAGACCGTTTCAGTCAAATAAGCTTTAATGGCAAGGTCACATAATTGTCAAAGATAAACTACATGTTGTTTCATTGGGGGAAAAACTGATAATCACAACAAACAGATGTTTGATTAAAACTCTGTAGACATATGAGCACAAACAGAAAACAATAGAACAAGGTTAATAAAAAGAAATGGCGTGCAGATACATGTTTTGAAGCCAAGAAAGCTGTTACTATAATCTCCAAAAATTTAAGATGGGCATCTGATTAATCTAAACCCAGATAAATAAAAATAAAATTCTAAATAATAATGTTAAAACAATACAAAAGTATATTTATGATAATAAGGTTTGTTCTGTGTGTGAACATGAAAAGAACAGGATGATAGATGATCTGATAATGAGTCAGTAAAAGAGCAGCGAAAAGACTAGTTAAAGCAGGCCAACCACATGAGGGTGCTGCTGGGACAAAATGCAAAACAACAACATATATGTGTTTAGGATGAATGATAAAGCATAGTAAATTAAAAATATAACAAAACAGCAATAAATGTTTCCTAACTGAGTAGATCTGTGGATTAAAGCATGGACTGTTCTGAGCTGAAAATATTTATAATATGTAATAATAATAATAATACACATTGACAGTTTTATGGTGTTTCTGTGTATTATATGTGGTGTATATTCATATTAATTCTTCTCCAGGGCTGTTTGACATTATAAATGATAATAAATAATGGATGAGTCCCATTTAGCTGCTTCAGTTTTAGGGGTCTGGTATTGTGCATGCTGATTCACTGTCACACTCATGGTTTACTGGGGCACTTTAATAGGCCCAAGCTGTCAATAACTATGTTTTTCCTGTTATGTCAAAGTCTCCTGTGTAGGTTTATACTGCAGTTACGGGTGACAGATGAAACTAAGTAAATGTACTGTACTATATACTTGTGCTCCACTACATTTAAGATATAAATATTGTACTTTGTATCCTGCTACATTTATTTTATTACTTAAGTTACTATTTCTTTGCAAATTCAGATAAATAATACAAAATATAATCAATAATTACGATGTATTCATTCAAGACTTTTATTGACCCCATGGTAAAAGATACCCAGCAGAATATAAAATAATGAGAATTATCCACACCTTCCACATTAAGGTTTAGGTACAAATGAGTGCTTCCATAATTAAAATCCAATAATATAACGTACATTATAATGAAATGAGTCATTTTGTGTAATGAGTACTCATACTTTTGGAATTGTATGTTTTCATGCCAATAGTTTTGTACTTTTTTAATGCATGACTTTTACTCATAAAGGAGCTCTACCCTGTGGTATTGCTTTACATACACAAGCTAATTACTGTTTCACAGATAATACTAATATAATTTTGTATGCAGAACTTTTCATTGTGATGTAACTTTTGTGCATTGTGGCATTGATACTTTTACTTGAGTCTAATTCCATTACTACGAATAATTTATTAGGACTATTTTGACAGCGGGGGACAGTCTGTATGATGAGTAATTTTACTTTTGATTTTTAGTTAGAGTACTTTTACTGAAATCAATGTTTAGTGCAAGAATTATATTTTTTACATAGTGGTATTTAAAATATACTCCATAAACTGTATGGATTATTAGTGGTTTATAAAGTTGAACAGAGAGGGTGACACCCAGTCCGACAGGTGGCAGCACTCATCTCAGTCACGCAACGCACGTCGGTTACGCACGTCGGTTACGCACGGTGTTGCGTTTACAAACAGGAAGACAAGGTAACTTTAGCTTGAGGTAACGGTCTTATTATTAAAGAAATTAGTCATTTTTCTCTCCTAGTTCACGCCTTCATTTGGATAATGGTTTGAAGCGACGGGGGCAATGTTAACTAATCGAGTTCTTTAGGTCATCTCAAATCAACAACCGTTCATGTGCCTAAAGGCTAATGCTAATGCTAAGCTAGGCTAACTAGTTTGGTAAGGCTACAAAGGCTGACTGCTCTTGTCTTATTGAGATAGCTTTCTCAACCTAATGTAATATTTAATACCATAATATGTTGCCTTAGCAATAGGATACTGTTTCTCAGAGTGACTTTCAATGAAATGCCAGTGAACTGGTTCAGCTACAGTCGGTCCTTATGGCTACGTTGGGCTTTACTCCTGCCAGTGAGCAGGATGTTTTCAGCATTGAAACAACGGGACAGTCCAGCTCTATAACGAGCAGTGTGCTTAGTGGGGAAGAAGCCAGGCAGTTCTACGAAAATTTAATGAAACATGATAATCAAGGACAAGAGATATCAAGGGGTGCATTGAGCAAAAAAGATTATGGCAGAGAGCATCAAAATAAGCAGAAGAAAAGAGAGTCTAGAAGAAGAGTGAGGAGGAGGGAAGTGGCTGCAGAGGTGCAACAGGATCAAACTAGTTCAGCTGTGGAAAGGGGGACAGGTAGAGAAAGCGAAGGCATCCAAAGGAGGGAGATGACAGCAGGCGAGACGAGCAACTCAGAAAGGTCCGTGGAGCTCCAGGGGCTCAGGTTGCTGCGCTGTGCCCATGAGGGGGACCTGTCTGGCCTCAGAGAGCTGCTCTCAAAGGGGGTCGACATAAACTTCCAGGTATAATACTTACAGATTAGTGTATATTGAAGTGACACACCGGAAGTATTTAATTTATATTTACTTTCTTGCATTCTCCCCTCAAGGATACTTTCTTCTGGACGGCTATGATGTGCGCAAGCTGGTCAGGGCAAAGAGCTGTGGTGAGGCTGCTGCTGCAACATGGAGCAGCCTGGGTTGGAGTGGTGGATATGCAGGGCAGGGATGCCAAAGACCTGGCACTGCAAGGTATATTCATGCAACTTTTATCATCACTTTATATCTGCGTTTGTCTGTACAGTGAAATTGAGCTCATCCATTTCCAACTTTCTCCCCAGCGGGCCACAGTGAAGTGTTGGAGGAGTTGGAGAGCTACTGGAGAAGTGCACAGAGAGACGCACAATCTGACAGCAGGTTAGCACAGTCACAGGTTTATAGTTAAATGAAATTGAAGAAAATATTAATTCATGTCAGAAAGGCTGAACAATAGATAATTAACAGTTGTTCACTGGCTTTATTGCAATGAGGGCAGGCTAAACAACAGAAACACCTCTGTATAAGGCACTTCAATTCAACAGCACCAAACTACATCCTGTGAAAAGATTATACAGTTGAATAAACACCTCTCAAACAAAAACTGAATAGTATAACCTTCATGAAGGTAGGATTTATTCAAGTCTGCACTAATCTTATCTAGAGGAACCTGATAAATACAGCTGATATGTTTTGACATTACTTTAAAAAGTTCACTCAAATCCTGTGATTTAAGAACTGTGAGAAGATAAAAATAAAATACACTAAAGCACTCACTGGTGTCAAAGTATGCATCGGTGACACAAGATTGTAAATGACCTCATCTGTCATTGGCATTACTGCACATTCCTGTTGCTTATCAGCTGACACTGGTTTTTATTCCCTCACTATGTGTGTCAGTGCACAGCTAGACAGTGAGTTAAACACTGTTCCAAAAAAGACTAAAGACAGGAGTTGGTCTGTAAAGATTTTACTAGAAGTAATAGAGAAACTGAAAACAGTATTGAGTGACATGCAGTAAATTCAGTGACAGGGTTGGAGCCTTTTCATGCCAGACATTTAGACTTGTCCAAACAGGAAAAGCACAGGTTTAAATAATGACGTTAACAGTGGTTCCATTCCAGTCAGTGTCCCTTTAAGCCATGTCACCACATGCAGTCATCATTAATGTGATGTACTCCACCTGTGCTTTTCCTGTTTTGACAAGTCAAAATGTCCACTGTGAAAATAGTAAATTACAAATTGGAAAAAAAAAGGTGCAATCCTGTGAACAAATTATGAACAAAAGATGTTGTGAAGTAAATGAGAATCAAGGAAACTTGCTTCATAAAACTGTCAGACTATGAATCAAAGGTGAAAAATCAGCAAAGGCTGGCCTTACATACACACACACACACACAGGTGTTTGGCTTTTTAGACCTTTGTTCAGGTTGATGGTGGGCAAAGCAATACTGAGAATAACATGATGTCACTGGGCTCCATGGACCAATAAGAATGGTGGACATATAATTAGTCCCACCCTAACATGTGAAACATAATTAATTGGTGAGTGTTTGAGATTTCAGTCACTTACAAGCTTCCACTAAATGAGGACTGTGGAGTTTGACCCCAATCACTTACACTTTTTATGGTTAGTATGAACAGGAGGAATGATTTCAGCAAACAAAAACTGTGTCAAAGTACATTTTGACTCCTGATCACTGTTTGAAAATGGCTGTAAAAAACAGTAAACCTGTTAATTTTTGTCTCTCCCCAGTGCTCCCCAGCCCCAGTGGTGTGAAGTGTGTTGTAGCAAGTACAGCAGCAGCTTGTCATCACATCTCTCTTCCACTCTGCATCAGTTTAGTCTACGGCATCCTCCACCCACCCCCTACTACTGTCTACCCCCCTCCAGTAACAGCTACAAGATGATGCTTCGTTGCGGCTGGAAACCGGGAACAGGACTGGGACCAGAGGGAGATGGGCCGCAACAGCCAGTGCCAACTGTGCTGAAGAGAGACCAGAAAGGACTGGGGTATGGACAGATGAAAAGAGCCAAAGTTACACACTTCCGAGCCAGGGATCATGACGCCGTGAAACCACCATCCAAGAATAAAGAGGAGAAGGGAGGAAAGGGGACGAGGAAGGAAGAAAGTAAGAGAAAAGAGCAAAAGGATAAAAACTGGGAAAGAGATTTTCGTGCCTCTTTTTATCTTTGACACCTGCTCACAGTGACTTTCCTACAAGCCCTCTCCCCCAAACTTATCTGAAAGTATCTCAGATGAGATGTCCAGTTTTTTAAATTTAAAACTATGCAGGTGTTTGTAAAGCTGCTGGAAGGTGTTTTCTCATGGAGCATAATATAAATACATTGACTCTACCTAAAAAGCGGATATCGTGTCCATGAAAGGAATCAGTTGTGCCGCTGCCTACAGTTTGTGTAATCCCCAAATGTTGCATTGTGTTTACTCTTTATAACCAAACATGGTGTGTTTACTGTTGACCCACCAAGACCGTTTAAAAAGGTTGTATAAGAAGATTTTTATTTGCAATTATTTAAAAAATACATGAGTTCTACTGATCAAAAAAAAAAAGCAGAGAGCACTGATTATTGTTCATGATCTGGGGAAAAGATGTGTTTATTTAGTGTCAAAAAGTTGGTTAAAATGATTTATATGGTAATAAAATGTAAAACATTATCAAGATCTTGATTTGTGAGTCTGTACAGGCATGAAACACAGACATTGAAGTTTCAGTGGAACTATTTGTCCATGGTTTTTGAATGTAAAATATGTTGTGCAACTACACAGACCAGCAGTGAACTCTCCCTTTGTAGCAGCTCCAGGTTGCTTCTCACCTAATTCAACACACCTGCACACATGTGACTGGTGAGTCACTTGTTTATGAATACCTGCTGTATGAGCATGTCACCTATGTTCTTACTTCTTCTAGAGCAGAATGAATGGAAGCGAAAGAGTATTACATTACCAATGGCGATCATGTAAAATAGCCTAAACGTGTATGATTTGGTTAAAGAGATAGTTCAGAGATTCAGTGGTTTTGGGAAATTTTACTGTTTTCCGAACTTTCCCAAAGTCAGACATTAACAAAATCCTCAGAACAGACCTTTTTTTTTTATGTGTTTGGTTTAGTCTCACGTTCTGTCAAACAGCAGTATAAGACAATCTTGCCTCAATTGTTGAGTTTCTATGGGATCAAATAACATAATCATGATCCCATAGGTATCCAGGAATTGAGTGAAGCAAAGCAAGTAAACTACGGTAGGGTGAGGGGGGTCCCTTTCTCTGAGGGGAGGCTCACAGTCTCACACTTTCAAAACCTCAGGTCTAGAGTGTTTATGTCTCAAAAACTGGACTCTTCTTCTCTGGCTACATATTCGTACTTTCAGCTTTTTAAGGAGACACAGTTCGAGCCAAATCAGGGAACTTAAACCCCATGTGACAGTGTGTGGCCTCAGGTCTTCAGACAAGCCCCATTTTTATTTCAAAGCCCAGGCTGGAGATGACAGGTGACCTGGCTGTGGTCCTCAAAGCTCCAAGACTACTGAGCAGAGTTTTGTCCACCAGAGTCAATACTAATGCAAGGAAAATGAGAAAGCCTGTATGTTTTAATCCACTCATAATAAATGCTGTTTGTGCAGTGTTCAGCATCAGGTTTACTGCCAACTAGGTGTTTTAAATAGATGTTGATCTGCTCCTCCACAGAACTGAAAGGACATTAAAAAAAACCTTATAATGTAATGCAGTTAAATACAACGAAGAAGAAAAAAGAAAAAGTACAGCCTCGTATTGCAGAATACAGCTGAGTCATCATACAGATTACGCCCTTAGCAGTAACTGAACATTTCAAAAGTATTTATGAATGGGGAACTACATGGCATTACATCATGCAGGTGTTTTTGGTCATTAATCATAGGCATGCATTAACAGGGAGGTGTCATGTCTTGTTACTTTTCAATTAGTATTTTTAACCATCTCTTTTTTTTTTGCTTAAGGCGTAATAATAAATACTCTCCGGAGATTCTCCGGAGCTCTGTTATAAACATGTGACTCACAAGCTTGATGTGATTTCTTATGTTTATTATTATTGATTATTATTAGTTAGTTATCATCAATACACAGTATTTTTGTTACAGTTTTTTGAGTATCCCTACATATAAGCTTGACAAAATCATTTGAACTATTTACATATTACAAGAAATATTCCATCACGTAAGCAGTGCTCTTGTGTCATCTATACATCTGCAGTTTTCCACTGTTTGAGTGCTTTGTTTTTACAGTTTTGTCTGATCATCACTACATTTGGTACATAATATTAACCAAATATGTAATTCATGTTTTGATATTCCAAACTGTATCTTGTGTTTGCTAAATTCTTTTATGCATGTCTTATTTGACATAATATGCCATAATTCATGAAGATGATGTGCATATAAATTCCAGGAATGTTTTCCAAGGTTCCAAAAACCAGCATGACTGGCTGTCACTGTCTGGTTTGATTCAGATCAGATTATAAATGATAAACTTTATGCATATTGTCTTGAGGGATGTATCTAAGTCCCTCCTAGTTGCACTAGTTGTCCACATTTTGTGAGGTGGTGGAACGTGCCACCAGCTTCAGTTTGATTGGTCGTAAGGGTCCTAGCAGGCCTTCAGGAGACATCTGCAAAGGGATCTGTGGAATGGACAACTGAATCAGAAACTTCTTGCTCTCTCATATGATGTCTGTCATATTATGTAATAGAAAACATGTAGACCATGACAACCTAAGTATGTAAACTAATTAAAATATAATCACCTCTGTCTCCTTGCAGACTGAGAAGCTGTAGCTCTGCAAAACTTCCACCAAGGCCAGTTTAACCATCACCAGAGCTAATCGCATTCCCACACAGTTCCTTGGTCCAATGCCAAATGGCAGGTAAGTGTATGGTTTGATGCTCTGCTTGTTCTCCTTGCTAAATCTAGAAAACAAGGAAACAGTGGCAAAAACAGTTGAAGTTCAATATGTATGCAAAAATTCTAAAAAATATATTAAAATCCAAATACTAAAAGTAAATACCCATCTTCAGCTAGCACTTGATCACGCATTTCTTTATTCTGCCTGCTATACACAGTCATATTCTTTTATAATAAATGAAGGAAATTTAAATCAATTTTATTTTAAAACAAATATTTAATTAATCAGAATACAGATGATTCCTACGTAGTTGTCAGGTGATGCAATTTCATCTATATCATTTGAAGTTTGTATTTGCGATAGTCACAGTCTCCCAAAAGTCAGTTGATTTAAACATAAATATTTCTTTTAAAAAATTGTAAAATCACTTAATTTACAGTACTGCAGTGACCGCTCTGGAACTTAAGATTTACACAACGTTTTTTTTTTTTTTTTTAATGCTGAGAAATGTTTGGAGAATTATTGCATCTTAATCCTTGTGTAAAACACTCTAGCAGCTACCTGTCAGGTTTGAACTCTTCAGGCTCTGGCCACAGCTCAGGGTCACGGTGCAGAGCGTAGACTGGAATCACAACAGCCATGTCCTTCGGGATTGTGATTCCATTGATCTTGACAGTTTCTTTGGCTATTCGATCGAGACGTGGAATTGGAGGGTAGAGCCTAATGACAAAACAAGAATATGTTTAAAAACTTTATATCTTGTGATTTTTGCTATTGATTCAATGATAGGTAGGGTTTAAGCCCTTGTTGTATTAATGTAACTATAGTGAAGAGGTGCACTATCCTCTTTTTTAGCAGCATGACTTTGGGGATGACAATGTTTTGGTCTCTCACAGATCAATTGTGCCTCCCTGATTTTTATTATAAAATGTCCATTACCTCAGACACTCATTGACCACACTGTCTAAGTACTCCATCTCCATCAGGGGTTCGTATTGGACTGGACCCTATAGAGTTATGAAAACAGTTTGATTAAACACATTTCTGATTTTGAAAACTAGTTTCACTGTGAAATAAAATGGAGAGAACTGACTCCCGAACCACAATCCTCTGCTCTACCTTATTTGGGAAAGTAGAGTCTATCTCCTTTTGCAGGCGTTCCATGACTTCAGGATTTCTTGCCAAAGTGTAGGCCAAGAAGACAAGAGTAGTAGCATTTGTGTCATAACCAGCAAACACAAACATTGTTGCATGAGAAACAATCTCATGATCAGTAAGACCTTTCAGGGCTGGTGGGATGGAGAAGAAAAGAGGGTGTCAGTAATTTGAGGGACATTTGTGTTTCTGTTTGTGTAGCTGATGCAAACCTTCTAATTACCCTTGTTCTGCTTTTGTCCCCTGGGTTCATTGACTGTCTGAGAGTTGATCATATGTTGAAGCATATCTCCTGGATTCTGAAAACAGTTGAGAAACTTGGCACAAATGTTATGATACCATGATAACATGAGATCTGAAAACCGGTACAGTTCTTGAGTTATTGTATTGTCTATTGTATTGTATTGTCTTGGTTTTATGTTGCAAATGAATGAGCACTGGATTTTTGGAATAGCTGGAGTCAAATGAATTTTTTCTACACAAAATGCGCTGAAATACTTTTGTCAGTTTTTTAATTCACTGGATTAGTCAATCTGACATTCCCACCTTGTTATTTAAACCATAAATGCTGAATTTTAATGTTGGCCTCATAAACAATAGTTGTGACAATGTGACCCAAATGTTCAAACTTTCAATCATATCACATGATCTTCATCAGCAAATGGAGACTGCCCAGCAACACAGAAATTTTCTTTTCCATTTTGTCTTATTCTATATGAATCCACTTCATAAACATACAGAAACGATCGAAAAAAGGAGAGAGACTGTAGGAAAATAATGGAAAGAATTGAGTTCCAAGTGGATTTCAGTCTGAACTCAAGACAAACACATACACAGGTAAACGCCCCACACATGGTTAGTACGTATGTTACTTGCAAGCAACAGCTAATACTAATACTAATACTGTTTTGGGTGAGTAAACGCAGACTACACAAATGGTCGTTTCACATTCTGACTTAACACACTTTTAAAGGGCACAGATAAAATTAAAAAATTGCCATGATACAAAATGACTGTATACAATGATAGAATATTTTATCTGTGTTGTTCAACCCTCATTGTGTGTTTTGTTTTGACCTGGTGTGAGCTCCCACTGCGTTCTGCTCTGATCTTATCCACAATCTTTCTCAAGAAAGCAAGAGAAGTCTTGGGGAAGAGGGAGACACCCAGCAGCTCCAAGAGAGGAAGAAAGACTGGGAAACATCCTGAAAAGGAGAAAGGGGAAAATAATTATAATTGTAGATACAAAACACACCTGTCAATATAAAGAAAAAAGGTGGTATGGAAAAACAGTGGAGTACCTTGGAGAAGGAAAACAGGGATAGAGACCCGAAACAGCTTGGTGGCATGGGTGATGAGTGGACTTGAAGGGTTGTTGATCGAGTCCATATCCACACCGAATGTACAGCTCCCCATCACATCCATGATGTAGGGTCCAAAGAAACTGACACATAGATTATACTAATCACTGATCAGTGGTTGAAACCAGTGTCTCAGGTAAGAAATGTTGTTTGCTCCAAAGTCTTTTTTTAGTAACACTGCGAAGTAACATCAGCTGCATTTAAAAATGTCTTCATGGAAAAGTTATTGAGGACATTCACTCATGTGCATTCACAAATAATTCCGTAATCAAAGGAGAGGAAATATTGATATTGCACCCATTGTTTAAACCTTACGAGCAGTAACATAAATATATAGAAACCCTGAAATTGGAAAGCGTTTATATACCGCTTTTAGAAGACCCCCATTTATCCAGTTGCTGTAATTTAATAATAATAATAATAATAATAATAATAAAGGAATCATTGAGTCTTAAAAGGATAGATTTTTGACTCATTCAGCAGCTGAACACACATCGTTCTTCCTATAATGGAAATCATTAATCATCAATATTCTTTGGAAAATTCATCCAAGCACTGTTGCACAAGTTCCCACAAATGTGTTGCGCTTGCAGTTTGCTTTGCTTTCACCTTCTGTCCAGTTCATCCCAAGCCAGCTCCATGGGGTTAAAGTCTTGCATCATGTGAAGCCACCGTCTGGTTGTTTTCTTTCAGTGTTTTGGCTCATTATCTTGCTGTAGGATGAACCAGTCTGTGTGTCTTTGGTACTTGCTTTTTTCTCACCATTCTGATGGCAATATACAGTCTTGTAGCACAATATTGTCCTAATAATTTATCAGAGGGTATAGTAATACAGTTTGTTCCAAAACTGCCTTTATACACACAGCGTGTTTCTAAGTCATCAGCTAAAGTTGGGTCACCTGTAGGAATTCTTTGCATTTCAAGGCTTTGTTTACTTCTGTCGCTGTAGGAGCTGTAACTTCACCAATTTTGAATCTCTGTTTTCTATAATTAACATCAGTTTTTAGTGACATATAACTTGTGCTTATTCAATTACTTGCATGGAGTTAGAGGAGAAGATCCATACCATCCTTGTATCTGTATAATAAATATAAAGCTACGGCCTGCAGCTGGTTAGCTTAGCTTAGCACAAAGACTGGAAACAGGTGGAAACAGCTAGCCTACCTGTCCAAAGGTAATATAATCCGCCTACTATACCACCCCCCCTTAAGATAACATATTTGTTTTCATGCGGTCATCTTTGTGAGGATGCTAAGAAGGAATGTAGGTTTGATTTATGCAACATTTAGAAACAATTTATTGGATGGTGCCACTTACTCTTTAACATTAATGACATCATCATTGCCCAGCCTGGACTGCAGCCTTTCTGTCAGCTTGCGGGAATGATGTTTCATGAGGCTAAACATCTTAAACAGAGGAAGAGAGCGAAAAATAAACAGAAGTAGAATAAAGGCAAAGATGAACATATAGATAGTTTCAATCTACCCAGATATGAACTGAAGAAAACAACTCCTACCTCTTTTATACGACCAGAGGTGAAGGAGGGGGAGAGGATGTTCCGATTCCTTCTCCACTTATCATCCTCAATAAAGGCCAAAGCGTCATACAGGTCCCCATTCAGACGCAAGTTCTAAAGGGTCATAAAGGCCACATAAATATACTGTGTATGTGTGTGTGTACAACTGTATGTTTTTGTGGTAAAGCTATTAATAATTGTACCCTGGACACAGAATGTTAAATTGCAGGTTGCTGTTTTTTCATGTATACAAGTTTATGCTGCTTGCATATAAGGATCCAGAAACATATGATATGTCAATTCATCATTGCTGTCCTTGCCTGATCATTATCATTGCATGTGTAATCTTGTGTGTTCTCACCCTCCGGTTGGTGAAGTAGGTGAAGCACTCCTTCACCAGGATGGTTTTCAGCATGTCGGGATCCATCACAGCCAGGACCGGCCTCCTGAGCTCGTACATGCTGAACGTTTGCAGTACAGAAACACACATTTACCTTTGTGACATTTAGTGTAAATCTCTTATCAGTGTAGTAGGAAGCAGCATAGACGCAGCTGACACAAGCAACCATACTAGAGGGTTAAGGGCCAAAACCTGCCAAACATACAGTTTCACATAACATACAGTAATAACAGGTAGATTGGTTATTGGCTTAGTTCTTATATATATTCTTCTAAAAGCTTTTTAGACTCACCCCCAGACTCTTCCATACTTTTGAGCACTCCCCATATCATCTAAGTAGTAAACCTGGTAACATAAATGACATATTGATCATTAATTATTGACATACAGCATTGTCTGGATCGTTACCAATGTAGTCTGAAATTTATTTCTACATTCAAATGATGAAAATAATTTAAATCCATCATTTAAAATTAACGTAGAATTTAAGGATTTACATACATGGTTAAACCTGCCAATTGTGCCAAAGTACATCACTGGCTTGGGTCCAGGGATCCCCAATTTCTCAAATACTCCATAAGTCCAGGAGCCGTACCTTTGCAGAAGAGACAAGAGTTAAATGTGTTAAAAGTCAAATGGTGTTGGACCAAATGTTTGCTGTTCACTTGAAAGGCAAAGGCACAAAAGTGAAAGTAATCTATTGTAATTAGAACAAATCTCTTATCTTTACCTAACAAATATACAGATAAATGTGATGAGTAGAATCCATGTTTCTATAGAGAAGAAAGGAAGAAAACTCATGGCTTTCTCTTCCACAGCCAAGTTGTGGCGATCTCAGTTTTTACTGAACTTTGAATCTGCAAGCAGAGGAGGTGTGGCCTCTTCTCGCTGTGTTACATGAGAACCTTCCTGCTTCCTGTGCAGCAACACAATATCTCGGAGGAAAACAGTTTCTGGCACCCACACCACTGGGTGTATGCCTGGACATGTCGTTGTGTGAGCAAGGATTGGGAATAAATATGTGTACATAATTACATACATACACAATTTGACAACCACACACCTGACTACATGCCCTACACACACCTGCAAAACCATCAAATTAGTCTTTCATGATTTGACTTTGTTTCTGTTTATAGAAAATATATCATGAGCCAGGAGGATTTTTTGAATTTTATTTTGTTTTAATGTGACTTCTTGTAAGTCTGGAACAACAAACTAGAAACAGGGGCAGACACTAAAAGAACGTAAAGTTTTAATTAATTATTCAAAGCTGTTTTCATGAACTTTGTGCATCCTCTTTCTTTCACACACAAGCAGTATAACAATTGAGGCCACAAGACCGCAGCGCCACAGATGACAGAGCTAATAAAAATGATTATTATAAATCATGCTCAGTCTCTCTCTGTGAATCATTCACCTGATGTCTCTGGCTGCCATTGGTTCAACTCTCACACACTTGCCTTACTTATGCAACAGGTCTGTGCAGCAGGATATAAAAGCCGATAATCTTCAGAGAAACTTGTGTCACCACTGACAGAAGAGAAGAAACACGTCAAGATGGGCTACCTCCTCTATTTCTCTGCTGAGACATGGACCCTCCTGGTTGCTCTCATCACACTGGTGCTTGTGTAAGTGTATAAGTATATTTTGCTGTCTTTATATGTTTTTGCCAGTGTATGTGATAAAAACATCTCTTCTCTTCTCTTCTCTTGTTCATTTTGTTTTTCACAGGTATGCCTATTGGCCATATGGAATATTTAAAAGAATGGGCATCCCTGGTCCCAAACCAGTCCCTTTTTTCGGCACCATGCTGGCATATAGAAAGGTTGGTAAATATAACTTTTTCAGACACAAGAATAACCTAAAAATACACTCCGTCTAATACAACAGTCCTGCAGTAAATCCTACCTTCATGATGCTGTATTTTGTGGTGCTGTTGAACTGTATTGCATACAGAGAGGTGTGTTATGTTATTTAGCCTTCCCTCATTACAATTCAACAGCACCACAGACCACAGCCTTCAAGACTATTATAAAGTTTCAAACAATTTGAACATTATAACCTTTACAAAGGAGAATTAATTGCAAGACTTTTTGTATGAGACTACTTTTGTTTTTTTGTGTTCTGAGCAGCTTTTTTTATCAGTTTACAGACTTAGCAAGGCAAATATTGGTATGATAGAAACCAAATGCGAACATAAAAATGTATTGTGCCTATGTGCAGTGTTTTTGTATAGATTCTTTAATCTTTTCTTTTCTAAACTAAATCTAAAACTATAGTTATCTGAAGTATGTTAACTGACACACTGGAACGCCCCTTTGGTAAGTCTTGAGTGACTAGTCAGTCACTAGTCACCAATGGTACACCTCCCATGGGGTTCGAGTTTAGCTCTCTAAGCAGATAGCACATTATCTGTGACACATTTTTACAGCTTGTACAGCTTTACAGCCTTTTCCTTAGCTAGGCACATGAATAGGTGAATTGGAGTGGTGATGGTGAAAAATGACATTTGAAAAACTCAACAGTGGCATCACCCAGGACAATCCACAGACCTAAGGACAGTTTTCAGTCGGAAAATACTAATCAAATATTTGGTAGAAAATTATTCCTGATGAAAGTTAAGATTTAAGAGGGAAAATGTTTCCTTTTAAATTCTTTATTTGTTGATGTAAGTATCTTAGTTGTATTATTCCATTTTGACAATGCAAGTTTGAATTTGTGTTTGTTGTGTTGTGGTATCAGAGCTGGGATTTAAATGGTAAAAACAGCACATTACATTAGTGTTAGTGATTTAAATATTTTAATATATTGCGTAAAAATCCCTTAGCATTTTTAAGAGGGTTTAAAATTGTTATTCTCTACCCTAGGGATTCACTACCTTTGACACAGATTGCTTCAAGAAATATGGGAAAACATGGGGGTAAGTCTGCAAATTGTACAGTACTATGTGCACAGTGTGTATATGCATGTATAGAAGATATATCTGATAGTTGTCCTTAGAGGTGCTAGTCTGTCTACATACATACAATATCCACAAACAAAGTATGTGGATACCTGTTTTACCTGTTTTACCTGTGACTGCATGAAAATCTCACCTGGTGTTTTAGTATTTCTGTTTTTATATTCTGATATATTCTTATCACATCTAGCATTTTTGATGGCCGTCAGCCTGTGCTGTGCATCACAGACCCTGCCATGATAAAAACAGTTCTGATAAAGGAGTGTTACTCTTTCTTCACAAACCGCAGGGTATGCACACACACCATATAACACATTCAGTCACTTATTATGATTCTGCTTTTTAGTTGAAGTCACTCACTCACTCATCTGCAGTTGTTTTCTAACTCTATTACAGAACTTCCGTCTGAATGGGCCATTGTATGATGCCGTGTCCATCGCTGAAGATGATCAGTGGAGGAGGATCCGCAGTGTCCTCTCTCCCTCCTTCACCTCAGGAAGACTGAAGGACGTAAGACCTCCTCTAACGCCTCCTCTAGCGCCTCCTCTAGCTTTTGTTCAACATAGTATTTTTCTACGAAGGTCTGTGCTGTAACTTTAGTCCATTCTTTCCAGAGCAGTGCTTCCCAACCCATTTGGTTTGTGACACCTTAAAAAGAGGCAATGCCGACTTTTATCACATGTTATTGACCAAGTTACCTTCAGTTCAACAAAAATGTGATTTTTCATTCTCAGATTGTTTCATTTTTAGGATTGTTAGAGGCCTAAAGAGATTAAAGTATTCTGTGTATTACGAGGAAAAAGCATTATCCCTTTTGTCATTTTGTGACTCCCAGACTTATCCTGGAAACCCTTTTTTGGGTCTTGAAACTTAAGTTGGTAACTACTAATCTAGAGGAAGCACGTACAGAAACAGCAGGACCTCTGTGCCAGTGTAGCTGTATTTTCCAGTATTTCAAGAAGTCTATGTATTGTTGTTTTTTCTCTCCATCTATGTCGGTCTGTGCCTCAGATGTTTGACATAATGAAGCGGCACTCCGCTAACCTGCTCAGCAGCATGGATAAGAAGGTAGAGAAGGATGAGCCCTTGGAGCTGAAGGAGTAAGAACACTAAATACTCCAACTACAATTATTTAAAATGATTACAAAAAATGCACAACATCAGTTATTTTTAAGCCTGAAAGGATACAAATATCTGATGTGTTTGTGTGCTCTTTAGGTTCTTTGGACCCTACAGTATGGATGTTGTAACCAGCACAGCATTCAGTGTAGACATAGACTCCCTCAACAACCCTTCAGATCCCTTTGTCACTAACATCAAGAAGATGCTGAAGTTCGACCTTTTCAATCCTCTCTTCCTCATTGTTGGTACAGCATTCATTTTACTTTTCTAAAATATAGCTATCTATAAATTTGTCCATCACCAGGCTGGTAAACCAAAAATATCTGTGTGAGGTAACTTACTGTGAATGTTTACAGTCAGTGCATTGTATCTCATGGCTTTCTAGTTCCCTTTATAAATACATTTCTTTGTATATATCTTCAGCCTTCTTCCCCTTCATGGGTCCTATATTTGAAAAGTTGGAGTTTTCCTTCTTCCCTTCCTCTGTCACGGATTTCTTCTACTCTGCACTGCAGAAGATCAAGTCTAATCGAGAGACTAGCAAGACAATGGTATGTATGTATATATGTATGTATGTATGTATGTATGTATGTATGTATGTATTAGGGCTGAACGATATGCAAAAAAATCATATTGAGATTGTGTTATGAGTCACAATTTCAATTGGAGTGATCATTTTTGCATTTCATGCAGGCCTAGTATGTATGTATGTATGTATGTATTTATGTATGTATCTGCACATTCAGAAATATAATCAAATTAATCACAGACGTCTGCTTTCAGAGTCGTGTGGATCTCCTTCAGCTGATGATTGACTCCCAGAAAAACCAGGATGGAAACAAGAATAAAGGTGACAAACACATACACAACCACACATCTATACAAACATGACAGCACAAAGTGAAGCTACTCTAAATCACAACTCCTTGTTATCTCCTCAGGTTTAAGTGATCATGAAATCCTTTCCCAAGCCATGATTTTCATCTTTGCTGGATACGAAACAAGCAGCAGTTCTCTGTGTTTCCTGGCTTACAATCTGGCAACAAACCCCCATATCATGAAACGGCTGCAGGAGGAGATTGACTCCACCTTCCCTAACAAGGTACATAGGGAGTGAGGAGAGGACAAAGATACAGGTAGCAGGGAGTTTTCAAAGTTATTTAAAGCTATCTTCATTGTTTTTTGGCCACTTGGGAGCAGAGGAACACCATAACAAGCTGACAAACACGTTGACCTGTCATACCTTATAAAGTGGTTATGGCTGACATGTTAGAAAACAATTGCAAAGTTGCAACATTCATGGACCAACATTAGCATGAATTTGAAGTTGTGTTTCTGGCCACCTGATGAATTTAAAACAGTTATGCCTTGGTTTCCTCGAATCCTTGAGAGAAGAATCCGAGTCATTTGTTAACATCATCTGTCTACGGAGGGTTACATACAGAACTTCTTTGCCTAAAGCAGCAACCTACATTAGCCTACTCCTGCTGGAAAAAAGGTTGAGGGGAATGGATATATACCAAAAAAGTAATATATTTATATATTTCCCATATTCATGCCTGAAAGAATGTTGCAATACAGTTTCTGACACCCCTAAAGTGGACTGTACCATTTCTTAACCTTACGTTTGTTGAACATTCGTCTACCTACTTCGCTCCATCAGTGGCTCACAGGGGTTAAATTTGGCCTGAGCTCTGTCTCCTTCAATATCATAACATTATATCACACTTGTACTTTTTTAATCTCCCAGAAAACCTAATAGTGTATTGTAGCTTATACAGTCTCTAACGGCACGAGTAGCACAATTAGACACTCTGTAAAAATATTTTTGCTCCATGGTAAGTTTAAGGTCACTGATAAAAAATATCGATCAGTGGAGCTTGGACAAATGATCTGTAAAATCCCACAGGAGGTACAACAAAAATTAGAAGATGGACCACCTTATTCTTTTTACTGGAATCAATAAATTAAAGATTATGGTACAATTTTCAGTCACACTAAAGTAGTTGTTGGATATTATAATTTTACAGGCTATATCAGCAGCAGGATTTTTTTTGCTCAGTTTTCATCAGCCATCAGTTTATCTACTCAGGATTTATTTGCGAGAGCAGTGGTCTATGTTTGAATGTCGTGAGTGAGAATTCATTCCAGTCATGTGTATGTGTGTCTGTGTTTTTGTGTAGGCTCCTATTGAGTACCAGGCACTGATGCAGATGGAGTATTTAGACAACGTCATGAATGAGTCTCTCCGATTATACCCCATTGCCCCACGTCTGGAGCGTGTGGCCAAGGCATCTGTGGAGATAGATGGCCTTGTGATTCCAAAAGACATGGTTGTCTTGGTCCCCACGTGGCCCCTGCACAGGGACCCTGACCTGTGGCCCGAACCAGAGGAGTTCAAACCTGAGAGGTATGAAAAGGATTTATACATTTAGGTTTGTCAAAGCAGCCAGTCAATGCTAAAAACTCCCTCAGAGAGGACCTGAACTCTGCAGCCCATTGCTTCATTTCTGCTTGATAATATATGTGTGCGTGTATCCTCAGGTTTAGCAAGGAAAACAAGGAGAGTATTGACCCCTACACATACATGCCTTTCGGAGCAGGGCCTAGGAATTGCATTGGGATGCGATTTGCTCTGTTGATGATGAAACTTGCAGTGGTGGAAATCCTCCAGAGGTACAGCTTCACTGTGTGCAAGGAGACTGAGGTGAGACCACAGATGTTCATGTTTACATGAACATGCTATTGTTTTTTTTTATGGTGTATGAGTAATCCTGTTCAAGCATTATCCATAGCTAGCATGATAGGGATATTAAAGGTTTTATTGAATTTAATTTCACGTCTGTCAGTCTAAAGATCAAAACATGACACAACACATAGAACAAGAATACAGTTTGATTGTGGTACTTTGTGGTCTGTTTTTGCATGAGGTTTCTACCATTTTAGGCCCTGCCAGTTTGATTTGAAATAACAAGGCTGAGTTTTGTCCTTTTTTTTTTTTTTGTTCACATTTCTTTTCTCTTCACATGTAATTTCCTTCCAGATCCCCCTAGAGCTTGACATCCAGGGTCTGATAATGCCAAAACGACCAATCAAACTGAAGATGGTGCCACGTTCTGAACCCTCCAGATAAAAAAAACATTTTGAGCTGGATTTTAAGTGTTTTAGTGTTGTATACAGCCCTATCATGTCTGATTTGAACTATATAAAAAAAAGCACATCAGTTTTTCAGAACAATACTACAGTTTTGTTTTGTGTGCCTCTGCATCAGTTGCTTCTCTCTTTTGTTCCTGTTAAAGCAGCTGTCTTATCAATATTTGTCCTAAACTGAGTGACAAATCTATCTGTATATCTTTTTAAGCTTATGTTAACAATAAAGCTTTTTTTTTCTCTCCTGCACACTGTTATTCTTACACATGATTAAATTAGTTATAGCAACACACAACTTGTAGGTGCTGCAAATTATTAAAATGTGGCTGTACAATGGTGGTACTGAAGAGACCATTAGATACATACAAAGAAGTTTTGAAAATATTAGGGCTGTTTCTTCACCATTAAGTCAAACATATAGAGCATGTTGTCTGTCTGGGGAATGGACTTACTACTAAAGGAAGTGATATTTGATGCAGGCTGATTGCACTGACCTTTAGTATATTTCGCAGGTGTTTGTATTCCTCTCCACCTTTGTTCCTAATGTGGGACTGAAATATATTTTTAATTTAATGGTCTGATAAAACAATTCTCTAAACGTTTAAGAGGGTTCATTCAGATATCAGCCAGACAACAAGTTAATTTTTGACCAAATGTTTCTGTGATAAAGTGCATGAAGTGGTGCACTATGTACTATGTGTAGTATTATTGTGTGTTTATGTAACTTCTCTCACTCTGAATGTTTTACATCCCAGCAGCGCGCTCCAGTGGATGGTCTGTTCCGTTTTCGTCCATGTGCTCCTGCTCCTTCACAGATCCACTATCCGAGTTTTTCAACCACCTTGTTCTTTCCATGTTTATAAACAGAGGGTAGAGATAAAAAAAAAAAAAAAAAGAAAGAAAGAAAGAAAGAAAAAAATCTGAGGTGGGCAAACCAGCTTCACTGCAGACACCACATGTTCTCAGGGTTGGGATCTGGGAAATGCAACCATTTACAGGTTGCTGAAAATAGCTGGAATCTGTGATATTACACCAAACCTGTTAAGGAAATGGATCGCTGTCAGTTATCATTACCAACTGCAGAATAATATACAACATGATGAAATATAAGCCCCATGCATACAGTGCTGTATACGTTTTCAGTTTTTGAATGAATTTGAATGATTTATTAACTTAATTTATTTGGACACTGGGCTACACGTGTTCTTGTAATTTTTTTTTTTTTTTTTTTTTTGTTTAATTCACAGAAGTTTGTGCATTGATTTAAACTTGCTCAGATGTGCAATCCTGGACAGGCATGGAAGTGCAAGACTGTAATAAATGATCAGCTCTGAAAAACACCACAGGACAACATAAATCTCGAGATACCACTGAACTCAGCGTCCAGTTTCCTGGTGTGACGACATGAACTGTAGCCTATCGACCAGATGTGGCGTTCAGGGAACAGAACCTGTAGTCATGTCTTGGTGATGCCATGTTGAGGACTCCAGATGGGTGATAAATTTAAGGAATAACCTGAATAAGTGGAGAAATATAGCAAATGCAGATGCTTTCATACAGGTGCACTGCAAGCAACTAACGTCCCATCATGCTCTTTGGCATGTATAAAAATGCTGAGCAGACCCACTTGATTCAGATTTTGTATCAGGATGGCAAGAGGGAAAGATCTAAGTGACTTTGAAAGAGGCTTCATTGTTCAACTGGCTCATGCTTCAATAGGAACAGTGACTAAAGTGACATCTGATTTTAGATCTATGGGAAAGACGTCAGTGAATAGGGTCAGGAATAGTCAGCAACAACAGTCTGTCCGCAGTCAGAGAGGGATATTATAAGGTAACAGAACAGGCCTGAATGCTTGACCCGTATAATGAAGGGATCTGGTGGCTCTTTTATGCTGTGGGAGGCATTTTGCTGAAATGGTTTGTGTCCACTTGTCCCCTTAGAGGGAAGGGTCACTGAAAATCAACACAAAATTGTTCTGAATGATCACCTTTATGCTTTAATGAAACATTTCTATACTGATGGAAGTGGTCTCTTTAGGATGACAATGCCCTCATCCATAGGACGCAATAGGTCACTGAATGGTTTGATGAGTATGAAAATGAAGTGAATCTGATGCTGTGGCCTTCACAGTCACCAGATCTCACCCCGTGGACATCTAGGGGAGATTTTTGACCCACGTGTTAGACAGTGCTCTCCACCACCATCATCAAAACCCCAAATGAGGGAATATTTTTTAGAAGGCTGGTGTTCATCCCTCCAGAAGATTTCAGAGACTTGTAGAATCTGTGCCAAGGAGCATTGAAGCTGCTCTGGCAGCACATGGTGGACCAGCACCTTACTAAGTCACTTCATGACGGTTTATCTTTCTCCTCAAGGATGTGTGGGAGTGTCGGACTGCTGGAATGAAAATTGTAATGTTACTCATCTACATTACAGAAGTGGTTTATCTACAGTATTTGCAGCTATACAATAGAGCTGCAGCGATTAATTGAATAATCAGTTAGTTGTAGTCATTTTTAAGCAAACGTGTCAACTATTTGCTGTTTCTCAGTTCACAAATATTAGGATTTGATGCTTTTGATTGTCATACATGATAGTAAACTGAAGGAAACTTACTACTGCACTCAGGCTTCATTTAAACTATTTTTGTATAATATTTTGTCTATTTTAATTGATTTTATTTTCCTCTTCATTGTGTTTTTAGATATTGTTCATGCTTTTTTGATTTATTTTCAATTGTCTGTTTGTGACTGTGTTACAAATAAACTTGCCTTGTTTCGTTGAAGTGTTTTGGATCCAGCAATGGAAACCGTATGAATTCTTTCAAATGATGAGCTGAATAAATATTTCTAACAGAAAATCCGGTTGATCTGAACCTTCTTTCTTTTATGTTTTAATAAAAAAATGACTCTTCTCCTTGACCACATGTAAACGTTGTAGCTAGGGGCAGAAATTTAAAAGTCACATTGCATGTTGATTTTTAAGTGTTCAGACTTGTATGATTATTTTTACGTTCGCAGCAATACGAAGCGGCCCCTGAACGCAGCACCAGTCCGGTTCCTGCGAGGATTCCGCTCCGATGTTTGCGCCGATCCGGACTCCATGTTGTTCCGACAGCCACGGAGCGAACAAGTGCCCTGGCCGAAAACTCTCACGTTGCAACTCTGTGTGTGCGAGAAGTAAAGTGTGTGTGTGTGTGTGTGTGTGTGTGAGAGAGAGAGTGTGTGTTGACCCTCCGAAAGAAGATGGCAGACTACCGGGACGACACCGGAGCTAGAGCCCTGCTTGCACTGCAGTCAGCGCCGTGCAGCCCCGTTCGCGTCGCGGTGACCTCGCACGCCTATCACCAGTCCTCGCTCGCCCTCCTGGGTCCTCCGGTGATGGGAGCCCGCACCGACGCCGGGCTCCTTCCCGTCCGCCTCGCTTCTCCTTCCCCGCAGGCCCTCGCCAGGCTGGAGGGCCGGGACTTTGAGTTTGTCATGCGCCAGAGGACGGTCACCATAGGCCGGAACTCGTCTCACGGCTCCGTGGACATCAACATGGGCCACTCGAGTTTCATTTCACGGCGACACCTGCAGATCACTTACGACGAGGCGAGCGGCTTCTCCCTCCGGTGCTTGGGCAAGAACGGCGTGTTCGTAGACGGGGTGTTCCAGCGGAGAGGGGCGCCGCCGCTGCCGCTGCCCAGAGAGTGAGTGCTGTCAGGTAGCATAGCTGCTACCACCAGGCTAATTGTGGCAACACGATGCTTTCTGCTTCGGGGCTTCACAAACTTTAAACTTAATTTCACGCACTGACAGCACCGGAAAAAGATGTTATGGTATATTTTCTATCCGCTTATAAATCCGCCCCCCCCACCCTCCTCCTCTCTCTCTCCTACTTGGACATAGCTACAGCTAATGGTTGAATCACTGTTAAACAACTACAGGGATGTGGTGGTTATTCTTTTAATGTTTTATTTATTTATTTTTTTTAATATTCTGGCATGCAGATAAGTTATAACCTAATGTGAAACAACCTCCATATTCAAACCGGAGACAGATTAAGACGGGGGTACTAAGTTTGTCATGACACCCCTACGAGTGCGGTTTGATTTGATCCGCTGTAGATTCGGATAAACTCACTATTAACATCGGTTTGAACAGTGAAGCTGCAACATAACAAGTCAATACACCCGCACTTTAATTTTTAATTAAAATTTCAGTCAATATTGAGTTGTCTGGAGGCCTAATATGAATTAATCTAGCTAGTTTTAGCTCTTAGCAAACTTAGCTTCACTTAGCCTGACGACAAGCTAGTTAGCACATGTATTAAGACGCTGCTGTTGAGGGATATTTCTCAAAGATACTTGTTGTCATGTTGTGGTAGAACTGACTTTCTGCTTTACACACATTTTCCCCACACGAGTGTGTTTTTGTTGCTGGTCAAAGTTGCGTCTCTACGGGTAATATTAGCCGCAAAGTTGTGAGGCTGTTAGCCAACGTGTCGCCGTCAAGTAAACAGTAATGTAAACAAACGCACCCCTGACGGTTGAGCTCACGACTCGCACTGGGAGAGGTGTGTTTGTTTTGTATTGGAACTTAAAATGCTTCTTCTTTTTATTTTTTTTTATTTTATTTATTTTTTTTTTGCATATCAAGGTGGTATTTAAAAGTGGTTTTAGCTTTAATTATGTCGTACCACTGTTAAGGTTGCTTATTTTTGCACTGGTTCATTTTACTGCAGTGGCTACAGTCTCTGAAATTGAAAGCTTTGACTTTGTGTGCGAGTCAATCATAGGGTGGGGCGGAGGGTTGTGCCCTTGTCCTCTCTGATAGGCTGTGAAGACTGTTTGGGGGTGTGTCGGGCAGTGAATAGGAAGTGCAGGCTGAAATGACATCCTCGTTGCAGGAGCACATGGAGTAAACACAAGACTTACAAACCAAGGCCGTATCCAGCCCAGTGATCTTTGCATGTGTCGTTTTGGCCCTGGAGCCTGTCTCAGGATTAGAAACTGTGCTGAGTTAAATCTGGAACCTCTTTAAATGTGGAGCAGACCAGTAAATTAGTTTAGTTGTCTTGATAAGCATTTACAATACTTATCTGTTACATCATTTCACAGCTTCGATTCACATTGGATTAATGAGGTGATTTGACAGTGCTTAGCAGGAAGGTGATTTAATATCAACAAATGTCTACAGATCGATCCAAATTGACGATGCGTTAAAAACGCAAAACAATAGAGGTACATTTGCCTAAAAATTACATCTTTGAATCTTTGTGGTTCAGTCTGTTTCATCATGATTCATCTGAGGATCCCAGTTTTCTTTGTAAAACTATTCACGCTCTGTCAAGTTTCTCTGGTACCCTGAGTCAGCAGCAATTTTCAGGTCCTGCCTCAAAGTCTGGATTGGATTGCGGCCTGGACTCTGACTTGGCTGCTCCAGGACATTAAGATTGTTGTTTTTAAGCTATTCTTGTGTAGATTTGTCTTTGTGTCAGGGGTCATTACCTTGTTGTAAAATAAATCTTCTCCCAACTCATAATTCTCTTGCAGGCTGCAGCAGACTTTGTTTTTGTAGTTCGCTGCATTTTATTTACCTTCTACTTTTGCAAACCTTAAATTGCCCGGCAGCAATGACACGTCCACCCAGTACAATAACACTAACACCTTCACATGTGCAGTATTCTGTATGACTGTAAAGAACCTTTGATCAGATCGCTGAACCTTCTTCCACTTTGTCTCAGGGTCTCAAGCAAGCACTAATCGAAATGTCATGTGATTTCTTTGAACAATGGCTTTCTCGCTGTTACTCTGTCATACAGCTGGGCTTGGTGAAGTTGTTGAACGGGCATTCTCTTTCATCTCAGCCAAGGAAGCCTGTAGCTCCCTCAGACTTGTCACAGGCCTCTTTCCTCCCTCACTGCAGACACTCAGTTGTTGAGGATGGCCTGCTTTGGGCAGAGACAGCTGTGAGCAGTCTGTTCATGGATCTAGTGTCGGATTGGCAGCTGCAGTTTTTCAGGAGACAAATTAAAAGGAATAGATGGAACATTTCTTCCATATTTTTTTTATTTTTTTTATCACTGACTGGTTCAACTGCTTTAAACCCATTTGCGGTCCTGTACGGATATTTTCTTTTCATTTGTTCCTCTTCATATGGAGGCCTGAGCCAGATGTTTGCTATAGCTCAGCACCCCCTCAATTAATAGGGATTCAGTTTCTTCCTCAAAGACACGATCATTATAGTTGGGCAAATAAGACGGTTGCTACATGTTTAACTACACTGAATACAATGTACATGCTGGGAAAAATTAAAACTATGTATATCAGTAAATAAAAGTTCCATTGTAAAAACGTTTACCCAATCCCTCGCACGTATAATTAGTTTTAAGGGTTTTGTTTAGGCTTGAACTAACTTGGGCCTTTGACTTATCCTTGCTTTTATTGAGACAGTTGTCCGGACCTGTGAAAAGAAGAAGAGAGGAAATCGAGGCTAGTGGGTTTTGTGTTAAGTCAAGATCAGTCTAGTTTTTTTGTCCATGAAAGGTGTTGACTGTAGATATTGTTTGTATTATAAACAAACACCTGTAGTTAAATTAAAAAAACACCCACACTGGGCATTGGAACAGTGTAACTTAAAATATATAATAATATTAAGTTTGAATGTTTTTGTCCTTGGAGGCAGTATTTGACAAAACAATCACACCACAAGGTCCATTTAGCAGCTGTTCTCTAGGTTTCAGTCGTCTCACTTGTTCTTCCTCAGCACATGGAGTTTGCCCAGTTGTCGTTTATTGTAAATGTTAAAATTTACATTCTCCCGAGCACTTAACGATGAGTAGTTTTAAGAAAAGAAGTCTGTAACATGCTCAGAAGAATGGAAATTTGTACATCTGCAGCTTCAGGACATGTCTGTCTGCTGCTTAGGAAGATCATGAGATATGATGAGAAGCTCCAGAACAGCGACTGCACAATCATATTTAAATGCTCAGCTGTTAGTGATTGTATGAGATAGAATGTGCTACTCAAACTTTGTCTGCACTTTTCTCTCATCTTCTGTCCCGTGGCTTCTACCCTCTCTCCCTCCTGCTCTCCAGGTGCGTGTTTCGTTTTCCCAGCACGGTCATCAAGATCCAGTTCATGTCACTCCTGGAGCCCGAGGAGCACAGAGAGAAGGAGCAGCCCTCTCCTCCCCCTCGCCAACTTCTGCCCCACATTTCCCCTCTTAAAATCAGCATTCCCACAGTGCAACAGCATGAAGAGCACATCAGGGCATTTGGCTCTCCACTGCCCTCGCCCACGGGCACCATCAGGTAAGAAGAGACCCACCGACGCACACAGAGATATGGACATCAACAGGTGCACCTTCCTAAATGCAAACACAGCTTGTAACATACACACTTCATAACTGCACAAGCAGACTGACACTAGATTTGGCAGGAGGAGTGTGAGTTGTTATGCACAGTTTGCTATTAAAGAAATGTACTTTCCATTGTTGTGATTGTCGAAGGCCGGTGCTAAGCTTTGATGTATGTTTTGATCGAGACACAGGTTATGAGTTTTAATAAATATGAATTGTTCTTATAACTTGATAATAATAATAATAATAATAATAATTGGTTTTATTGTAATTTCGTGTGCAAAAACGCTAAACATTCCCCCACTCTAGCTTCTCCAGTTTGAGGATTTGCTGCTATTTTTTGTTTTACGTGACAGTAAATTGAATATCTTTAGGATTTGGACTTTTATTACCATTTTAACATTAATTACAACAATTGCAATTAATCAGGTAACACAAATAAAACAGATATAACAGGAAAGGTCAAGAAGTCATTGGCTTCCACAAGGGCTCCTCCTCAACTTAATGAAAAAAGGGGAAAAAACAACAAATAAAAAAACAAACAAAAAGAAAAAAAAACTTCATAAATAAAGCATCACTCAGGAAATTACAGAGGGAATAAATGTCAATACACATACCCAAACACATAAAATGAACAGTTCATCAAATCATTAGACAATGATCATGTAAAAAGAAAAGTACATATATGTGAGAGAAAGGATATTTTTTATATTTTACACTTTTAAGTAAGTGCTTTTTTTGTTAGGTTACTACAAAATGTATGTATGTATGATGGAGGGATATAAACATAGTGAAATGACCAAAATGTCACTGTAGGGTCTTTTCCTGCCAGATAAGTAACTTATCATAAGAAAATATAGATACTTGCCCAGACATAACCTTTTCAAAGCAGAAATTAACAACTGAGTTTGCATGTTTTACAGAAAGTGTTTTAGGTGTCTCAGCTTTTTTTCACCTTCTCTCCTTGTCTTGGATCTGTGTGTGTGTATTGATGTTCACGTTGACATCTGTGTGAACTTGAAAATACATAAAGCTCGGTTTCCTTTGGTTTTAAAGAGCTGCAGATTTTTTCCGGCCACAGATTTTATCAGCTCCTTTTACTGAAAATGTCCATCCTGGTTGAAGGTGTACTCATCAGCTCCACTGATTCTGTTGAGTTGGAAATCTGCAATCTAATCAGCTGTGATAGCACATGTTTGAAAATCACTGCTCTATAAATGTTTGCAGCATGTGGGCCTGGAGAGAGTGGCAGTGCTGAGTGCGCCCTCTGGTGGTCTTTGTTTACCCCTACATTACACATCCCCACCAATGTCAGCTTGTGTGTGCATGCCTTATATGGAATGGCTGCAGCTTAGAGGCGTGCGATTGGCTATCGGGCAGATTGTTTTGCCTGCAGGACGTTTTCCGTCCATTCGTGGTTTCCTTTTCAGAGCCCCCTACCCCTCCCACTCAGCCCTCAGCTCCTGTTCTCTCACACGTGGACACACACACACACACACAACACACACACACGCACAACACACAACACAGAGTATAGACGCTTGCTCATACATCTTGCAACAACTCTCACTGTGGCCTTTTTCGGGCAGATAGTTGTGTCATCTTTCTCAACAGTGCCCACATACAATACATACAACGGAAGAGAATTGTGCAAAAGCACATGCTTCCACTTAGAACACCAACAGTGTCTTTTCACAGGCTGGTAAGAGTCACTTTTCCAGTTTGGCAACTTAAAAGGACTATATATATAATAACATTCCTGTCCCTGAGAGCCACTTGTACTGCTGGCCCCTGTGCACAAGCAGAGGGGGGTGAAATGGTTGTTGTAGTGGGAAAGAAAAGATGAGCCTTTCTCCCTCATAGAGGCACCTATACATTTTAATGATGCATGAGTGTAGCGTTACAGATACAATTATGTTTTTATACATAAGAAGTGCCCGAGCACAGTAAGAGGTTTCTGTTTGTCTTCATTCATTTTACAGCAGTGAGCATACTGAGCCATTTTCAAAACGGAGCCTGTAGCCCAGTTTCCTCTGCCAAAAAATACAAACATATTCTCTGTCTCCCTCTGTGTCTTACTCTCTCTGTATCTGTGGCTCTCTGTTGCCAAAGGCAAATCAAAGCACACTGACTCCCCCTGAAACCAGTGTTTACTTTACTAACAGAAGCAGGTGTATGTTGTATAATAAGTTACTGGGCTTTCCCTGTGTTCTGTCTCTCAACAGCAACAGCAACAGATAAAACCTAGTTAATAATTAACATACTATTTTTGCTCTTTGTTGTATTTTATGATCACTTTATATATTTAAAACAGAGTGGATCTTAGCTGTAATCATTTTCCAAACTTAACTCTTGTTCATATGAATAAGAAGAAGTTATGTTCAATATAAATATTTTGTTTTATTTATATATATATATATATATATATGACTCTTATATTGTACTGGATATCTCAAATTAAATTATAATTAGATTGTCCAAAAAAAGAAAAGGATTTTGTTAGTCCTATTAAGATTTCCTGAATATGATGAATAAGAACTTTTATAATTTGACAGTGCATTCTTCCATTTTTTCCCCAGGATTTCAACTTCCATACAGTTTTAAATATAATATTAAAACTAAAATGTGAAATTAATTCGCGAAGCTTAACTTGCTCCTTCTTTTCCTGTGTAATATGTAGCTCTTCACACTGCATATCAATAATGTTTCATGTAATTTTTTTTTCTTTCTTTTACATAATTGCAGTTTTGGCCTCACCTCAAAAAAAAGCTTTATAGTTTTCTGTTTATTTGTGTAATGTTGTTAACCACTAATGAGGGTTTTCTTTTTGTGTGAAAAAGAGCCTGTTTGATATTTCAGAATGGGATTATAATGCATTTAGAGGCGATAGAGGACTTGTAAACATAGTTTATGTACCCAGAGAGAGAGAGAGAGAGAGAGAGTCACATGCGGTGAATTCTAGGTTATATTTGTCCAAAGATCTCAGTTGACCTGTTGTCCCAGAAGCTAAAAACTAACATTGTCCTGACTTTCAAAACTAATTTTTTAAAACCTGAGCTGCTAAATGGTTTCATTAAGATGTGTAGTGACTGTAGGAGCGGTGACCAGTGCTGTTACTGATTCTTTTAGATTAACTTTACCTTCCTGTTCAGGTTATTATGGCAGATTTCAGAAGTGGCCTTAAACCATCGTTTTAAGCCATTAACACAGACTCCCTGCTCTCTTCTTCAGTGTTCCTAACTCCTGTCCAGCCAGTCCACGTGGGGCAGGGTCATCAGGGTATCGCTATGGACGCAACGTGACCTCTGACCTCCAGTTAGCAGCTGAATATGCCGCCAAGGCTGTTTCTGAGCAGAGACGAAGCATTGCTGAGCATAGAGGTGGGGGATGTGAGCAGCGGGGGGAGTCAGCTGGTGGAGATAGCCCCAAGGTGAACACCCAGTCGTAACACTGTCCTGAAGTTGACGGAATCTAAGAAATTGCCACTTAATTTTCAGCTTTTAAACCCCTTTCTTGTGCAGTTTGTGCTTGGGGATGTGTGTTCATGAATACCTGTGTCTTGTTTGTCCAGGATGAGTCCAAGCCACCATATTCCTATGCACAGCTGATCGTCCAGGCCATCTCTTCTGCCCCGGACAAACAGCTGACTCTTAGTGGCATTTACGCCCACATCACCAAACACTACCCCTACTATCGCACTGCAGACAAGGGCTGGCAGGTAGGGTCGTCCTCTCTTGATCTGGCACTGGCCTGTTTGGTACTGACTTAATAACGACACAGAATGTAATGGTCCGCTTAGTCACAATTAGAATATTATGCTTTTGTTTATTATATTATGGTTATGTTTTTTACTTATAGACACGTTTGGGTTAATGTGTATAAGCCAGTATGTGCCTATGTATGTAGAGTGGTCTCTGACTTTTGGACCCCACTGTATGAATAAATATATATAATATAGATATAATTGATGTATTCAGTAGTATAGTATTTTTTCTTTTCATTCCCTTGACTCTAGGTTTTTAGTAGCTCTATGTGTCCAGTGACATAATACTTATTTATTTTGCCTCCCTCCAGAACTCAATCAGACACAACCTGTCACTCAACCGCTACTTTCTGAAAGTGGCGCGCTCTCAGGATGAGCCTGGGAAAGGGAGTTTTTGGCGTGTAGATTCTGCCTCTGAGAGCAAGCTGGTGGAACAAGCCTTCAGGAAAAGACGGCAAAGAGGGGTGGCTTGCTTCAGGACACCATTCGGCCCTCTCTCCTCTAGGTAAGTGGGACACAGCATGGGTGTGTATGCACAAACACACACACACACGAGACTGTCAGACACATGGTCCGAGTTTTGACTCAGTTAACTCTTTTCCCCTTCTCTCTGCTTCTGCTCCTCGCTATCATTTGATTGGATAGAACAAAGTAAGTCTAATTTGTAGGTTGATTATTCAGCAGAAGGTACTGGCAGTGAAGGAGCTCTGTATGTTACTATAAGTCTCTTGGTGTGTTAATTGTTTCTTGATGTCACCTCTTTCCCTTCATTTCATTTTTTTAGAAGCGCCCCTGCATCCCCGACCCACCAGGGGCTTCTCTCTCCTCCATCCAGTGGGCTACAGACTCCTGAATGTCTGAGCAGGGAGGGCTCTCCTATCCCCCACGACCACCACGAACAGCTGGCTAACAAGCTGGCATCTGTACCTGAGTACAGGTACTCTCAGAGCGCCCCAGGTGAGCATGCACACAAGTGCACATGAATGCAAACAAAATACAGTGAAACGCACACAAATGAAGGCTTTCACACACACTACAAAACAGGTGAAATTGTTGTTTGGGTCCGTCTCTGCATAGGATCTCCAGTCAGTGCTCAGCCTGTCATTATGGCTGCACCCCCCCACCCAACAGTCCTGCCCTCAGGCCCGGGGAAAGCCCTTGCTTTGATTCCAGGCGGTGGTGTCCAAATCCAGCCCATCCACATGCTCCAGAACCCCCCGCAGCCCTCTGTCACCATGATGCGGGTGGTTACCAGTGCCCCTGCGCTTTCCAACCCTCCAAATGGTTACAGTACCCCCTCTATTGGAGGAGCAGAGGGCAACAGTGAGCTCAGAGGTATGTGGATCTCTTTAGGAGAGCGTCTCTGTATTATGTGACGTATTGTTTTTAAATTAATCTGCTAATCTCCAGTTTAGTAATCTCCATATTCTGTTTGCTCCCACCAGTTTTATTAGCCACATCTACACCAAATTCTTAAACTCAAGTATTCACGTTTGTTTTGAACATATTGAGAGGTTTAGGATAATTGTGTCTGTCATTTCTGTGAAGTACGTGACTGAACACTGGAGGCAGCAGCCACAGCGAACTGTTGATGTTTGCCAGTTTGGTTTAATAGGAATTGTGACACTATTCAGAATGGATCCCAGGTAGGGCATGCAAACCGAACTACAACCAAACCATTTGTCACTTACGATGTTGCGCAGGGATACTGCATGCTCTCTTGTGTCCGAATATTATTAATGTGATTGAAGATGCTAACATACCTATTTGCAACTAGCTGTTAACGTCAGTCAGTGAGTGGTTTGAATGGTTTCTCACATATGCAGGAGGGAGGTGTAGGAAATCTGCAGAACAATGAATGCATCCAACCAAAAGTCAAATATCTGTGTGTGTGCTCAGTTCAGATCAGGTACATAACCATCAGCTACAGAAGCAGGCAGTGTTGTGATGTTGCAATTAAGTCCATCTTATGTTTTATTGCTCTTTATATGATGACTTTAGGGCTGCACTGTTTAGTAAAATGTCCGTTAGTTCTTCTGGATGGATGAGCTGTGTTTTAGGAATGGAACCTCTTTCATGGCAGATTTTATTTGTTGAGCTTGGAGCAGAAGACAAAGTTCATGTCTGACAAATGTTTCACCACTGCACCACTGTTTAGTGTCTTTTTTGTGACTTTGGATGTGCATGACACAATAAATAACTACATTTAAAAAAAAATCAATATTCCTTACTGTGTTCAAAGATGTGCGCTTCCATAAACATAAAGTTAATGTTGCATTTTGCATATTTTTCCCTCAGAAGCCCAGCAGAACAGAGAGCGGGTGATCCAGACTGTGGACAGTGCGGTGCAGGGTGGGGATGGACGGAACCTGGCTCCAGGTTTACATCAACTTCCTGTTCGTCCTGTTACCCAGAATGGCAAACACACCACTGCTGCTGTTGCCACAGCAACCAGCCTTGCTAATGCATCTGGTAAGATTTTTGCAGCAGTCACTGCCAAACACACTGACCATTCACAATAGTGATTATAGATGAAGAAGGGGAGAAAAATATAAAAAAAAAACTACAGTGGAATGCAATCTACATACAAGTGATTATTTACATACAGTAGATTAAAGCATATATGGTCAGTTGCCAGTTTATCAGGTACCGCTAGCTATAACTAATGCAGTCTAATACAACAGTCCTGCAATAAATCCTCCTCCTTTTATGGTTATTTTGGGGGCTGCAGTTTGCGGTGCTGTCTAACTGTATTGCATTACATCACATTTACTCCAGCTAGCATTTTAAACTCCCTTTCTCTTCATTTCCCTCCTAGGCCTGAGTAGTCCTCTGCAGATCTTGGCTGCCCAGGCCTCTAGCTCCCCTCCAGTAGTCGTGAGCAGACAGCCCAGTGCAGAAACCTTAGCTGAGCAGCCAGGCGCACCCCAGGCCAAGCGGCCAAAGATGGAGGACGAGGGTGGGACTGAATCTGCTCAGCATCAAGTCACACCTGCCCAGCAGCCTGTCATTGTTGCCATGACATCACAAACACACGACCCAAGGAAGTAACACCCAGGCCTTCTTACCAGGTACCCAATGGACAGCCTCCTAATGGTCCCCTAACTGCTTCACCTTTTATACTCATTTGATATGACTGCAGCCGACATGGCCAAAAAATGTACAGGCAGCCTCTCTCACTAGAAGGAGAATAAATTGTAAGGAACATATATTTTGGTGAAAAATAGATGAAAACTTTCAAATACACTCTGAATTTAAAAGCAAGTAAATCTTTCAGGACTTTTTCAGCCTTTTTTAACCATTCACTGACAACACAAACAAGTAAGGACATTAAGCTTATGAGAGCATTATGCATATTAAAATCATTTCAGCACTACTTTTACTTTTGTGAATGTTGGAGAATATCTCAGATGTATCGGTTATTATCACTCTCAGGCCAAAGAACTCACCTCTCCTGCACTTCTGATTAGAGTCACTGCCTGATTTAAAACCAGGGAATGTGTGTTCAGAGATTTCAATGGCCTGTATTTACAGAAAAAACTGTGACGATCAGAGTTGATATATTGTGTAGTAAAACAAAGAAGTGGATAGAAAGGCAGAGAGGACTTAACTGCAGACCACGTTGATGGGGCTTGGGAGACTGTTAAGAATATGATTGTACTCTTCATAAGGCAATCCTTAGAAAATAAAGTGAGACAGAGGAACTCAAACAGGTTGTGTCTCTCAGAAAAGAAATATGTTAATATTTAGGCCAAGACCAGAATGTGAGATGTCACTTCTTGTCTTCTCTGTAAAGCACAGAGACAAAGAGGAAATGTTTTCAAAGAAGAGGTGGGAGGAAATCCCGGAGTAACAAACCAGGACCTTTGTAGTTCTGGCTTCACTTAAGCTGAGTTTGGTTTATCAGTGTGAAGCAGCTCAGATTTAAGACGATCTGGGTAACTGGGCAGTGAAATTAGAGCAGGGAAGGGTTAAAAAAAAAAAAAAAAGAAAAAAAAAAAAAAGAGGCAA
Organism: Trachinotus anak; assembly: GCF_046630095.1. NCBI lineage: Eukaryota > Metazoa > Chordata > Actinopteri > Carangiformes > Carangidae > Trachinotus > Trachinotus anak. Next base: position 23,892,402 of record NW_027273870.1, read on the forward strand.
CTATTTGGAGTTGATTGAAGTGGAGCTAACCTAATGTAGACAAACTGATTGTTGTTTTATTTTTTTTCTTGTTTCAGTAGTGGTAAAAGGAGAAATGGAACAGCCTGTGCGTACAGTTCTGTCTTAGCACAGCAAAGCATTATTGTAATAATCCTTGAAGCCTTAAATATTTCTACATTTTTTTTGTCATTTAATTTTAACCTTTAGACAGCTTTACCTTTTTAGATTAACACAGCGCTTCTTTAACAGTACATGATCGACAACACTACAATGGTGACAATTATGTTGCATAAGTAGATTTGTATCAGTTTTATCAGGGGAAGGGTGGGACCAACACATGACCACACAAATTTCAACCGCTCTCTTGTCTGTTTTTTTCTTTCTGTATGGTACATCTGACATCTTTTCTTCTCTTAGCTCCCCGCTCTTTTGCTTTCATTTCTGCTCTATTCTTCAACTGTTTTTTTTTTTTTGTTTCCTCCTTTCTCCCTATCTAACTCTCTCCCTCTCCTCAGCAAGCAGTCTCTAAAGAGGCATCAGGCTGTTGGCAATTCCTGTCACAGACACTGCCTTAATTAGATATTCTTCAGCACTTTCCCCCCCCCCCCCTCGACTCTCATTCTCACTCTGCCTTTAGCTTTTCTGAACGTCCTCACACAGGCCTCACTTTTAGCTGGCAATCAGGCACAATTTGCGCAAGATTTCAGTGATTGTTGTTGCACACTATATAAAAAAAAAAAAAAAAAAAAAAGATGCGTAATGATTGTATGCTGCTCTTTCTGCTAATGACAAAGCTATTTAGAAGGTATTTTTTCTCATTTTGGAAAAAAAGAAAAAATATTTTGCTATCTGTAAAAACGGCTGTCATCAATACGTAAACATTCTGGAAATAGAGAAGTATATGTATTTTTAAATGTTTGTTTTTTTGTGATTTGTTAAAATGTGTAGCACAAATTAAAATTCCTTATTGATGTAAATATTCGATTGTCTTCTCTAATGTGATGTTGTCGGCCATGTTGGGTCAGATTCCAGTCTCAGTTGTTTGCAATTATCCAACAGTCTTTATTCTTAAGTACCATCATTTGTAACAGTATAAATAATGACCAGAGAACAATAGACATGCATGAGGTTAATATCATACAAACCTTGAAATGCACAAAAACAAAATTTAACTGCAAAGTAATGAAGAGAATCAGAAATTCAGAGTAAAACAAAACTGATGGTAAAAAACAACACTGACAGAATGTTTTACCTGTGTGTGTGTGTGTGTGTGTGTGTGTGTGAGGAATAATTTACAAATTAAAACAATAACAAGTTAAAAAAAAGCCATTACAACAATAACAAGTGTCAGCGTTAGTGCTGAAATGATTACAGTCGATTGTTAAAGTCGTAAAATGTCAGATTTTCACTGGTGCCACTTTTTCCACATATGAAGATTTTCCTGCTTTTTACTTTGTTTACATTGGGAATTGAATCTCTGGGTTTGGGTCTCTTGATTAGACAAAACAACCTCTGGGCAATTGTCACATGAATGTTTATTAGATTTTCTGACATTAAACATTTTAAATTATTTTATTGGTTTTTTTGAAGAATAGTCATAGAAAGAGTTGTCATTTGCAGACCTAGTGAATGAGAACAGCTGTCCCACAGTCCTTCAGTTGTTATGATGAGCCTCAGGATCTGCAGCTGTGAGGTGTTCGCTCTTCCTACAGCAGGCTTTGAAAGTGATTCTGGTCTGAGGTGGGCAGAGGGTCACTGCTCTTGATGTGGTGATCCTGGGCATCTCAGGGAATCTCTGTGGAGCTGAGGTCAGGAAAGGCCAGCCAACGTAGAACTGACCAAACATGGCTTTTTTTCTTACATTACCTTGGATTTGAATTAAGGACTTTTTCAGAGGTGACCTGTTAAGCCACTATTCTAGCTGGGCCTCTTTCAAGGGTCAGTACAGTATGTCTAGTAACTTGTCATGTGCATAGTCTTGTTTTATCTTGCCTAGGTTTTTAGATATGCCTCTGAGATTTGTGCCTCCACCCTAATACAATGGAGGTAAAAGGAATTTTGTTGGTTCATGCCCACAACACTGAGGAGTTACTTGAAAATTCATCAGCAACCTTTTCTTCCAGAGGAGGTGTCCCTCTTACTCTCAATAATCCAAAGACTGTAGTAGAACAGAAATCTCTGACAGACATTTGCAAACCTCGGGGAAATAAGACCAAACTCTGCATGGTTTGATTTTGAAGAGGAAGAGCGTACACATGTTTTTTTGTAATGTAGGTGTAGTGACCCTTTTACGACCTGTGCAAACAGTAATATGTAGTTCTATTGAGCACAGCCAGCATTTCTATTCAATTAACTTAAAATAAATTAATAATGTTTAGAAAAGTTACACAACCCATGGCCATCTCGCTCTGCTTTCAGAAAATAGTTTCTTTTTTCCCCATCAGTAGGTTTCAGAATTTACCAACCAATATTTTTCAGAAAAAAAGTTTGACTACTTCCCCAAATGCAGTTTCTCTGTCCAAACAGTGTGTGACCAAGTGTTAAATATTTACAAACAATTATTTACACCTCTTAACCAGGTACATACAGCACATATTCACAAGAAAATTGTTGGTTTACATACACATACACACCAGGCTTGTGCATCAGAAACTCTGGAGTGAAGCACGATGTGTCGATGATTCACTAATTAATAAACAATGTCCCACAACAGCTGCACATCTGCTGTGCATGACGAGCCTCAGGAGTTTGTCTTTTATACAGTGGAGGTAAAGTTCAATGATGAGGTTACATGTGAACGAGGAGAGCTGGTTGTGTCCGAACATTCTCGAGTTTGCCTCCTCTGCCGGCCTCGCCTGCTCTCCAGTACAAAAGTCAACATTCATAAACAATGGTTTTAGTCTGTTGAGCAGACAGTGACGATGCTCTGGGTGTTGCTAACAAACAGGTTTATAAAACATTCCACTCTAAAAGCATTGTGTAAGACGTCCCACTTTCACTGATCATCTCATCTTGTAAAGTACATTTTTCAGTTTGTGTCCAGCAGTTTCAGAGCCACTTTGTCTGAGAGCTGGGTAGCCATCTTACCATGCTACTTAATGCCTGAATTTCTAGTACAAATTATTCTAAAATACAGGTGGAAAAAGTCCGATGTGTACACATGCGCCAAGGGCTGACCGTTGAGAAATTAAAACCCTACAATCTACTGTGCTTTTAAACCACATCAGACTGCATACTGGTTGGTTGGACCTCGCCCACCTCAAACACTGATTAATTAGGCAACTTTCTGTGCAGCATATTCCTTTGATGTTGCGGTGGGTTACAGATTCTGTCTGTTACGCAGATCCTGTAGGAGTCGGTGTGAGGGAGGCAGGTCTGGCAGCTGTGGAGTGGAGTCGTGGAGAGTTATCTCCAGTTTGATTGCTTGGCTTTGTGCTGTGCTGACGTTAGGTTTCACATTCATATTTCATGCGGCGTATGTACGCATGGGTCTGTGTGTGTGTGTGTGTGTGTTTGTGTGTGCGCCCTGTTCATCAGTGCACACATCTGTATCCTTCACTGTCCCACGTCTTGTGTAGTGTGTGTGCGTGTCTTAGCTGGGCAGTGGAGGTGGTCAGCAGGAGGAGGCACTGATCTTCTCTGAAACCTCGGGGTCGGACTTGGCTACCAGGAAACGTAGTCGACCTCCTCCCAGACGAATCAGATCCACCGCGCTGCATCGAGCATACAGGAGGAAGTAGAGAGAAAGACAAGAGTCTAGTTACATGAAGCTCAGCACAGACAGAGTGCAGATGAAGGAGCATCACTGTCTGGGCTCGGACCAATCAATCAAAGTAATCAATGGGCTTAAGAGGCTGATAGCACTGGTATGGTTAACATGTGGGAAGACTGCTCACTCTGTCATTCATGTCAACATCAACCAGTGGTGTCATAAATCTCCACCAGCTCATTGTTAGGGGCACAAACGGTACCACTGGAACATTCTCTGTACCTCTGGTAGTCTGCTCCTATCAGGCTGGTCCCGTTCACTGCCAGGATGCGGTCTCCGATCCTCAGTCTGCCATCGGATGCGGCAGGTCCGTCAGGGATTAGAGTCCGGATGTAAATGCCTGGAGCGTTGAGAGGAGTGTGCTGCAGGAGGGAGAAGTGTTAGTGTGAGTACAGTGTGCATGTGTGGGTGTAGAAGTGATTGAAGTCCATTTTTACCATAGTGATGGAAAATACTTGATTCGCATTAACTGGCAGGTCTCCATTACACCTCAAACACCTCAAATGTAGCTGTACAGAAGCTACGAAAAGAAACTTGCACTTTTGCTTGACTTTAGCCATTGATTATCAAAGTCTTTTGTGAATCAGTTAATGTCAGACAACTGATTGTTTTGGCACCAAAACTAACAAACTTTCTTACACATGGATAAAAGTATAAGCTCAGTTCTCCCTTGCCAGCAGTTAAGTGGCCTTGGTATAAACCAAATAAAAAAACTGAGATTTTCTTGACTTGACAGAGAAAGTTCCACTTCCACACATTTTGGCTTTTTTCAACTTTACATACATCCTTACTGTATGTATTTCTGCTTGTATAATCATCTTTATAAAGTAGATTGTGATATGACTCTTCCTCTGTGATTAGTGTCATAATAAAACTTTACTTTAACTTTTACTTTAACCACCCCTTCTCCCATTTAGTATTTATAACAGTATATACACATTTGATAGTTCATGGCAGTATAATATATTGTGAGCTGTATTAATGTAGTTATATCAATAACTAACTCTAACTGGATGCTGGTATATAAACAGACAATATTTTAACAGTTGTAAAACATATGTTGTCATAGGAGAAGTTATAGTTGTAAATATAGTCAAAGTGTTACACAATTTCCCAGTGAGCTCAATAATGTATTTCATACTGCAAGTTTATATGTATACTGTTTTTCATCATCTCATTATACTTCTCAAAATACTGTCACATTGTACCAGTATATATCAATATTAAGGTATCTGATAATGTGATTATTTTTCTTATGCATGTCTTGCATCTTTTTTTTCAAATGAAAGTAGTAAAACACAAAGTTTTACTTTCACAAAGACACAAACACACTGGTGAAACTTGAACTGACACATAGGATAAAATGTAAAATCTGTTTTTAACTTCTGTCTACTCACCAGACCATCAATGAGTCCCATGCCCAGTCCGTACGGTCCTTTGTCCAGTTCCACTACAAACACCACACATAAGTCATCAGGAAGGGGAGGGGCGCCAGGGGAGGATACAGGGAAAGGAAACTCACACCCACTAATACACCCTGCAGAGGACACGGACACCCAAATCCACAAAAACACACACACACAAACACACACAAACACATACACAGGGTCTCGCTATGGGGTTGGACAAACATAAGAGGTTTTGCTGTGCAAAAGAGACACACACACATACTGAGACACATGCAAAGGTGCAGCCACAGAGCTAATCTGACACACAAACGTGTTTCTGACGAGAGCCTGCAGGTGTCACACTCACTACACTGTAAAAACAGCACAGGTGAGATACTGATGTTATGTGAGGTACGGCCGACCAACGAGCAGAACTGCACTGGAACTGCTCAGAGAACAAGTGCAAATTTGGAGCTGCATTGACTGATTTTTGTCCACAAGGGGACAGAAAAACTCAAAAGAATCAGAGGGACACACACCTCTGATACTGTTTGATCATTTTATTATGGTTAACATGTTGGCAGAAGATTAGCTACTCACACATCCTGCATACAGCCATCAACTTTATCTCTGATTGTAATTATGTTTCTGGACGGGATAAATCTAAATCTAATGTTCCAACTCATTAGGAAACACATCTTTAACGCATGTTTAATATTCTTCTCTAGTTCTAAATTTGTTTTCCTGACATTTGGTGCCCAGCAGACAGCATACAGTGGGTTTCTCAGTACTTTTTGTGAACAATTGCTTCCTGCAACTGGAAGAACAACACTGACCAGAGCATTGACACTGAATCAAACAGAAAACGTGTTATTAAAACCAATTGAAGTACTTATTAACTTATGCCTATAGTTTATGTTCACTAAAATATATGCACTCTTCATATTGTATAGTGGTTATAGATTATGTAGGGATACATCAATCCAAAACAGTGTTAGTGAAATTAATTATTAAGTGTTAAGTATTATGTGTTTACATAAGATACAGTTTAAGTGTAAATTCTGTGTTTCCACTGTGAGTTAAATTCATTCATTCATGGCCTCTTGTTACCTTACATAAAAATAATTCCCATGGGTTCCTCGCAGTGACATATTTAGATTTGAAATTTGGGAAAAATTGAGCTATGGTACCATGTTGGCCCTCAGTATCAGAAGATACCCTGAGGTGAGGTATCTGAATAGATATTAGGGGAGAAAACTTTTTATCGTCAAATTCCTAAAATGGTGTATAATGAACTACAAGGATTAGTCTTTCAGCTGCAAAATTGGGGTGGACAAAATAACAGGAACACTATGTAATATGTGATTTAGTGCAAAACTAAAGCAAAACTAAAAATACTACTTCTATGATCACTACAATATTTTGTGGTGTTTCTGTGAGGGATCCCATTAAACTGCTCTTGTGTCCCTTTTGTTTTGTCCACTTCCTGTGTATAATTCCACCTACCCTCCAGTCCATTGGTGATGAGTCCGTTGGTCTTCTTACTATCTGCCACAGTTCTGCTGGTGCAGCCGTTAGTCTGGGTATTGGGGCCTCCTCCTCCTCCTCCTTCCGGGTAGAGCGGGGTGTTAGGAGGGGTCAGGAGGCAAGACGGGTCTGGATTTGCTGTTCGTGAATGGTGAATGGTGCCGTTCCTTCTGAGGCTGTGTGTATGTGTTTGGCCTGAGGGTCTGTCCCGTGCTCTCTCCTCTCCTGTCTCTGCCATCACCTCGTCCCCGGGACCCCCAGAGCGGGGACTGCTGTGGGCCGGAGGCAACAGTTCCCTCTGTGTCGGGAAGGGACAGAAAGACTTAAGAAGCCAGTACGAGGTCTGACGTTGCAAGGACGCAAAAATAAATATTCCTGTGGTCTTTCACCCATGGTAAAGCATTTCTGTTACAGTTAAATAAAAGCTTTGTTCTTTGATGCACCTAATTTAAGATGATTAAAGTTTGACTGTATAATCATTTATTTGGTATATTTATGAATGTATATGTGCATATGTGTTTCTGTGTGCAAATGTATGTGTACATATGAGGGTGCAGAAACACTAGGGATTATGGTCTAGTCAGCCGTTCCCACTAATTAGACAGCCTAAAGACTAATCAGATTAACCATGATTTAACCATGTCTAGGTTTCTGTGAGTGTGTATGTGTGTGTGTGCGGGTTGGCTGGAGTAGAGGGTTTTTGTCTTTCATTTATGGGATTATGAGGAACTCCTCAACAACCACAGCTGCTGAGGCACATGGCCTGGATTACTGCTAGGTGTGTGTATTTGACAGTATGCAGTATATACGTGTGCGTGTGTGTGTGTGTCTCTTGTGACCTGAACGTCGGGCCAGTCAGCAGTGTTGGTTCCGTTGGAGTGTGTGTGCACACTGGGAGTGCTGGTGTGTGACTGTGTCTTGGTGCGTAGCCCCCACAGGTAGTGCCGGATGTAGAGCAGCTGTCTGTAGATGCTGTCTTCCACACACTCGCTGTCCAAGTCCACTCTGAAGCCGGCGCTGGGCAACACTATGGGAGGGTGGTTCTCAAAGCTCTCCAGGAGGTCCACTGAACACACACAAACTGATGTTAACGGATGTAGGCACACACTCATGTGTACACATGTACATCATTAAGGGCCTGATCCAGGTTTGCTGCACAGCTGCTCCATCAGCCTCTCACTCTTTCTGTTTTGCAGCTACTCTGTTAGAAAGCAGCATGGTTATCCAGGTTTCTGATCACACTATCTCTAGTTAATCAAAAGATAGGATAAAATGATGTAATGATGCACAACCACACACACTGAAATGACAGTGAATGTATGACCACAACACTATAGTGGATTAATTGTTTTGTGATTCATTACTGGTGTCAGATGGAGCAGCCACTTACAAAGTAAAGTAAGTTCATCCACAGCTGGTGAGGTAACTTAGCTGATACAGAAATAAGAGGTAACAGATCACAAGCTGGATGAGATGAATTATGTAAACAATGAAATGATTAACCAGCTTTCTCTAAATCCCATTTACACCCAGTCTAACACAACAGTCCTGTAACTCTATGTTAATTTTGAAGGTTGTAGTTTGTGGTGCTGTTGAACTGTATCACATTTTACAGAGATTACAGAGAGTGTTTCTGTTATTGGGCCGACCCTCATTGATACATACATCAACATAATAGAAACACCAGCCTCCAAAATGAACATAAAGCTCAATCAAAACCTCTCTAAAACTATTTCAACACAAACTGAGCATTGCAACCTTCACGAAGGCAGGATGTATTGCAGGACTGTTGTATAAGAATGCATTAGTTTTAGATGGATGGGTGCACCTAAAAAACTGCTAACTATATACTACTATATATATCTTGAGTGATTAAAAGAAGGACATGAATCAAAACTAGGATGCTGTGCATGTAAGTATAGATGCCCTTCAAAATGTAAACTAACCCTAACTGACATTGATTGTAGCGAATGTCCATGTTCTGATTAATTTGTGATTGCTTGTGTTCAATCTTCACTAACACCCTCCAGAGAGAGGCCGCCCTACAGTCCCTTAACCATCAGACTGACGACCTGTGGTTTGAATAAGTCTGTAATAATTGTCCAACAATAAATTAAAGAGATGCAGACTAATTTACATGACAAAGGCTTTATGCTGCCATAATTTTATCAATTCTATCGGTCACAAAAATAAACTCACTCACATCCACAAATTCACACATGTACCTGTTCTGTATATGTAAGCCTCGTCCTCGCTGCTGGGTTGCCATGTTGGGACTGGGCCTATCTCTGCTGTGAGCTGGTACTGAGTCAGGATCCTGTGCAGCTGGACCGGTTTGAGAGTTGGGTGCTCACTGGACAATGCTCGCCAACTCAGCTGCAGATGGAGAGGGAAAATTAATCAGAAGTCCTGGGGGACCCACAGCTAAGCAGAGGAGTCGAGACGATTTGTGGACAGTGAGAAGTTGTCATTGGCTATGTGGTACAGACCTTTATCAATAACTGATCAGAATGACGTTGCTTCAAGACCAATAGTTCTGCCTTTCTGAAAATTGCCAAATAATGGCAAGTCAACGTTTTCCTGTTCTCTGCTACTTTTACTCGAAAGACAACAGGATTGTTTGGGTTGATGGAATTAATTTTAGGAAGTTAAGCTTTAAGGTTTATTTTGAAGTATTTCCACCATATTAGTACTAGCTTGCAATGTAGGATTATCAAAAAACAGACAACTACAATTACCGCCTCGTGGTTGTATGCCTCTGCCACTCAGACCAGTTTCAGATTACATCCCTATTTATCCAGAGTCATAAAAAACATGAACAATTTGTGTGAAATTGCTGTGTGAAGTCTTGAGTTATGGCTAAAAAGTGTTTTGTCAGGTCACCACGAACTTGACCTCTAATCAGTTTGTCCTGCCAAATTTGAAGGGATTCCCCTGGAAGGAGTTCTCAAGATATAACATTCACATGGCCAAAACACCTCATGAGGTCACAGTGACCTTGACCTTGTTGGGTTTTGGCTTTACTATTATTGTGTCCACAAGAATGAGACGGACGGATGGACAACCTGAGCCTCCGGCTCTGGCTGATGCCAGCGCAGAGGCATAAAAACAAAACAGGCAAACAAGCAAACAAACAAAAACCAAAAAAAACACAAGACAGAAAAATCCTGTATCAGACTAGACAGGTGTTTGTGTGTGTTACCTGTGTGAGCTGTTGTGGGGGTGTGGCCAGTATGGACACAGTGCTGTTGAGTTTGGTGAAGAATTTGTCGGCCAGATGTCCCAGACCAGACCTGCTCGCCCACTCCATGACCATTCGCAAACAAGCCTGAATCTGCAGCACCTTGGACCGCTGGAACCAACCCCGAGATGGACCTACACACACACACGCAGTGTGTGGTTATTTCATCAGAAACACTGCAGTAAATTTCTAGGGTTATCTCTAGGGTTACATGTGTGCACATCTGAGAGAAAGGCAGAGTAAAAGAGCCTGTGTGTGTTTCTCTGCATGTTTATATGTGTACTGTACACGAATAGAGACATTAATTTTTAATTAAGTTGATATTGCAGTCAATGAAACAATAGCAACAGCCACCAGCCGCCCGCTCCTTGCAGAATACAAATCGGCTGCTGCAGAAGGGCTCAGCTGAGTGGGTTTGTGTTTTACTGCACAACAAACCTGCACACAGCCCGCATTCCTCACTCTGCCTAATCCTTTCTGTCTCTGTATCACATCAAAGAACGGAGAGAGGTTTTGTAGCAAGTTAAGCAGGCGATAACTCTCAATCTAGCATTTTTCAAGCAGGCATCCCATAGTTTGTCAATCTGTCGGTACATTACCTCACTGGTGCCATAATGCCTTTTTAAGCTTTCTGAAATACCCCCCAAAGTGAGCTCAGGCCTCTGCTGGGCTTTGGTACAAACAATGACAAACAACTGGATTAGAGCTGGGAACCCTTTCTTTTTTTAATGGGCCAGAATATTATACAAAATATTGAAATACCAGTATTTGTAGGTTCAAATACAATCAGTAGAAACTGCAACCCCCCCCCCCCCCCCCCCCCCCCCCCCCCACACCACACACACACACAAAACTGACAATAACTCATATACTTCATATAGAGCTCCAACACCACTTTTTGTGATTGTTTGATTATGATCATTAAAAGCAATAAAAATTTAAGTAGGAAAAGAAATCAGGAGCTATCTCAGCAGAATAAGTAAACAAGATCATAAATCTGGTCAGACAATCAATGCCAGCTTTTGGTAGTTTACAAGTGACAATAATTGGTGGTACAGATGAATATTGGCCAGTACCAAAAAAATACTAAGGTTTGATATCCAGTTTGACACAAGTTAGACATGCCAGGAGGCTTCAGGCAGACAAAGTGGCAGCATTACGTTAAGACAGCTCCCACATAACTCTTCAAATATTCTGCCATATGTTTTGGATGCGCACACACACACATGCACACACTCCCCTCTGTAATAGGCTTATGTCTAGGCATACAGTAATCTACGTGTGAGGCATCTCAAACAGACGAGACATCACTTAACCTCTTAGCAAAGGTGTCATAATGCTTCATAGCAGCTGGTTAAGAAAAACACACTCACCTTTAGACACAGAAAACACACTACACTCTCAAACCAACCGTCCAGACAACAAAGAGCTATCCATTAGAATCTGTTTGCAGGGTACAAAATGTCACAACACACTCACAATCAAACAAATCAATGACATCTGGCGGCATATTACATCTCTTCATCTTGAATTCCTCCATCAGTCTTTTTTCCTGAGTTGTCATAACATCAGGCTAAAAGTGCGTTTGTGTGTGTGTGTGTGTGTGTTTGTGTTGTTTTTAGATGAATGTGAGTGAGCGAGTGAGCGAATGTGAGTGTGAGTTGCAGAGGGCCCGCTGCAAACGTCAGCGTTACCTGCTCCAAACTCACTTCACTGTTACCATGGACACCATCAGCAGAGAAATATCAATGAGCGACAAAAAAAGGGGAGCAGGGAGAGGAGGAAAAAGCCAGATAGACAGGGTGGGAGAGAGGAGGGAGGGAGGTGGAGATGAGGTGGGGGACAGGGCTGCCTCTGCATGAATATAAAGGTATTTCTCCTTCTCCCTTTGCCAGACGTGATCTCTCCTGTCTCCACCAGCTAATGAAGACATATGGCGTGTGTGTAATTTTGTGTGCGTGTGTGTGTGTGTGTGTGTGGCTGCAGATATAAAGTGAGGGTACGGAGAGGCTGGAAGTGATGGGTAGTCAGACACCTACATGTAGCTGGTGGTAAATGAAATTTTCTGTATTTAGACAAGGTAATAGACTATTAGCAAGGTCATCACACAAACTGAATGGCCTTCCAGCCCTTTAACCTTCACTCTGCCCTTTTTCACCCCTCCCCTTCTCTATCTCCTCTCTCTCTCTCTCTCTCTCTCTCTCTCTCTCCAATCCAACCTCTACTCTTCTTTGTCTCACCCCCTGATGGCCAGATGGAAGGAAGGAAGGCAGGAAGGAGGAGGAGGAGGAGTAAGAGGGGGAGAAACAGAATGCAGATAGGAGAAGGGCATTGAGGACAAATCTGGGTTAGTCTCTGTCAAAATGCTGACAAGGACACAAGGACACACCGTCTCTCTCTCTCTCTCTCTCTCTCTCTCTCTCTCTCTGTGTCACAAACACTAACAACTGTATAAATCCTGAGGGAGGTCTAATGGAAGAGAGAATGTGAGTGTGCACGCTTTTTTTGCCCTACCTTTGTCCATTAGCTGGTTAAACAGCGACACATTGGAGAAGAAGAAGAGGTAAGCAAACATCTGAGCCTGGATCTCTGGGTGGACCTGGTAGCCCTGCAAAAGCTCCTGGGCATTTTGAAACACCTACACACACACACACACACACACGAGCACAGAAATTCTGTTGTTATGAAAATTCATGTCAGTGTATCTATGTCATATTGTTGCTTCTGTCAATCATATATGGACAAAAATGATCCATAATATCACATACTTTATATACTGTGTATCAGCTCATTAATTTCTTCAGTGAAATTAGACCAAAGTAAAATATTCAAACCTCAGACTTTTTGTGAATATTCATAGTGTCTTGTACATCATTTCATATACAGTTCAGCCTGTCATATTAGGTATCTTTGCTTTAAACTAAAGTTGTGAGAGTATGAATGGTTTGTATTAACCAGTGATGCATCAGCAGTTCAGAATAAATATATATATATATATATATATATATATATAGTAGGGAAACATGGACAAGAAGCAAAGAGTTTGGCATCTTGACGTTTGCAGATATTTGTCATTTCATGTGAGACAAGATTTCTTGCTGTATAGGGAGGGGTCAACAGCTCACTGTGTCTCTATTTCTAGTAGAGAGTATCCCCTTCAGGTGCAGCAGTGTGTATTGTTAGAATTCAAATCAAAAAATTCAAAATATACTAAAATTTTTAGTTTCTTCTAAACCTAGAAAAAAAAGTTTTAATACATTATAATGTCAGAAAGTTGAAGATTACTTTATTCCCAAAAGTATTTTTCCTAAATCTGTAATACATCCCTGATCCCCTTCAATATTTCTATAATTTTGGGCTTTTTAATGCTTTTATTAGATAGGACAGTGAGAGAGTGACAGGAAAGTTGGGAGATGACATGCAGCAAAGGGCCGTGGGTCAGATTCGAACCCCAGGCCACTGTGGCTGGGACCAAGCCTTAATGGTACACACACCACTGAGGTGCCCCCAATATTTCTATAATTAAACAAAACATGTCTTTCTGTTTATCACCCACATATTTTTTACATTATACAATTGTTGCATCTATTTGTAATATCATGAGATGTGAAGCATTGGAAAAACAAAGACATCAAAATCTTGATGAATAATCTTAGAATTTCATGATCATCAAATTAATTACAGTTTTCTTTATCGATTATCGATTAACTTACAGACCGTTACTTCTATCTTTGCTGTAAGTTAATTCTCTAATAAATTATAATACAATAAAAATACCATCGCTATATCCCAAGATCTTCAGATTGTTTATTTTGTCCGAACTACAGTCCAAATATCTAATTTACAATTGTTCAATTGTTAAAATTGCTGTCAGTTCATTTTCTGTCAATTGTTTAATTGATTAATAGATGATTTGCCCTAATTGCACTACAATACAGTATACAAAACAAGACGCGCTTACCTGGAGGACCCTACGCACAGGTTCAGGAAACCCTACACCTCCTTTCCAGCAGGGCTCAGAGCTGTCAACTGGGAATGGATTACAGTCTAACAAACCTGGTAACACTACATAAAGAGCCTGGACACACACACAAAACAAAGAAACAAACACACACACACACACACACACACACACACACACACACACACACACACACACACACACACACACACACAAAGATATTCATGATGATGGAAGTGATCTAAAATTGCAGAATAACCTCTAATTTCATCATATTCTTACTTCATCTAGTCATAAATTTTGTGTGTGGTTGTGTGTGTGTGTGTGTGTGTGTAACAATTCAATCAGCTCTTCTATGTGAATGGGGGTCTGTTATTATTCATGTAGCCCAGTTTTTAAAACAAGATAAAAAATGTCTTGATCATTAAGAGGATGGCGTTTTTTCCCGCTGTGACAGATTACCTTGGTGATATAGTAGACACATTGTTGGAAAGTGTACATGATCACTTCTTCCAAGATAGTCATTGCCTCCTCATTGGCTGATATGGTCGCCGATAGCAACGACTCCTTTGACCCTGCGCACAGATGACAGAGACAGAGGCATATTTAAGAGATATTTTCTGAGAGAGAGGGAGTGTTGTAGCTGTATCAGTATCTACTGGATGTCAGTGTGAGTAATGACTCTTCTGCCAAGTGGTTTCCACGCTTATCATTCAGACTGTGTGTGTCTGTGTCGGGTGTGTGTGTGTGTGTGTGTGTGTGTGTGTGTGTGTGTGTGTGTGTACCTTGCAGTGTCTCTATGCTGTGTGTGTACGCTGGTGCTCTTTGCTGTATAAAGTAGAGGATCTCGATGGAGTTGGACATCCAGAAGAAGATGGTCTGCAGGTCAGGGACCAAGTCTGAGATGCTGAGCAGAGACAAGGAGGCCGGGTCTTGGCTACATGGACACACACACACACACAAAGAGTGGGGTAAAACACTAGGTTAGGTAGAGATACTGACACACTAAACATACCAACCTACATTGTACAAAAAGCACACATGCTCTCTTTCTTTCTAACATGAGTTGGAAAGCAATACTCACTGCTGAGCTTGCTTCTGAGCCAGCTCCTTTGTCTTCTCCTGAAAGGTGCACACACACACACACACAGACTGCAATTAAGTGCTCATTAAACTTTTAGGATGTGCGTAGGAGAAGCACACTTCATGACACCATCACTAACCTGGCGAGAGAAACACCACTATCATATTTACAAAGCCTTGCATGCTCACAGTGACGCACGTTGATGATTACCGTGTGCCCTATTGGCCTGAATATAATATGAACCTAATTATAAATACAATAAAAAATACAAAACACACTTCAGGAAAAAGTGCAGTGACACCATTTTATACAGCAAATCTCATATGTTTAAACAATGTTGCTATTGTTTATCAGGTTCTGCCAAATAATTTCCTCATATTTATCAGCTTTTGAATAATAATAATAATAATAATAATAATAATAATAATAATAATAACAATAACAACAATAACAATAACTTTGTGTAGCACAAAACAGTGCTTACAAAGAGTTTCACATAGCAAAAGAACACCAAACTTTAAATAAAATCTAAGATAAACTATTAAAACACAACAAAGAAAAACAAAACAAACAAAAATAACGAAACAACAAAATGATAAGAAAATTCCTGTCTGTACAAGTGTGTTTTCAGAAGGGACTTGAAGGTAGATACTGAGCTGGCAGCCCTAAGGCCCTCAGAGTCGGGAGCTTGGATAGTGAAGGCTCAGCCATCTCTAGTTACACGCCTTGATCTGGGGACAGCCAGGAGATCTATGCCAGAGGACTTCAGGCTGTGGTTTGGCTCATAAAGTTCAGAAATATAATTTAAGCCCTTGAATGTTATTAGTGAAATTTTAAAAACAATTTCAAAAAGAACAGGTAGCCAATGAGGACAGGCCAATAAAGTGGTGATGTGATCATATTTCCTTGAATTAGATAAAACCCACGCTGCTACAGTCTGAACCAGCTGCAGGGAGGGAAGAGGTTTGGCTCAGGCAAGAGTAAATGGATGTGGAGATAAAAGTGTGGATGACTTTCTTCAGGTCAATAGAGGACAAGAAGACTTAATTGATATAATATTTCTTGAGTGAAGAAAGCTATATAGACTGCCAAGGTTATTGTGGATCGAATCCTCGACATGCAACATTTAATCTCACCAAGGCAGTTTACAAGGTTACTTGCTGGTGTCGGACACTTTTAAGGGTACATATAACTGAGTGTCATCTGCATAAAAGTGAAAATTAATTTTATATTTACAAATAATATCCCCAAGTGGAGGCATGTATACTGAAAATAATAATGGACCTAAAACCAAGCGCTGTGGCACGCCACATGTAATTTGGGCAGTGGGAGATGAGGCATTATGATATGATTTGAACTACTGAAGGGACATCTTAAGGTGATTGAGCGATTTTTGATTTCATTAGCAAAAATGTCATTGTTATTCATAATTAAATAATAATGCAGAAAATTAATTTAAAAAAAACAAAAAAACAATATGACGAGCCAAGTCGCTGTTGCCAACGGAAACAGACAATTAATGGTACAGTTAGAAGAGAATATTGTGTGTACGTGTCTATAACAAAGTACAATTCATACGAAATGCAACCCTGTTTAACTATTCACCTGACCTGACATGGCTGACTGGTTTCTTCCTACATGGGGCCAACTTAATGAGAGACCAAAGTAGCACAGAGACAGAAAGACAAACACGGAGACACAGGCAGACACTGACCCATGCAATTGTCTGAATTCGCCGCACAATCTTGAGCAGCAGTTTCCCAAAGCTCCCAGGGGGGAAGGTCGAGGCAGAGTGCTGTATGCACAGACACAGCAGGTAGGCTGGTGTCAGCTTATGGTCGTCTCCTAAGAGAAAGACACAGGTTTAAGGGGTCACATCATCCCAGTGATAAAAATATTAAAATGTCATTTTTCAATGGATTGATTGTATATTCAGTGTTCAATATCTATAACCTTTGATTCAACAGGATTCTTACTCTGAGAAATTGGACATTGTTTAATGCTCTTCTCACCATTTTTCCTTATCCATCTTTTTTGTTTCAATGTTAAGAGGTGACTGCACCCGAATCCCTGTGTGATGAACTGTATATGTGTATTTCATTATAATCTCATCTTGTTCTACAGCTCATGTTGCGGGGATAAATACAATTTTTTTTAATGCTTTGCACACCAGAAATGAGATTCCAGTAACATCCTCTCTATTGTTGTGGCAGCAGAAATTAGAAAGATCTAAAAAACTGGGCAAATAAAACCCAAATGATCTGCATAGCTAGATACTCCTGGAGGTAAGAACATCATTTGTTGTAGTTTGGGCAAAATGATCCTTTAATTGCAACACAGTACATCAACTGTGCTGTTTACATCTACTACGGTTTTATTGTTTCTATTATATTGTAAATCAGAGCACACACCTCCAGGTTCTATGAGGGACACAATTCTGTTTAACAGCTGGTCTTCATGAGCCTGGTCAAATTCCAGCTGTAGCCTCCTTTTCTGGCCTCCCCCTCCCCCTCCTCTTCCTCCTCCTCCTCCTCCGCCTCCTTCCCCTCCTGTCAAACTAAGGGGTCCTCCTGCTGTTGTCCCCCCGCTGCGGGGTTTCACCAGGTGAGGTTTGAAGCTGCGTCTGACGGCCGGAGCACTCGACACCTGGGCTGCTCTGTCCTTCAGCACAGAACCACACATCTTACAAGTCTGAGCCCCGCCCTCTCCTTCCTCCACCCCTGCATCGTAAAGCTGCCCCAGGGTGCGAAGGCGTGCCAAAGTTTGAGCAGGCAGAGGCTTAGCACCCGTGGGGTCCTTGTACAGGAAGATGTAATGTGCTCCGAAGGAGAGGAGGTCACCGTGTCGCAGCGTGGTGGAGCGCTCGCAGCGGGAAAAGTTCACCAGAACGGTGGCGTGGAGCACAGGCTCAACGGCAACACAGAACCGCTGACTCTCCGCCGACTCTTCCCCCTTGTTGTTGTTGGCGTGGCGGCGGGGTGTGGGGACTCTGCGCAGGCGGCAGTGGAGGGGCAGGATGTCAGGAGAAAACAGGCAGATGTTGGGACGAGCTGATGGAGTCTCCTGACCGACTGTATGCTGCTCTCTGTTCAGCAGGTACACCAGGCAGTCCTGCAACACACAGCACAATTAATGTCACAATATGATCACAAACACCCGGAGTCTGGAACAAAACACATGAGCCCATCTACTGTCTTCACCTGCCGATTGTATCCCTGCAGCAGCAGGAGATGTGGCGACTGGTACAGAGAGTGCCTCACCCCTCCTCCACCCTGACTCCCCTCCTCTTTCCTCCGGCCGCTGGAGGCAGCTTCACGTTCTCGGCCCCTTAAGGGCCCAGGCAGGGTGGAGTAATAACGTTTGGGCTCCTCTCCCACTCCCAGCTGAAAACACATGCACACATACATGCACACACAAGCATTCAGGATTTAAGCCAGACTGGTTCCAGTCCTGTGAATAACAATCAATCATCCTGGCTAAGCTTCAATGGGACACCCCACCTGGTTGAGGCTGGTTTCACTGAGGCTGCGGCAGAAGGATGAGTTGCTGGACCGGGGCAGGGTCAGTGTCCCCTTCGCCCTGTTCCTCTGGAGCTTACGAGCCTGGGCATTAATATCTACAGGGCAGCAGAGAGGAATAGCAAACAAGAGAACAAGGAGGGAGAGAGAAGGGCGAGAGGTAGAACGGGTGGAGAATAATAATAAGGAGCAAAAGGAAGAAGCAGCAGGGAAAGAGAAGTTGAGGACACAGAAGAAAAGAAAGGTAAAGAGTGGAAAATATTAAGACAGTGTACTTCAATGCGACATGAATTGTGAGAATGTAAGTTTGACACATGAGTGACGTCTGGATAAAGTAACTTCTCAGGCACAGTCATGTGTGAACTGAGTGGAAACTGAGTAAAGCCAGTCAGATGAAGTAGATGGTGCTGGATGAGGCAGCACATGTGGCTGACAACAGTGAACCTGATGAAAGGTGAACTCAGCTGCTCCTCATGGTTTAAATCTGAGGATTTTGAGGCCATGCAATGGCTCACACAAATTTACACACACACACTCACACTGGTTGAATCACTGGCAATGGGAGTGGCACTGGTGACAACGCAGGTAGAGGTGGTCTCCATGGCAATGACTGACAGCCACCCTACCTGAGGCCAGTCCCCACCTTTAGAGCTGGACTGTACAACTCGACCAGACCGTAGGGGGGAGCTCCTGTGTTTGCCAAGCCCGGACCGACCCATTAGAGCCGCCAGGAATTGGGGGGGTTTGGGCCCTACAGCAGGGTGGGAGGGGTTAAGAGGGGGGAGCCTGAGAAAACACCCCCTCACCAAAACACCAAGCACAGAATAACTCCCATAGACACACACACCACCTGCACTAAACAGGACATGCATGCACTGTGGAGCAAAAAAGGGTCTGTGATGCTTCTAGCTAGTCACACCACCAGTCGGTAAAAAGAGATACGCAGTTAAAGGTGTGAGGTACAGGATTTTCTTCCTAACATATCACCGTCAAATTAATAATATTAACATTTTGTCTCTTTTGTGTTTTCATGAGTTAATTTAAGTGTTTTTGTCTTTGATTTTTGCAGTGAGCTGGCAGGTGAGACACTAACCAGCAGAGAGTGATATAGAATATATCACTTACGGATTATAATACAATTAATTTGGCTGTGATGTGTTCATGTATTTAATGAAAATCCTACAGTACCTTTAAAGTGCTATCTCGTCACAAAAAGTGTATGTGAGAATACACACAATTCACACATGCACGATCACGCTCACACGTACACCAAGGGAAGAAAAAAGGACGAGTTAGAGACAGAAGAGAAAAAGAAAAGAGACTTCAGGGTATGTGAGATTTGTAAACATCATCACATAAACACAACAGGGAAAGGGTTAGTGTGAAAATGAAAATATCTGTATTAATATGTATTAGTTAACTTATAAAGTTTTATCCCAGAAGACATTCTTTGCTGTGATCATATTTTGTTTACATTTTCAGATGCTAAACCGAAAGCTATTAGCTGTGTACCTGTGTTTGCAATGCTTTAAAGCACAGTAAAGAATGCTTTAATGGAATCGATAAGGCTGGTGATAGTCTGTACTTTACTGATTGTCAACATCCATCCATCCGTTATCTATACTGGTGAGGGCGGTGTACACCCTGGACAGGATGCCAGTCTATCACAGGGCTGTACTGTCAACATATCCAATCAAAATACCAAAACCAACAATACTGTCTGTGTAGCCAGAGACTGATATAGTTTATTCCTCTGTGCTGGTGACCTCTAATGTTGTCAAAAAACAATTAAAAGCCACAATGTTGTACTATTTTGAGTCAATCCCACATTAATCATCCTGCTGTAAATACTTAACGTGCACACCAAATGTGCCCTGATTTGTTGTTGAGTCCCAGACAAATGCACCACATCTACTTTTGCTGTTTTAATAAGTTACATATGTGCACACATACATGTGCACAATGGCATGAAGAACAACTTGTAAAAAGTAAAACTATACATTTGTGACACACACAGTGTAGGGAAGTCACAAAGCATTCGTCAAGTTCCGAACCAAATTTGGAGCAAATTTTGACCTAACTTGGAGAACATGATGGAAATATGGCATTTATGCTAATGTTATCTATTAATTGAGGAATGCTGCCGTTCTTGTTGGTCCACACAGATATGTGTGTTTTCACCTGCCACAGTTTTTGTCATTTCACATCCTCTATGTACGTCATGATTTATGAGCTAAATCTGATTCCATTGCATTTTGTTTCTATTTATCGCAAACTAACTTTTAATGAATAATTTTACTTTTTCAGGTTTTTGACATTTCCAATCATGTTTTTTATGCACAAATTAAAAAAGCACATAAAAACAGATCGATAGAAACACATGTTTTAGTCTTTTCATGGGATTTGTTGATCCTTTCAGGGTTTCATGCATTTACTGCTTGGTTTATTGTTTTCTCCGCTGTCCGAAGATTATATCGCTGTACCACACAACAATAAAACAGTAAAAGAGAGTGCTGACTGACTCTCTGACTACCACAGAAGTTGACATAGCAACCAGTAACCGTGGCATGCCTCCTGAGAATTGTTCGTGTTGCAAAGTGCAATCTCTGACAGCAAGGCTGAAAATACTCACTCTATCTCTCTGAACATTTTTGTTCTTTAACTGGGTGTTTGTGAATTTCTTCAACAGGATGCACAGCAATGAGTGTGTGCATGTGTGTGTAAATAGCAAACTTTTCATCAATAAGTAAACCAATTTCACATAAAGGTCCCTGCATGGTTCCTAAAAAGACACACATTCACATGACTGCAATGCAGATGGAAAGTCACAGTTGTTTTCCTGCGCTTTTACAGTGTGTTTACACATTATCTATTGAAATCTTTCAACAAAATAGAGTCAATCTCTCACTGACACTGGAAGATCACTTGAGAATACACAGTTCAGGTGTGAGCCAGGTATGTACAGTTATGTGCAGGTACTTTAGTGAAAGTGATATCACCTCACTGTGTCATTCATAAAAACACCAGAGTGCCCACACCCATCCACACCTCTGGTTGCAAAGGATTCAGCTTTCACTCCATCAATCGACCAGCTGTTCATGCATTTCTACTGCACTGTTGTGTGTGTGTGTGCGCATTTGTGTGTGTTTCTTTCGGTGCTCGACTGCACATGTGAGTGTGTGTCTCTTTAAAAGCAACCCAGATGAAACACTGTCTCTACAGGACAGCAGCTCCATATAAAACAGACACTGGTAATCACACTGATATAATATTTTATCTACAGGATAACATCTGACAAATACTCTTATTCTGCATCTCTCCACACACACACACACACACACACACACACACACACAAACTCACTGCAGTGGAGCTAATGAGCTGTGCTTTTCTGCTGAGTTTGACATGTTAAGAAAGAAAGGGAATTAGACCAGCTGCTGTGTGTGTGTGTGTGTGTGTGTGTGTGTGTACCTGTCTGTCTATTAGTGTGTGTGTGTGTGTGTGTCTTTGTTTGTGCGTTTCCTCACCAGCAGTGATGGTATCCTTCTCTTTGGCGTTGAGTTCCTCCACCTCTGCTCTCCTGCGCAGCTCAAATCTGCGAGCGTGTCCTTCTCGGGGCTTCCACAGCTCTTGGAGCAACAGCGGCTTCTCATTGTCCCCCAGCGCACGCAAGCATTCAGTCCGCCACCCTCCTCCTCCTATCCCACCTCCTCCCTCCAAACGTCCGATTACATCGCACAGGACGTAAGAGTGGGCAGCATCCTTGTTGAGCGAGTAACGCTCGAGTGCCTCTTTGACCAGTTCCTGCGCACTGGAGCGCGGTGTGGCCAAGACGCTCTTGTAGTTGGCACCAGCACAGATTTCATCTCCAAAAATCTTCAGCACCCCAGGGGCTGAGCTCTGTGTGGAGAGTTCAGCTGGGTCGTCCGCTGGTCGCTCTGGGGGTTCAGTTGTCGAACGCCGGTCCCCACGGGTGTTTGTTCCAGTTTCTGCTGGAACACGGTCTCTGTAACTCAGAGTACGGTACAGGACCTGGTGAACAGACACACAATGCTGAATTTACTGTAGGGCCACAGTATCACAGACATCATGTACAGTATATGCTTCTTGTACTATATATTAAAGGGTCAGTTCACCCACATTACCATTGACCATTCATAATATGTCAAACAACACACTTACAGCAAGGCACTTCAAAAAATACTGCGTTAATATATATAATATCTTAATGTTTGCTAGCATGTGGTTGTTTTCACTATTTTGCTGTCTATTCAAGTGGGATGGTCTCTTGACACTGAAGGAGATTTGATAAAAATAGCAACATGTGTGTACAGTCACTTTTGGACCCCACTGTGTACCTGCGTGAAGGTCCTGCTCTGGCGTTTCAGGCGGCTCTTGGACGGTAGGGACATACTGGCCCCAGAGGAAGAACCGTAGAACATGATGCTGCTGTTGGCTTCACAAACTCCACAACTGGTGAGCAAGGATAGACATTTATTTGAATCCATCATACAGGATTCAAATATTTACAGAGGTTACACACACACACACAAACACTTCTGGAACATTTGTAGATCTGAAAAGTAAAGAAAATCTATTCTAAATCTATTATGTAAAAAGCTGTGTGCATGTGTGTGTGTGGCAAGTACCTTGAGGCAATTATGTATTGTCACCTCTATGTGCAGCCGCAGCACCAGGTAAAGGTTTAGAGATGAGGCTCAGATGCTTTGCATTTCACTTCACTGTCACCTTTCACACTGGAGAAGCAAAAGAGACAATATTACTGTCAGTCTGCAGAAAAACTGGAGGATCCTTGTGAAGTTCTGTATCTCTGAGGTAAGTTTTTTTTTCCACATCCTCTGGGATTCAGATAATACTGCTGTGGCTTTTAGCTTTTTAATGATTTCTTAACCGAGCTGAGCTGTTTTCACACCCGAGTCAAAACTGCAAATCAACATCATATCGGCTGCCAAAAACATTTCCTAACCTTGGTTTGTTGGAACAAACTACAGATTTCTGGGCCTAGACAGTGGAGAGCTCAGATCAGGGCACAATCTGCAGATGAAAAGTGGATTTTTGTACTGAAACAAACCATTCTGCTCTGAAACATTATATTTTAGGGCAGTTATTTTCATTATCAATTAATCAGATGATTATTTCCTTGATAAACTGATTAATCATTTGGTGTATAAAATGCCAATGAGTCCAAAGCGATGGCTTAAATGTCTTGTTTTGTCCATCCAACAGTTCAAAACTCAAAAATATTCAGTTTACAATTACATAAAACAGAAAAGATGCAAATCATCACATCTGCAATGTCTGATATTTGGCACTGTGTTTAAAAAAATTATATCATGATGAATTGATTAAAATAGTTACAGATTTTTTTTCTGGTGATGGATTCATTGTTGCAGCTCTATTGTGTGTTCTTATACCGGCTTGCTACTTCAAACTTTGTGTTTGTTTGAATCAAGATGGTCGTTTTTTTATTTATTTCAATAAGAACATATAACCTGATGATCACTTTCAAATCCAGTGACTATACAACCAAACCTTATAATTATGAAAAACAATGTCCCTCATTTTTTACAGCATGGCCAACAACACTTTATAAATGCACAAGTTTTTCACTTTGGCTTTAGAATCATTCATAAAACTGTCTTGTATATATTCTAGGGGTACAGCTAATTACTATTGACTATCGATTAAGGGACTAAGTTCTTTTTTAATTAATCAAGGCAATTTTTTGACCATAAAATGTCAGAAAATACAGGAAAGCACCGACTACTACTACCAACAACTACAAGCAGAGCTCATAGTGATTTCTTCAAATGTCTGGGTTTGCTGAACAATCCAGAAACAATAAATCTTTCGATTTACAGTGATATAGATCAGAGAAAAGCACTAAACTTACACGTTTCAGATGCTGAAATCAGCAAACATTTGGCATGCATGATGAAATTACTATCAAAGTTGTTGCCTCTTTTTTTTTCAGTTTATTGTTTAATCTCTGCTCAGCTCTAATATTTTATGTTTGTTTTGCTGCATTGCTTGTTAGTTTTCTAAATGCATACATCTGTAATCCCTAACTTGCTGAAACTGATTAAACACTGCATGACAGAAAAAGGATCAACTGTGTGTATGCCTGCATCCAGGTCATGCATTTTACCTCCATAAACAGGTCTGTTTCCAGTCCATGTCCCTACAGATGGTGAGTCACACTTCACTCTTGGCTTTGGATGAACTCTTTTGACCGATGAAGACCTTTAATGCAGGTTGTTTTACAGCCAGTGCAGCGGGAGACTTGACATCAGAGGAAAGCAACACCTCAAGCAGTGTGTTTCCATTGCAGTTGTGCAGTTATTCACTTACACAGTATACGGGTTTGTTTTTGTTTTTTTTTCAGCAAATATTTGGCAATCAGTCTAAAAGGTGTTGTTCGAGCTGACTCTGCAAGCACTGGTGGGATAACGTGACTATTTTAAATGCCTGCTAATCCACAGTAATCTGGCTACTTGGCCGCAGTTAACTCAATCCTGAGACCAACAAACCCCTCCTGCATAACTGAGACAGGGGCCTAAATTTTGCATTGCTCGGTCGTGTTTTGTGACCTGTTTGTGACCCGAGGAGGCTGCGTTACGTTTGGTAACCACATCACAGAGACCACAACTTCTCCTGCACCTTTTGTCTCGCAGTCTGTCCTTGTCTGGGCTACGAGAAGGTCAGAATTAAACACTGCGTAAGGAAAAAGTGGACACCTATTACAGGCTTGATAATATTAGACTAAGCCTGTGGTTACTACGGGTCTGCCCTTTATTTAGTGTCCGTCCGTCTGTTTACGACTTTGGGCTCAGCGGTCGTCAGTGGCAACCGCCGGAGCAACAAAAGGCAGGAAGAAATCCTCAGAAATGAATCCGCTGATGAGTCGCCAGGCGCGGCACTCAAAGCCACCAGCCCGGCCTCCACCGGTCAGCAGGTGCGTCTAATTATTGTTGACATACTCATCATGCTCCGCACTCATCACATCCAATTATCAATCACATGAACAACACTCAACAACAATAACACACACACACACACACACAAAAAAAAAAAAAAAAAAATGCTGGTCTTAATTATGAGAGATGTTGCGCGTCTGCCCATTGATAAAATAGGTCCTGGAAAAAAAGTTGAGGTGTGATTCCAGCAGTGACGAGCCCAGTCCCCTGAGGGCTCTCCTGGGTGTCTGTTGCGTTAATACTCACGCAGCCTGCAATGCGTGGCTCCATGGTGCTGGGGAATCCTTCCTGGCTTGTCTCTTATTCCGTCTCCCCTACAAGGCAGAAAATCCCCGTTAGAGCGGGGGGGAAAAAAAAAAACACACCCAGCTGTCCGGGGCTCCCCACCCACATCCCCAAAACAGCCCCGTTAACTTGGACGACAGCCACCCGCTGAGTGCTCCTGCCTCTGTACGCACATCTCCGCCGAGCGTCCAGCACTGCCCACTGCCTCCGGCAACCGCATTCCCACATTCACAGCGGTTCACTGCCGAGCCGCGGCGGAAATACCCGAGCTCTCCGCGCTGCCTCACCTCGGCGCACCTGCTCTGGAAGCCGAGTGGGTGGAGAGGACTCCGCCTGGCGGACACCGGCGGTACGAGCACTGCGTGGAGGCACATGGAGATCCAAACTGTTCGATCATGGGATCTAACACATTTTGTTCAGTTAGTCCCAACACTGCTGCAGAAGTTGGCACAAAACTGTTGCTCTTGTAGTTTGCTTTGCTTTCACTCTTCTGTCCAGTTCATTACCAAATCAGCTCCATGGGATTTAAGTCTGGAGGCTGTGCTGGTCATCCCATGATTTTCCATCAGTTCAGTTTCAGTTTGCCTATTAATTTGACTACTTTCATTATAATTTCATTATAGTTTTTCAAATAATAAAAAAAGAAATAATGGACTCCTAATGTGTCTAGTCCAGAATGCATTAGTTTAATGTAAGTGGCTGAAATATGCTTGATTTTTACTTTAAAGTTGTCAGCAGATCCACAGGCTTCTTTGAGTTCATCATTCTTTATCATTGATAGTCATTTAGGACCTACTTTTGGTTTTCTAAACCCTCTCAAACACAGCCTCTCTGTGATTTATTTTGGTGTCCCCAACATGAAAGTTTGCTTAAATCTAAACAGGCTGAAAATGGTTAAAACACTCATTCCAGAATATAGTTAAGTTACATCTGCAGATCATACTGTGCATTGTCCAACATGATTGTGTGATCAAATATAAAGATAGAAAACATATCAAAAGGGGAAACATTATAAAATGTTGAGACCTGGAATATACTGCATGAAAAAGCTTTTTTATTACAAGAGAAATAGAAAAGATAAAAGCATTGTTGGCATCATATAGGCTTATCACAGCACAAAAGCACCACAGACACAATAACCAATATGAAAACTGGAGAAAGAGACAGAAAGAATATGTGATAATATAATCAGTCTTGAAGGACCAGAAAGAAATCACCAGCAGCACTGAGAACAGAGCCACAATCACAGAGCGGCTATAAACAATGTACAGAGGGTCCATGAAGGCTTCATGGAGATTTTATAAAACCACAGAGCTCTATACAAAGTCAGGTGGGCACTGTATGTCTGAACAAGACACATATTATAACCAAGACAAGACAGACACACATCAAGTCCTCAAATACTTCATCCCAGAGTGGCCAAACCTGTCCCTGGAACTGGTCTAAATTCTGGAGATAAAACCTCCAACACAGTAAACTCAACCATTCAGTTTGTCCCAGAGGCCCAAGTAAACAGTGAGAGAACAAACACTAAAAGATACTGGAGAATATATCTGAGGAGCTTCTTTCCAAACGGAGATATCCACAGTGTGACAAATGTAATTCCCATCCAGCTGTGACGCTGAATTTGTTCTGATGTTATAATACCACTACCTGCTGAGTAAAAAAAACGAAACTGCAACCAAAGATCTGTGTTACCTCCTGATTATGTTTATCTGCAGTGTGTTTATTGGTCAAAAAATAAACAAATTAGGCTGAATTTTGGTGATGATGATTTACTTTTTTGGACCCTATAGTGCTGCACATACTGTTTGGCAAGTTATAAATGCTTTTTTTTAATATATTTTTTTTAGGTATTGCGGAATGAATATTATGTTTTGAAATGAAAGTAGGTAGACAGCAGTGACAGTTGCTCTTCTGTTAAGAATGTGCAGGTTTGTTCTATATAACAATACAATATTATTGTACAATATTATTTCTTACCTTTGCCCAAGAGGTTAAATGTTTTCACTCCAGTGTTTGCTGGTTTGTCTGCAAGTTAGCGTGATATCTTTAAAGGGTGTAAAGTTTGGCCATGACACAAGAATGAAATTACTAGTTTTTGGTTTGGATCCAAATCTAGGTGTGGATCCAGAGTTTTTTTTAGAATGGCCTTTTTTCTTTCTTTTTTTTTTTTTTTTTTGCCTTGTAGTCATTTTCTCATTACTACTGCACTTATTTGAAAGAAAAAAAATATCTGGCATATGCATTTAGTAATTGTAATCACAGCATGTTTTGATGCAGATCTAAATGCAAATTTTGTGACAACAATTTTGCAACAAATTTGCGACAAATATTGCAACAAATTTAGTGGGTTTTGCGGCAAATTTAGTGGGTTTTGCGGCAAATTTAGTGGGTTTTGCAGCTTTGGGTAGTTTTGCTTTCCAGTTCTTATTATAATCTATACACACATTTGCCGTCATAAAAGGTGCAGTGGTTTTATATCAATTTCTGACTGCCTTAAAGCTCCTGTTTGGTTATTCTATAAATATTACCCATATGTAAAGCTTGCAAAAAACTTTTGGGGCTGTTGCCCTACTTGGGTTGTGAATAAGCAAGTTACACTGTGTGGAGCCATGCCAGCATTAGAGAAAGCAGCTTCACAGCTATTTGAAGCTGCAGACAGCACCCGAACAGCAGCTTTAGTGGTCACTGAATGTGGCGTCACGGGCTTTTAAGCCCAAATGATCCAAATCCTGAGAGACAGACAGCAGTGAAAAGATGTTGAACAGGAGCAGAGGTTTTAAAAAATATTTTTTTGTACACCTATAAATACTAGATGGTTTGACCTTTTGGTCCTCTAGCCACATTTATCATACAATACAAGCTTGTCCACTATATCATGTGCCACCACATACAGTTTAACACTTAGAGAATACATACATATTCAAATGTATTTACGTGTTCAAGGTACATGCATTCACATGTAAACATAGACTCAGCCGATAAGAGGCTTTGGATTCATGGGAGTCGTATAGTATAAGATACATACGAACACGCACACACGCACACGCACACACACACACACACCTGAGATGCCTTAATATTGGGCCAGATTGTTCAACAATACTATAGCTTCAGTTTCCTTTCAAGTGTGAGACGTATATGGTAGTAGTGTGCTATCAGTTGCGGCAGTAGGTCAGTCTTCTGGCAGTGCTGAGTCAGACAGTGGTTTTCCCCTCTGAGGTTCAACCACGTAGCTTCGACAAACTCTATCAAATGGGTCCCATTCATTTAGGATGGAGATGATGAAGATAACCGGCTAACACTATGAGTACACTAGAAGAAAATATAGATGAAGTCAACATATATTGTACGTCATTAATAAATATATACTGTATAAATCGTACTGATGACATCTTCACTTACTAAACCTAATCAACAACAGTAAACTATTAGAATTCAGTAAATATTCTCGATAATCTACTGAGCAGAGCCTAGTTAAGGTGGAAGCACACAGGTAAAGTCTTCAAGACTAAAACCATGAATATCTGCATGTTCAACATAAAAAATATCATTCTACAGTCATGCTTGATTTGGAAATCACAGTAAATCACCAACTGAAGCAACCACTGTTAAAACCATATAGTGTACTACAGTGTAGATAGCACAACTAGTAACAATAACAGTAATAATACTATCTAGAGCTCTGAATTGGAATAGTAAGTTACTGAAGTCGCAACCTCTTAAATATAATCAAACCTCATGACACCTTCTGTTAATGATGATGATGATGATGATAATGCTTTAAATAATGTCCTAAAACTAATTATGATAGTCAAGTCAGCTAATTGTAAACATTGTCTATCTCTTCACAATAAGACAATGCCCCTCAATTCAGCTTCTAAACACTGAATCTGGACGTGCACCACAAAGAGAGAAATCTCCCAGAATAGTCATTTAACCCCTGATCATTGGAATGAAACCAAAGTCCTGCAAAAAAAATAAAATACTGTAACGTGAAATTGAAATGAACTGAGGTGGTAAAAACTAAAAAGCTGTGTCCCATTTCACAGGCTGCTTCTCTTGAAGTCCGGATTCATCACAATGGGCTGACAGGGCGGTTTCAGTGCAAAGTCTCCTCCAAATGCAGCTGTCAGCTTGGAATACACAACTGGTGTTTGCTTTGTCACTCTCAAGTGTCCTACAATCTATTGCATGCCGGTCAATTGCTTAATGGTGCATTTAAATGTCCTCATCAACTTATAAAGTCAGGAAATATCACATAATCACATCATATGTATGAGGTATTTCACTTCAGGTGGTCATGAGTCACTAAGCCAGTGCAGGGTGTGAATAACAAATAGGGTGTAATTTCAACTGGGGATGATTTACTCACTAAAATCTCTCTAAACACTGGTCCGGCTGCCATAATCCAGAAACCCTGGACTGATAAAAGCTGATATGCTCACCCTGGATGCCTCCAATTACTATTGTGCGCTCAGAGCAGTAACTTTCCAAGTAGCAATAAGTTATAACTGAACATTCTTGCCCTGGGTTTCGTCTCACAGGCTAAACTGAGGTTGCCCTAACCCTCTGACTGGTGGAGGCTGTTAGGGCTGTATGTAGCCTTGAAGGAATAGCTGCAGGCGCTATTCAGGGCTTAAAAAAGTACCTGGCACCATTTTTTTTTATTATTATGAATAAAACTTTATTTTGATGCACAGCTAAGAGTCTCCTCAAAAGATGCTGGAAATACCATCATTCAAAGATAAGGCAGCATTGGACTTTTTTTTGTACGGATGCAAATCCAGCAGTACCCATGAATAAAACTTATGAGACTTGTAGACTTTGTTAGACTACTGTCATTATG
This sequence comes from Trachinotus anak, assembly GCF_046630095.1. Lineage (NCBI taxonomy): Eukaryota > Metazoa > Chordata > Actinopteri > Carangiformes > Carangidae > Trachinotus > Trachinotus anak. Next base: position 23,923,025 of record NW_027273870.1, read on the forward strand.
GAATGTGTCATAGCCTTTTGAAACCAAACCTATTCCTATAAAATAAACGATGCCGGGCACAAACTTCACTGTTCGTTCTTCCTACAAGTCTAGAAATGATGGTAAACAGAGGATGTTACAGATAAACTGAGGTCATGTGGTACACCGTTTCCCAGCTGTCCACCTTGTGTTAAAGTAGATTTCAGATATCATCAAACATGCCCAAATATTACCATATACCCGCTGTCTGTTTTTTTTTTGTTTGAGGGCAATTTCTATGTGATAAATATTTAAATATTTGACTTGATGAGTTGACAAGGACCGCTTGAAAACAGCATTAGTTTTGGTATCTGTGAGGTTAAACTGTATCATTTGGGGAAGAGGTACATGGTCACCCAACTAGCCTCCAAATGAGGCAGCCCCTGAATTTGAACACAGCTCACATCATCTCATTGAAGATGCTCAAACACAGGAGCTACTCCCTGTGAGGTCAGCGCTGATGTCATCTGGAGGTCTGGACCTGATTGGGTGGCTGGGCATAGAGGTACTTCCAGATGGCATAGTAGTGTATGGCTGCTCCCATAGCTACAAAGAGGTGCCAAATGGCATGAGCGAATGGGACGATGCCATCACTTTTGAAGAAAACCATCCCCAGACAGTAGCAGGCTCCGCCCAGCAGAAGCTCACACAGGCCCGATTGTTCTGGCTGCGAAGAGGCAGAAAGTGTATTCATCTTAAGTTTTAAAAAACATTATAATGGAGACATGTCAAAACCACACAGACTACAGTAAAAGAGTGGGCTCACCATTGAGAGGATGACCAGGGCAGGAAAAACTCCCATCACCGTGTAGCAGATCAACTCCATGACCTTGTACCTGATAGAGAAGAATATTTAAGCATGGGCGTTCATTCTTGACCTCTGTAACAGTATGAGTGACAAAATAATCTCAGATCAAAGGTCACTTACTAGCTTTTTCTGAGCTTTAAAACGTGTATCATGGCCTGAGTGAGTAACTTTGGTCAAGGAAGGGTCTTGTCTTTGGGGTGTATCAGTAGAAATCTTAACATGCTGAATGATGTGTGCTAAGTCCCGACTCTTGGAGACTTGAAGGACACTGCCAAGATGCTCCAGCAGCCCGGCCACATAAGGGAGTCCCAGCATTATCAGCCCTGATCCTGTATTGATTATATGATGCTACGCCTCCTTCTCTCTTCACTGATAAGACGCTCTGCTCTGTGCAGGAGGGTCCTCACCACTAATCTTTAATGTTTAAAGTGGTGCCTAAAGTTAAATTTACCAGCGTTTGAGGACTAATGTTGACACTATTATTGACGAGGATACTGATCGTATCAAGCCGATCAGGTATCGCCAGATGTGACATCTTATTATCATCTTACCAAAAAAAAAAAAAAAAAAAAGTTTCTTGTTTCTTCATAATAAGAGCACCCACTTCCTCCTAATATAGGATAACATATACATTCTCTTTCTCACTCTCTCAGGCAGTTATATTACTGAATGAAACCAGTATGAAAATGTTGTAAGCATACTTATGTATGTATGCATATATACCTGTAACTAATCATAGCAGCTTGGTGAAAAAGTGCAGAAGAAAAAAGTTAGAAATTTTAAGTTAAGGTTTTAACCTTGTTAACATGTCCTTATGCTGTTTTTATATAATACAAGACATACCATGAGCAAAATAAACAGTCAATGCCATGGTTGCACATTTCCACATCATAACTGCAGGGAACCAATAACAGTCTCAAAAACAAATTCAGACAGCCAGGGTTTCATAAGTCAAATTACCTACGGAACCAATCCCATCAACTTGCAGGGATGTGGGGCGGATAAACCCAAAACCTTGCTCAAGTGTTTACATTAGCACCTCCACTAACACTGTGTCAGCTACTGCCAGTTACAAGCTAATGAACAACATAAACAAATAACTACATAACCTGATCTGTCTTCTGTTCACTGGCTTTGGTGCACAACAAACTCCTCACTCCTCAACAAACTCCCAAGTCTGGGTCTGACTGAGGCTCAAACATGTAGCTGAGTCTCTCCAATGTTTCCTCCGCTAACCATCTTGATACTGTCTGCTCTATCACCTGTAAACCTAGCACGAGCAGCGGTGGTGGTGGAGTATTTTTACCTGGTTTAAGACATGTCTGGAGAGGAACTTTAAGCTTAAGTTAATAAGTGATCTATAGTCACAGCCTCATATTAACCTACACGTATCTTCTGCATTTCCACACAGGCAGGTTTCCACTGAAACCCCAAGGCTGAATTTCAGAATGTCTATATAGGGAGAAAAAAATCTGAGTAGTCCATCCCTACACTTAGATTATGTGATGACGCTCACGGTATGCAATTGTAAGTCTAGAAAAAGTTAGTAAATGGACCTTAGAGTTGAGATTGTTTTGTCACGCAGGATGTATATTGATTAGATGAATAAATGGCGAGATACTGATACTGATAAAAGTAAACGCTGAATGTATGAGCTGACCTCTCATGGAAGAAGAAGACATAGGTGGTACCAAAAGAGGCCATGACCCACACCAACCAGCGCATGTGGCACGCCCAGGGACCCAGTTCCCGCAGGTTGAGCCTGGTTAGGCATCAACAGGAAGAGATAACTACAAATATATACACATTCCCCACACATATACACACACTCATACTGAGCAGGCTGGGTTGTTTACCAAGGGGCGTAGGAGGCAGCAATGAAGAAATAGATCACCATCCTGTCACACATGTGGAAACAGTGCTCCACAGACCTGAAGAGAGAGACCAAACAGCCTCATGACAACTGAGTGACACTGTTTATACATGTAGCATCAGTGTCTTTTACATCTCAAAAACAAATATGGAATGTAGGGATACACATTCGTTCCAGAGAAGGACAAACAGTGTCCAAAAACACCATATAACTCGAAAAAGTCTGCTCCACAGAAAAAGCAGAGGCTGTTTTTTTGTGTCCTCTTCTACGTTTTAATATTAATCTGCAATATTACAGGTGCAGTCCAAACATTGTGTTAAAATGTGCATGTGTGTGTGTGTGTGTGTGTGTGTGTGTGTGTGCACCGTAAGTGGCTCTTCTTCCAGGCCACAGTGTGAAACAGGGTGGAGATGATGAAGAGCGAGCTGAGCCCTGCCCCGTACACCCAGGCCGACAACCGCTCCCATTGGTCCTCCGACTGGAAGTGCAACAACGAGCTGCCCAGCAGACTGGGGATTATCCATAACTACATGAATTCATAACATAAATGAAACATGAGACACAGACAGACAGATACACAAACATGCAGGATAACCTGAAAATGTGTGCACGATGTACTGTGTGTGTGGTTTGAAAAAGACCCGGTGTGTCATTAATCTGTTATGTAATGGTGCTAGATTTTTTCCCCTGTTCTCACTGACTGTGGCATTTCATCTGTGTCAGGTTAATGATCACTTTCTGTGTAAGTGTGAGTGAGTGTATGTGTGTGTGTGTGTGTGTGTGTGCATTCACCGCATGCGTGGCACAGTTGGCAGCATGCTCATATTCTGTGGGCTGGTATCTCTTGTTAGGAGGAACACGGTTGTTCATAAACCTGGAAATGTCACAAATCAACAAATGTTTATTGACAGAAAATTAATCTGCAACTATTTTGATAATCAATTGTTTTCAGGAATTTTTAAAGAAAAAATTCTCTAGGTTCAGTTTTTAAAATGTGAATATTTCCTGGTTTCTTTAATCTTCAGTGATGGTAAACTGAGTATCTTTGGGTTTTGGACTCAGACAAAACATCACATTGGGCTTTAGGAAACTGTGATGGGTGTTTTTCAGCATTTTCTGATATTTTCTGATAGACCAAAGCACAGATCCATCAACAAAATAACTGAGAGATTAATTGACAATGAAAATAATCTACTGATCTGAACTAAAATCTAAGACATCAGTATTTTCTGTATGCAACAGTAAAACACAATGTAATGTACCCACTAGCAATGCTGAAAATATAATGAAAATTAAAAAAGCCTTTAGAGTAATGTTATTGATTTCTACTTAAAATCAGCATTTGTGGGAATGATGTGTGCTATTTTTCTCATTTCTAATCAATTCTAATCAATATTTTTCATCTTCTTAATGTTGAACATCTTAAATATTTGTATCCATTTGTATCTCAGTGGCGCTCATAAAATTTCACTCCACCTTGTCCTTTTGCTTAGCAACGCTAGATCATGCTTCAACTTGTTGCCATGGCTGCTGTTGCCTGGCAACAGTGGGTAACCACAGACCGACTGAACCAGAGGTTTGTCCTGGTGATCTCTTTCAGAAACGATTCACGTGTACAGATACGCCTGCATGTTCACACACACACACACACACACACACACAAACACACGTTTCTATGTAAACTTAGATCTATTCTTTTGAACAGCAACAAGCACAGATCAGCTCAGGAGGTAGCACTCCATCAATGATGTCACTGTTGTCATGGAAACCACTGAGCAGGGATACCACAGCAGAAAACTCCTGGGTTCTTTCATCTTTCTTTCCTCATCTCTTCCATCTTGTTCTCCTGTTCCTCCTTGATGATTAAATTAACATGCAGGACGGCAAATGGACAAAGATGTCCACGCAGACACACAAAACACAGACACACACACACACACACACACACAAACCACAACCCCTCCCTATTTTTATGCTGCATCTTGCAGAGCCAGATTTCATAAGAGACCTAGATTTAGCGATGTCTCTCTCTCTCTCTCTCTCTCTCTCACACACACACACACACACGCACACACACTGTTCTAAGATCAAAGGGACTCAAAATGAGAAAGAGGCTCCCTTCAAAGGGAATACCACTCAAATTAAAAATTCATATATATACATTTAGACAAAGGATGCCAATGCTAAAACTCATTTATCCGTGCTATACATCTATGGAGCTGTGCATGTATCTGCCGTCTCATTAGGGGGAAAAAACATTCAGAGACTGTCAAATTCACAACTCAGTGTTCACATATACACACTGCCTGCAGCATTTCATAAAATCAGCAGTTTCAGTATCAGCACAGTTATATACCTTTAAATCAAACTGTGTATATCTCTAGGTTGTTGTGCAACAGTGTGGAAAATGATGTTTTCCTCCTACACTTAAGCTGTTTTAAATCTTCCTTGTTTTCAAAAGTAAAAAAAAACCAAACAAAATAGATATGACACTGATCCCACACAGACAGATACGGGAGATAAAATTAAAGAAGAGGTGAGAAAAGACAAAATCCACCTCACATAAGGACAATAATGCGAATGAGCTCTTAACAACCATAGCTCAACCTTTCTTTTCTCTCTCTCCTCCAGTGTGCTCCCTGTCCTTAAGCAGCTGTTTTTCAAAGTGACGCTCATTCAGAGCTATTAATATTAACTGACCCAGCCCAGATACACACCGTCCTGTCCCCAATTAAAGGCTTCCTCACCCTGTATCCAGCGCTGGCCTCACACTGTCTGACTGGCTCTCTCTTTGGAGTGTGTGTCAGTGCCAGGCCCAGCAGGCTTGGCTGGGTCATTAATGACTTTATCAAGCTGGCTGATAATTACCAGGCCAGAGGCCAGGCAGAGAGACACAGAGGGGAGCAGAGCTGTGGAAACGTCACGATAACTCCTACAACAGCAGCAGGACGGACAGAAGGAAGTCTCTCCGCTTCAGCTGAACCATAAAGACCACGACCTCAGTCCAGTTAATGGTCAAAGTGAATTAATATTAAAGCCTATTTTATGGTCATGCAAGTCCTGCTCTGTGTGTGGAAGTAGACAGCAAGTACATACAGTCATGGAAAGTAGTGCAAAGAAGTAATTTAAGTCATTAAGCGAGCAAAAATGCCAAACAGCTAGTTTTCTCTTTATTATATCACAAAAACATAAATATATTTGGGTTGTAAACAGCTGGTCAGATAAAATGGGCATTTTGAAAATGTCACTTTGTGCGCCAGTACATTGTGACAGGCAATGGATAAATAAAAAAAACTCTGGAAATACCAATTAGCTGTTGCGCCCGTATTCTTGTGGACTCTCAACAGGAGGTATGTAAAAAAAAAATTTTTATTTTCATCACTGATTAATCTACCAGGAAATGTCAATAAAATAAAAAAATCATCACAAGTTTGCACAAGCCTTGTTTGGTCTGACTGACTCCAAAAGCCCAAAATATTACATTTGAAATTATATGAAAACAGCAGCTCTTCACACCTGAAAAGCTGGAAGTAAAGAATATTTGACATTTGTGCTGGTTAATTATTTTACTAATCATTTTATCGTTAATTGTTTCAGTTCTAATGTAAATCTGTGAATAAAGGAGGAAGCAACAATGTTAAGACAGCCACTCAAACAAAGGAAACGATTTCATATTTTGCAGCAAAGTAAAAAACAAAATCATCTCCCACTTTCTTGAATTATTAGTTTTATCACTGAGCGGGTCAAAAAATTAGAAGCTGTCCTGCAGGACGACTCATATCATGTCCAATAAAACTGCATTGTGATAATTTGGCCACAGCCTCAGTTTCTACTGTAGCATGACAACACAGTGAGCTCACACTCTCCACACATGCAATGCTTTTCCATCTCTGATTTCATGTAGCAGCTGGGCACCAGAAAATACTCGGGTTTAAAAAGGGTTTGAGCAGTGTGATCTGCTCCTGGGCTGAAACAACAACAATTTTGATTGTCGCTTAATTGTTTTAGTCATTTTTAGAAGCAAAAATCCCAAAATATGATGGTTGCTGCCTCTCAATTGTGAGGATTTGTTGCTTTTCCCTGTTTTATATCACTGTAAATTGAATATCTTTAGCCTTCTGAAGTGTTGGTCAGACACACAAACCATCCTGAGATCTGGGAACTTGTGACGGACATTATGTACTATATTCTGACAGTTATCTCTAAAATAATAGTCAGTTGCAATCTTGGGCTGTTCTGTTCGACCTCTTCCTGCTGTTAAAATCACTATGACAACCTCAACCTATAGACCCATCTGGCTCTCATGTGTTGGTCCAGATATGTACAGTACGTCTAAGAGACTGAGGACAATGAAGATGTGTGTTTGCGGGGCCTACAGTGTCTCAGAGAGGACAGTGCACAGAAAAAGAGGAGGCAGAAGAGACAGCAAGATGATGATGATGATGAGGAGGAGGAGGAGGAGGAGGAGGAGGAGGAGGGAAGTGGCAGGTTTGTGTTATTCTTACAATTGCTTGTCAAGCAAATAAAAACCCCTGGACTACAAGATTATTACATCACTAGTTCAGAGATAAGCTGAAATAAAAATGTTGACTTAAAAACAAACAAAAACAAAACAAAAAAAAAAACAAAAAACAGATCATCTCAAAGCCTCCCAGCATCCTCCTCCTCATCCTCCTCCTCATCATTAACATCACTATCAGACAGCAAGCTGAGAAATATTTCTGTACTGTACTGAGAAATAACACGACCTACCTTACAAGATTCATTTACAGTGGAAATAAGCAACAGTTGACAGCAGACAGACAGTACGGCTGAAGCCTGGATCCCCTCCGTCGAGATCTGGTCGCTGCGGCTCAGACTGAAACGGGCACATCCAGCGTAACGTAACGAGCAGTCGCCGTTTCACCGGGAAGACGTCGTCGCCTTATCCTCATCTCAAGCGGCACCGGGAGACGGACGCATCCCGACCCAGCTGCCTCCAGAGGATCCAGTCCGGAAGTGTGGGCGTTCAGGGGACGGTCTCTGAGGAAGCAGCCGGTTTTCCTGCACCGTCCGCGGTGGTCTCTCTCTCTCTCTCTCTCTCTCTCTCTCTCTCTCTGTGCCGGTTCACCTCATCACGACTCGGTGAGGAGGGCTGCTTTTTATCACTGAGGGCTGCCACATCATTTTCGAAAGGGACTGGCTCCTGATTGCTGGGGAGATTCGTGCCGATGCGCGCCTGGATGTGCAGCTCCCGGTTCTGCCTCCAGGTGGAGATGGAGGCTGGTGATTTACTGCGATGACGATGGTTATAGGTTTTATTATTATTATTATTATTGTCCAGCTAAAATGATATTTAAGGAGCAGAAGTCCCAGCTCAGACTGATTCCACTTGAAATCCTTTTTTTTTTAAGTAGGATTTTTGGGTAAAGACATAGAAAACCTTCTGATTATTATATTAAGTATATAAAAATGCTCATCACAGTTTCTCAGATCCTGAGGTATTGGGTCAGGTTTTGTTGAAGAGATATTCAATTTGGAAAAAACAAGAAAAACAGCTTGGTGGATGCTGGATCCACAAATATTAAACAGTTAATCGACTAAAATAGTATTTTCTGTTGTTCGACTTATTGATTAGTCTACTAATAGTTTCAGCTGTAGAAATTTTCTTCTCATGTTATTCATTCATTTAACTGCTTGATTATATTTCCTAAAATGTCTTAGAACCTGTTGTAAAGCTTTTTCCACGATACCAGATATATATATATAATTAACTGGTCCACTTACTCACCTCTGCAGGACTTTCTGATAATATCACATGGTCTTCATCAGCAAACTGAGTTTCCTAGGTCGCTGTTCAACGGCAGATGTTCAAACTTGCCAGGATTTTGAAAATCTCTCTAACCTGTCTCAAATTTCGAGTCAACATGGATAAGAAGAGCTACAGGTGCTCAGATGTATTGAAAGTTTGAACATCCACAGCTGGACACTGAGGAAACTCAGTTTGCTGATGAAGACCATGTGATGTGGTCAAAAGCTCCACCACAAGCGAGTAACTGGAACTTCAGTTGAGACAGTTTTGTCATCTGCAGTTTTTAAGGTCAAAGGTGAACTGTCAGTTTGTTAAAACAAAAAAACCACACACACATACACACCCTTGTCTTAATATATTTGTGGGGCCCAGTCATTGAGATAATGTGTTCCTTAGCAACTCACCCTAACCTTAACCATCACAACTGAACACCTAACCCTAAAACCAAGGCTTAACCCTCAAACCATTAAAACCTGTGGGGTCCAGCAATTGAAGTATAGTGGGATCCCAGTTTCAGACCCCATACACACACACACACACACACACACACACACACACACACACCTGTAATGAACAAAGCTTTGTTGAGTACTGTAACAGCAATTTCATTTATTAAATGCATATTATGACCAGCATAAGCTTTAAACAAGTATTGCAGCATTTCATCCTGATTAATATAAAAATTCTGCTTTAAGCATTCAGCTCAGACTGAACTGTCTGTGACTATACTGATCTAACTCATAAAGTACCATTTGCAGACCTGGGCTCAGTGTATACAGTGTTGACTTTGACAGGCTCAGCAAAGAGCTTCAGAGGGATTACAAACACTGTTTCACCCGAGTCTGATCGTTTTAACCTGTATATAAAAAAAATACCTGATTAAAATATGGCCAAGAAGCTTTGTGTGATAAGGCAGCGGTTTTCTTCATATCTCCGGAGGCTACTATACTTTGGGTGGTTTAATGTAAACTTAAGTTCAGACTATCTTCAAATTCTTCATTGCAGACTCCAGAGTCTGAAAAAGAAAGTAAAATACTCAAAAACATGTCTGCATTATGACTGTGAAAACATCATGACAACAAGTTGTAAGAGCTGACCACACCAATATATCATGTGTACTGTTTGCAATGTGTTTTTTTACCTTGACATCCCAGATGCACATCCCTCCATCCATGCCAGTGGTGCAGAACTTGGTGCACTGGTTTCGTCCTCCTTCCAGCACAGAGATTTGGCTGAAATACAGTTTGAGACAAGTCAAACTCTGTGTACAAACACATGAGGGTGCAAAAAGTAGCCTAACGTGATGATGATGATGATTATGCATACCCTTAAATAAACAATAAAAAATGACTTATACACATATACACATCACTTAAATCTTAATTTCCTCCAAAACATTTGTTTCCTCTCCCGACCTGATGCTGTTCTTGTGCAGCGTGTTCAGGTCCTTGTCAGTGCTCTGGGTCTCTGAGGCCCGGCGGTCCAGGTTCTGGAAACGTTCCCTGGCACTGATGCCCTTCTGGGCCGCCTGCTTAGGCACGTCCAGCTTGCCACCAAATGTCAAGCTGCCTTTGGCACCGTCGTACACAAACAGCATTGGGTAACAGTCGTGGCCCTGGAAGAACACAGAAACACATGAGGGTGCAATCAGGTGGAGCTGGGAAAACATAAGTATGTCAGCATGAGACTAGAGACTTTGTGATTTTGCTGTGTGACTAATATATACCTGGAAAGCTCAGAGCCATTAAGCGTAGGCTTTCAAATTATTTTGATGGTAGCTAATGTAAGTAGTTATTGGTGTTAGCCCACTTCAGTGAGCAAACTTAATATATAGCTGCTGTATGATTCACATTACTGAGACTACATGCTGACTTTATGTATTTACCTTCAACATTTTAGCATGTAACAGACAGTGGAACCAAAAGCAAAAAGGTTTTTGGGCATCTTTTTAGATAGGAAACAGTAAACAGTGCTCCAAATGTAAGGGAGAGAGAGTGATGGAGGATTACATGCCGCAAATAGACTTGATCCAGGGACACTGTGATCATATGGATGCTAACTTTAACCTCCATGAGGAAGCCCCATTTATGTCCTCAAGCTACTGACTCAATTTGCAGTCATCCTGTAATTGGCACTTGTGGCCACAGTGGCCACTGTTCAGCACATATTCTCATTTTAAATAGTGAAACTCTGCATCTGACTGACTTCCAGGTAAAGCTCACCCCAACTTTTGGCAGTTTTAATAATGAGTGAAATAAAAATGAACACCTCCACCTAACTTATCCACTTAACTAATGTTTTTTTTTCTCAGAGACCATATAATCCCCAGTTGATCTGATTGAATATTGATATTACATATGGAAAAATAAAACAAATAAGGCACTAGGCAAGATAAATTGAGATATCTGATTTAGTCTGTAAATTATAATTTTTTTCATTTGTTTCTTTTGCTCACTTGATTTGTCAACATTGCTTTGCACCAAAATCAAGGAGACAGACACACAAAAAATGTTGAATACTCACAGCTGCTACTAGGCTGTTCTCAGTAATGAAGGTGACACACAGAAGAGGAAGTGTCTCGGAGCTCAGGCTGCTCACCCTGTGGAGGCAATAACAAAGGTCAGTGTCCACACACAAACACACAGGAGAGACACACAGGTATGCCGCCCCGCCCTCTCTTACGTGCCGCTCTTGCCTCCCTCTGCAACAGACACGGTGGAGTCATGGGAGGTCCAGGCCAGACGGTTGCCGGAGTGTGAGAAGCACACACTGTGCACCCAACCACCGCCCCCTCCTGAACTCTGATCTGCAGCTCCCGACCCTCCAGATTCAAACAACACCTCCCCGAACGGCATCTTGCTGCCCCAGGGAGTGGGGCCAGGCTTTTCCTCCACCTCCTTGATGTAGGCTGAAAACACCCTGTAAGCGAGAGGGGTCGTTATCACTGCCATTGTTGATGGCTGAGAAGTCTATTAGATGTATATATAATCATTTATTCTGCATTATCTGTATATTGAGTATATTACTGTTTCATGGTTCTTGTGAAAATCTGTTTAAAAACTTTATAAAATGACATTTCTGTGAGATGAGGCTTCACTTCATCAAGATGCTATAGGTTGTGGTCATGGTTGAACTTAATAAGATTTTAGATTCGGATGCGGTTAGGTGTAAGTTTAGTTCATATTTATGATTATATATAGTTTAATTTTGGTTTCTAGAGGTACAGTTGGTGGCCATTGAGTGTACAGATACAACTATAGAACATAAACATTCAAGCTTTTAATTAAGTAAGGACAATCTCCAAAAAGATAAAAATGTATCAATAAAAAAACAAGGGAGACCTCAAGAGGAATGAAAGAGCACGTTTGTTCTTGTTTTGATACCTGCATTTGAAGTCACAGGATCCAGCGGCCAGAAGGACATTGTTGGGATGCCAGTCCAGACTGAGGATGGTGGAGCGGATTGGCTTCTTGATGTGCTTACACACCCACCTGCACAGAACCACACAGCATTTCAGAATCGCTCAAACTGTGGTTCATAATGATCAAATGCAGCTTTTTTACGTCGACTGGGCAGAGGAGGCCGCCCTCTGAAACCTCACCAGTCGTTTTCCTGCTCAAAGTAGCAGATGGAGATGAGGCGAGAGCCGCTGCCTACAGCAAACTTGTTCTCTTTAGGTGACCACTTCACACAGCGAGCGGCGCGATTGATCCTGAGGATGACCAGGGTGGGCTTCCAGGTGCCCTCTTTAAGGGTCCACACGTAGGCGTTACGGTCCGCTCCGCAAGTAACTATACGGTTACTGTCTGGAGCCCAGTCAATACCTGCAGGAGAAAGAAAGAGAAAAGAAATTCAAATATACACATATTTAAAGTAACAGCATTTGTTTTTTTGTAAAGAGTTAAAAGCCTAAATCAGTTACATTGAATTGGATGTGTAACCCAACCAATTAAACAGCTAAGTGTGTTAGAGAGATGCGTATGTCGCATTTTTAAGAAGTGAGATGTGAGATGGAAGTGCCAGCATGGTGTGTCGAGGTCCGCTTTAATTAACTTAGCTTAGCATACAGCTAGCCTGGAGTCACGAGTTTGACAAGAAACCAGTGGCGACTCCAGGAAGACACTGCACCTGGCCAGGAAATATTTTGGCACATAGCCCCCTCATTAAACCATAAGTTGTTGTTTTTCAGCTTTGGCTGTCGTCCCGTTAAAACAAACGAGATATATCAGATTATAGTGATGTTTGTGTGTCTGTAGTATAGTTAGATGTGCTGCTAGGTGGATTTTATTACATTTGGAAAAACCAGGCTAGCTGTTTCCCTGTTTCCAGTCGTTGTGCTAAGCTTTGCTGCTGGTAATAGCTTCATATTCAAAGGCAGAAATGAGAGCAGTATCAATCCTCTTACCTAACTCTCAACAAGAAGCCATTTCAGAGCATTACCACAAATGTCAAACAATTATTTAAAATCCTAATCTTTGTTTATTAGATTCAATTGGACGGGACAGTTGGGATTTAAAAGGATGGTGGACTTATTTCTCAAACTGTTCACCACTTGACCAGATCTTGACCCTGATAATAACATCACAAAGGAAACCCCATAACGTTTGATAAAAATTCATTTTCATTTGAACTGCCATTTTTGCAACTTGTATTTTTTTTTTTGTGGGAGATTAAATTAAAGTCATGGCAGTTAATCCCTCTTTGTGCATGAGTGTGTCTCACCTGTCACCTGCCCATTATGCTCCTTCAGCTCATGAATCTTGGTCCACTTGGCCCCATCTTTCTTGTAGATGTGCACGTCATGGTTGTTGGGGCAGAGGGCGATCTCTGCAGCACACAAACACATGTATTTATTTCACTGTGCATCAACGGAGAAAACTGTGCAAATGAGTTCGACATGTAAAGAGGTCGTTTCCCACTGTGAGGACAAAGTACAGTGTGACTGACAGGAGACATTTGTGACGGGATGATCAGTGGAGTGTAACACAGAACAGCTGACTTGGTGCATGAGAACAGAGAAAACTAGAGAAATACAGAATGTATCTGCCTGCAGGCAGCTCACAGACACATGGTATCTTTAAATAGATAATGTGCAAGAACTGCGACCTTCCTTCCCATAATGTTGTAGCAAACCATGCGCTGGTTGTAGTCAGCAGATGAGTCAGAAGCAGTGGTTTTCTGAGAGCAGCAGTGTGGGTGCTTTTGTGTGCAGTTTTGGTTTTTTTTTTGTTTTTTGAGTGCTAATCCTGCAATATGAACAAACTAAAGTGTTCAGCTACAAGCTGAGCAAAACTACAACCGTATGAGTGTATGACTCGATCACAGCCGCCTGTTACATCCGCTTTGCCCAGAAACCAAAGTGCTGATCAAAACAGCCAAATATGGCATTAGTTTCCTGCAGCTAACGGAGTACAAGAGCCTCTCAGAAAGGCCCCCAGACGCCACCCTCACTGTTACAGGAAACAGGAAATACCTTCTCCCACCTGGGAGCCAATCACAACCCTCTGTCTATTACAACAGTTGTTCTTTGGCGCAGATGCTAGTTGAGGCAAGATGTTCCATGATGTCTGTGTTTAAAATAGTGTGCAGTTTGGGGATGAGACGACTCAAAGCCACTGAACTACAACCCCGAGTGACCAATCAGAGAAGGCGAGCAGACTTACGGGTCCGATCTTTGTTCCAAGCATGGCAGCTAATTGGTTCCAGCAGGAAACTGTGGTACGCCATGGCCAATCAGATGTTTGAAACAGACCAGGAAGTGGGGTGCGGAGAACAGTCAAGTCTAGAAAAACAGAAGTTACAATATTCTTTATACAAGGAAGAAGTGAAAAGAGAAAGAAAACAGTCACATGTTTTAATGAAATTTACACAACTATTTCTTCAAGATTCAGTCAGAGTTGGCCCAGGCTATTTGAGGCAAATAGGGGTAAAACCCACCATCAGCTGACTTTAACTCTCTGTCCACAGAGCACTGAGCTTATCTCACCCAGGTTGTGTTAATGAAATCCAGACTTTCAGAAACATGAGAGGAATGATGCAGGTCAAGGGTAACACACATCCCCGACACAAACTTCACAGTTGACAGTTAGAGCACACAACCAGGAAATCAGTTCACACATATCCATCACAGTCTGTTACTTTACAAAAACTGCTCTGAGAGAGTGTGGGGGCAGCACGATTGTCTGTTGCACACTTCCTATTTTTTCCTGAAAATGCATTACACTTTCAAAGTGTGTGTGTGTGTGTGTGTGTGTGTGAGTGTGTGTGAGTATGACATGTCTAAACATATTCAGTCAACTGTTAAATATTTTCTAGGCTACTTACCCTGAGGGCAGGACAGAGATGAATGGGTGAAGAGCTGCAGATATGGACAGATAGAGAGAGAGAGAGAGAGAGAGAGAGAGACAGAAGAGAGAGGCAGAGGAAGCTGGCGGATCAAATAAAGACGAGGGTGCTCAGCTCGCGGACTCTGGCCAGTCAACGCGAACGCCAACGACAGAGTGAGCTCAGGAAGAGAGAAGCAGAGGGAGGAGAGGGAGGAGAGGTCAGAGGGGGAAGTGGAGGAGGGCACAGTGAAGCTCTGAAGGGGAGACATACAGGAAGTTAACGCAGGCTTTTGCTTGGGGTGGAAAAGATCATGGGTGTCACCTACTTAAAATGTGAGAGACTGGGATCAAACTTCACGTTCTTTAAAAGGAACAAGAGGTGAAAAGAGAAGTTTTGCATCAGTAAAACTAGGAAGGGAGGAGCAAGAGCACAATACAATGTTCTGCAAAAAGGAGGAGGTAAACTGAGGGGGGAGGCAAAAAAAACCAAAAACTTATGAAGCATGAAAGACAGAAAAGAAAGGGGAGGGACACATGGTCACTTCTGTATAAAGAGGAACAAGGAAATGGGGAGGGAAGAAATGCAAACTGCAAAAGGGGGTGGGGGGGTGGGTGGTGTCAGGAGAAAGAAGTGGTTGACCATACAGTATGTTTTTGAGTTGTATTTCCTTATTTCCTTATTTCAAGCAGTTCAGATATCCCAACTCGAAGCTTTTTCAGAAACACATTCTCTTCTTCAGTCTAAGCTCAGCAGTGGACGTTGTTTTAGGTAAGACATGTGTAGTGTAGTTTTCTTACATTACTCATTATTTCCAGGCAGGATTATAGAAGTGGCAACCTCAGTGAAAAACTAAAAAAAAAAAAAGCATTTAAAATTAAATTCCATTTTATGTGAAGAGTGTTTTTACAAGGCCCATTCTCTCTTTGGAGCTTCAGTAGCAGATTACAAAGAGCTACAATGGCCTGAATTCAAAACATCCCACTCACTTTGTCATTTCATTGTATTCTTTTAGGAAACCAGAGAGGCTAGAGGCAGACTTTTTTTAATTAACATGTATGAGAAGTTTACTAATATTAGAGGCCTACATGACGCACATACACATTTCCTGTTAACATTTAGAAAAATACTGTTGTATAAATTTCCTTTACATGCAACCCCACGTGACTTTATTTGCTCTGTTAATTTATGTTGTTTTGTTTTTTTTATGTTTACTTCCGATCCTGCTTATAAATGTAACGATATCATCCTGACATGAAAATTCCCCTTACTCTAAAGGGTTCCTTCTCCAGCTACGTCCTTGTACGTGCATCTTAAGCCACTCTGTAATTGTACACTGCACGTTAATGCCTATGAAGTCACTTTAAATTGTTACTTAAAGGATCTCCGTGGAGCTTTTAACCACTTGTAGCACTATGGAGCAAAGTTTTTTGAGTGGGTTGGTTTGTGCTATTCTGCTAATAAACAATTACTTGGCGAGAAAATGTGGTATTAGCTTACTCAGGCAAGGAAGTAGAGGACTGCATCTGAGTAAACATGAATGTAAACAATTTTTAAAACAGGTTTTGCAAAGGTTACATGAGTAAGAAAATGTGTTAAACACATTTGTCAGGCCTCAACAAACACACAGCACATCTTGCTGAGAAACACTGAATGTAAACATGAATTTTCTTTGTTGACAATAAATCTCCATGGGGCATCTTTAAGTTTAACTGCCTTAATTCATAGTCTTTTGCATCATACTTTTCAGCAACCAAACACTTTCAGCTGAGATACTTTGTCTGGAACTGGAACACCAAAGCAGAAATCAGGCTCACAAACTCTTAAGATCCTAATGCTACTACCGCACATCCACCAAGGGTATCTAGTTACTATCCGCCCACTGAGTCAGAGACGCAAACACAAAGGAAGAGAGCAGTCGACTGAGTTGTGTACTGTAAATGTATTTCATCTTTATTTCATGTCTACCTCATGATCAATTACATAGAAATCCTCCATCTCGTGTGGTTTTAGTGTAGTAGCTACAGAGCCTAGTGCTGCCCAGTCGTGACTCCGCACAGAGTTTAGACAGCTGCTTTCTCTCTCCACCATCAGATCCTGTACAGCTCACTACAGCCAACCAGCAACATGACCTCAGAATATCAATAACCGGGTTCTTATCCAAACAATGACTTTACCTAATGGAGATGATTTATTATCCACCAGGAAGAAAACAGTCACATCCTCCAATCTACAAAACACTGATATAAAGAGATCACGGTGAGGTTAATCTGAGGTGAAATACAGTCTGATTTTTGGATAAAACGCACCTTTTAGTGTTCAACTTTTGGTACAGGAGGTTAGAGAACATAAAAACACACATTTCACGTCACGTTTAATACGTGTCAGAGGACCGTCCCACTTTGACACCTGGTTAACCTTCATTTAAAAACAAACAAACAAACAAAAAATTAACAGTGATGTCACACGTCAGCTCAGTGTGTGTGTGTGTGTAGTGTAGTGTATGCGTGTTCATTTATTGTAGTGTGCAAGTGAGTGTGAGAGTGTGAGCACACACCCACAAGAGTGTGTTATGGTTTGATCAGTGCTTCAGCAGACACTCGATAAGGTGGTCAGTTATGTATGTTACTGGCTGCGTCGCTGGAGACGGGGAGGGGGGGTAGAGGTGGAAAGGGGAAGGAGGGGTGAGGACTGTGAGGGCGAGGGGGGAGAAGTGAGGCCGCAGCGTCTCTTCATTCATTCACAAGATTTCTTCACATGATGCGGAGACCCTGGATAGAAGCTTCTAGACTCTGAGGGGGTAAACAGAGAAACACGCGGGAGTCAGAGCAGAGAGATCTGGGTAAATAAAGCTGTAAAGAAGACAGCTCATGTGTGCATTTACCTTGAAGTCCCAAATGGTCATTGCTCCATCGATGCCTGTGGTGCAGAACTTGCGACAATCCCTTTTGTCTCCCTCAAAGATAGACACTTGGCTAAGGAACAAAAACGTTCATACATATCAGACATTTAGAGACATGATAAAATTGAAAAACACCATGATGGATTTCACTATACTGCCATGACGAGAGGGTGATGTAAGGACACAATTCTGAATGTTAATGGAAAGTTTGACATTGTGGGAAATACACTTAATAGCTTTTTTCCTGAGAGATAGGTGCTAGTTGCCTCCAGGAAGTCACTGGGAATGACGAAGAAATAAAACAGCACACAAGCTGTCATAAACCCACATCGTGATATAACATGTAAATTAATGAGCTTAACACTGTCTCTACACAGGAAGTGTGGCAAGAGCTGCATGTTAGCAGAGCACCTGCAGCTTCAGTGCTTCAGACACAGTATTTAGTTGTAGGTCACCCACACTTTGGCAGTGCCCAGAGTCCAAGAAGAAAACAGGAGAAAATAGACACATGTAAAACGAGGACTGAAAAATACGGCTGAAACACTTTCTGTGTAGACCTGTCGTTACAAGTGCTGGAAGGCTGATTTTGTCGTCTTGGGAGATAGCCAGGCTAGCTGTTTCCTACTTGTTCCAGTCTTTGAACTAAGCTAACTAGCTGCTAACTGTAGCCTCGGACATGAAAGTGATATTGGTCTCCCTCCTCTTTGTGAGAAAGTTAATAAGCTTTTTTCCCCAAAAGGTTGAACTATTCCTTTAAAAAAAAAACCTAAAAACTAAAAAATACAAATAATATTATGGCCGCCAAAATTGCAATAAAGTTGACTTATTTCATATTCAACTGTGTTGTGTACGTCCAGTAGAAAACCAAAAATGTTTTATGTCCATGTTAACAGAAAACTGTAACAGTTCATAAACCCTTCTATTTACAGCTATGCACAAGGACAAACTCCTGTAATGCAACTCAACTCTATACTGTGATCGCAAATTTGGACTAAATTGGGACAGAAATGAACCAACTGTCCAAACAATTCTGCAAGCATCCAAACTTCAATCAAAACTCCTGTCCTGCCATGCACTGATTCTTGTTGGTGCGTGTGACCTACGTGATGCTGTTCTGGTGCAGTGTGTCTAGGGCAGTGTTGCGGTCCTCGGTGGTGGCTCTCTTGTCCATGTTCCTGAAGCGCTCCATGGCAGAGATGTTCCTCTGGATACTCTGCTTGGGGAGGTCGAGCTTTGACACAAATGTCAGCGTTCCACCATCGTCGCAACGGAACAGCATGGGGCAACAATCGTGGCCCTGAAGACAGAGACGACACGTTTGAATTGGAAACTCTTCCTTACATTTGAGCAGAAAATATACTGACAGTGTGTGCTGTACGTGTTATTCTTACCGCAGCGACTAGACTGTTCTCTGAAACAAAAATGACACTGAGGAGAGGAAGGTACTCCGTCTTCAGCTGTGAGGGACTTAACACAAACACACAAATTAACTACTATAACAAAAAACAAAACAAAGGCACTCGGCTTTGACTGCTGCAGTGTGTGCAAGTTTCCAGTCAGAACTTGTAGAAATCTTTGCTCAGGCTCAATCAGCACCACCTCAATTCATTGTCTCCTGCAATTTGTTGACAACAGCCCATCATGATATGAGTCTAGCCTTGGGTGTGGCTCACCTGGTGTCTACCTTTCTCACTGTTTTGGCACACTCAGTTGATTATCAGATTACAAACTGCGGCTTAAGTACGGTGGCCAATAATATACTAAACACACCAAAACCTGGTAACTAAGACAGATTTCCCATGTAGTAAAAGAAATAATCTCATGAATATTTTTATGTAATTGATTGATTGCTTGCTTTTTGAACATGATGGAAGTGTGGGAGAAGAATTTAATTTCATAAAAGGGGTTAATCTTCAATTTTTTAGGATATACCTGTATTCATCTGTTACTGGAAAAGGCCGATCTATGTATTTGGCCTCCCTGTTTATTTTGGTGGATCAACATTTTACCTCATTTGCCATTTTTAGTGACTTTGAAAACAAAAGGCACCTCCTCAATCATAAACTCATATTTTTCCTCCAGTATTATTTGCTGTAACTTGAACAGCCATCACTTGAGCTGACTTTATCCGGCATCATCTCCTTCAATACAACATCACAGTTTGGTAGGGACAGATATAGACAATTACATTTGTGATAACTAGCAACCTGACAGACAAAAGCAAATTAATTTGTAGTGTCTGTGTTTTTATTTTAGTCTGTGTGGCTAGAAAAAAGATGAAATTAACTAATTATTTCTGGAATTAATCGTTATAATAAATGTGAGTAACTGTTAACAAGCTGTAAATGAGGTTCCTCTATGCACAGAAACATACCTGGTAGTCTTAGAGCTGTCCACCACAGTGACAGTGCTATCATGGCTGACCCACGCCAGTCGGTTACCAGAGGCTGAGAAAGAGACAGAGTGGACCCAACCCCCTCCACCTAGCAAACACAATGTGCACAACAAGGCAGACCTGGTTTAGTTTAAAGGGTTACTGCAAGTCATATGCACGAGGATTTTTACTATTTCACATACAGACAGAGATCCAGACCTGCTCCTCCAAATTCTGCTAGCACAGCCCCAAATGGCATCTTGCTGCCCCAGGGTGTGGGGCCTGGTTTCTCTTCCACCTCTTTAATGTAGGCTGAGAACACCCTAGAGGCCAGAGAGGGAGGGGTGGTAATAGTAAAAGCAAAAAAGAACAGAAAGCAAAGAAGGGAGAGAGGATGTTGGCAGGTTTTCAGTCATTTAATTTTTTAATTTAATTTTAATTTATTTTATTATTTTTAATTATTTAAAGACTTCTAGTTGCTCATGACTTTTACCTGCATTTGAAGTCACAGGACCCAGCAGCCAGCAGAACATTGTTGGGGTGCCAGTCCAGACTGAGAATGGTGGAGCGGATAGGCTTCTTGATGTGCTTGCTCACCCACCTGAGGCACAAAGGGAGAATTGTGTATGTTTTTTGATGTAAAATATGGGGCACAATATCTTCCATGTGATCAAAGCAATAATGAAAAAGAAGCAGGCAGCCCTGGCACAGAGAGATAGTGTACTCTTGCATATGAAAAGCAACATCTGGAAAATATATAGCTATGAACACAGTGAACCAGAACAGACTGGCACAGTGGTAATGGATCATTATCTGTCAGTGGGATGTACAGTACTGTGGTTTTAAACCAAATGTCAATAAACTGTGACCCAAGTAATATAAAAGTAATTGTGACTTGAATTTTGGTCATAACTGTAATATTTCACTGAAAAAAGTAAAACACACTAAATGTTAAGGCGCAAGAATCCCTGAATAATAATACTCTCAATCACAATATTTCGCAAAATAATCAGACATACCAATTTGACCATAATCATTCAGCCTCTGTTGTCTTCAGTTTTAAAAAATACATTTACAAAAGGTCAAAGTTGTACTAATTATCCCAGCCTTACCAGTCATTCTCAGACTCAAAGTAGCAGACAGAGATGAGTCGAGCCCCACTGCCAACTGCAAATTTATTCTCCAGTGGAGACCACTTCACGAAGGTGGCAGCTCGGTTGATCCTGAGAATGACCAATGTGGGCTTCCATACCCCTTCCTTCTGGGACCACACGTAGGCATTACGGTCTGCTCCACATGTTACTATACGGTCGCTTTTGGGAGCCCAGTCAATACCTACAACACAGTCAAGAGACAAAGGTACATTATTACAAAGAAACTTTTTGCCATGTCAAAGAAATTATTTTGCTAATCAATACATAATTTTTAAGCAAAAATGTCAAGCATTTGGTGGTTATAGCTTCTCAAATGTTAAGATTTGTCACTTTTCAACAGGAAGCTGATCTGCATTTTAGACTGTTATATTTTTCACAGTATTCTAACATTATACAGACAAACCAATTACTCAAATTAATTGCATCCATAATGGTATTACAATGCAACAATCATGATGAGGTGAATTATGATGGGCAGATCATTCAGCATCGTATATGTGTATCAAATGTGTCTCAACTTATGTTAATGACAGTTGTTTTGTTTGTGCCTTAGTCATAGGAACACAGACCCGGATTGAGACTTTAAACTGGTTACCTAAAAATATATTTTTTGAGAATGTCTAAAGCAGCCTGATTAAATACCAGTTATGTGTCCATTGTGCTCCTTCAGCTCATGGGTCTTGACCCACTGGTTGCCACTCTTCTTGTAGATATGAACTTCATGGTTATTTGGACTGATGGCAATTTCTGCAAAACAAAGTGAAAATGGCAAATTAACACAGTGAGCTTAAAGATAACAAGCTAGACCAGTTCCTGGTATTTGCCAAATGCTGAGCTGGACGACTCAGTAAAAACTTACAAATGCTGCGAACAAAAACTGTCGCAGTCTGATTTCATTTAGCAGAAATCACTTTCCCAATCACATATATAGCATTTCCATGTAATTAATGACATGATCTGTAGTCGGTTACAAATGCCTTAACTACACTGTGGTACACAAGTTGGCACATTTAAAGGAAGGAGGAAATGGTTGAGCATTACGTGTCCTGTCGCGGTTCCACGCGTGGCAGGTGATGGGCTCCAACAGAAACTGATGAAGGGACATCTTGTCTGGGTGTGGTCCTTAAGTGGAACTCTGCGAAGTCACACAACAGAACTTTGTTTAGCAACTAGCGACATAACAAAGCATGAGCGACCAGCTGGGTTGAACTTCGTCTCCATCAGCATTAAATCTCCACCGACAGCGAATATAAGATGTCTGTTTTACTGCTTCTCAAACGGGACAGCAAGTTATTGTTTAACTTTATTACAACGTTACTCGGAGCTGTGTTAGCCAGGTTACATCAGATAAATCCAGCCATAACACTGAAAACCTGCTTCTGCCAGCCAACGTTAACGTTAGCTTTAATATTCCCGAGCTAACATTAGCTAGATAACTTTCACCACATTCTCAATCTTAAGACACTTTTGTGGCTTGGGGTTGGCTTACTTAGCTGGCTACTTTAATGTTGCTACGGTTAGGTTGGTAGCTTTACTCCGTATCAACACCAGCAAGACATTATTAACGTTACTAGCAGATTTATCGAATCGCTAGCTAACAGTTCACCGGTGGTACATTGACGGGCCTGACAGCTAGATCGGTCAGTTAGGGAAATATATTATCGTGCTGCTATCCACACATTTACCAAAAGGCCTCCCTCCTCCGTATCAGACCCCGGTTTCTCCGTGGAGGAGATGCCTTTCCTCCCGACGGTAGCTACACCGTTAGCCGTGCATTCCCCTAGCCCGCATGCTAACTCACCCAGTCAGTCCGGTTCTTCGAGTGTGCAGTCTCGCTAGCCGGCGAGCTAAGTTACGCTAGCTGGGGAAGGTTTGATCAGGAGTGGACCTGAATTCGCGGACTCTGGTCAGTCGACACGAATTCGTCCAGGAATGTTGAGGGAATGTCAAGACGGCCAGCAGGATACGACCGGAAGCATCCGGTAGCTAAGTCGGCAGCAAAACCCGTGGATGCCTGGCTGACAGCTAGCTTAGCATCATATCGCTAGCTGTTACATTCAACTGAATAACCCCGTTCACGTCGAAGTCCCTCACACAAATTACGACGGGTACGCATGAAAGAGCTCCTCTAGTGGCGCAAGTAGAAACTTACAAACTGGTCTGACCGGTTACAAAACACCACCATCTAGTGCATAGACTGGACGAAACCCAGACCAAACCCAGCAGGGCAGTAACCGTACCCGACCCAGTGTCATTCTTGTATGAAGTGACATTTCGGGGGGAGAGGTCATTCCTAACTAAGACCGGATTACCAGCAGGGCCCCAAAGGTTTACTCATCATTTGGTTCTATATAATTTGACAAATAGCCCAGAAATTTAGAAGTTAGAAGTTATTTTCTGACATTATGAAATCAGAAACACCCTAAACTTTAGCCAGAAATATACAAAATATATATGAATATTTCTTCATATCAAAATATTATCAATAGATATTGTTATGTAACAGGGAGACTTCACCCTCTGGCAAGAATGTGCTTCTTTTTCAACCTCATATTATATGATACATAACAGCTTAAAAAATGTCATCCTACCTCTGTCACTGTTCTGTCTTATATGATTTGTGATCTTTTGGCCAATTATTATTTCTTTAAAGGACACATTTTACATCCTGATGTAAACTAAAATGGAAATGGAAGAATCATTTCAGCCTCTGACACCCTGCGTCACATCATGATGCAAATTAAATTACATCACACCTACTGCTAACCAATGGAAACATGCAGTACAGTCAATTAGTTTGCTTTATCCTGGCATTTATTGAGAAACAAAGACTCCATTCAAAAGCAATTTTACATCCATGCTACTACAATTATATCTACAAAAACCTTAAATCAGATAATTTAATTCCTAATGAGCTGAATTAACAAAGCACTACCAATAGGCTTAGTTAAAGAATCATTTTGTGTGCAAATATGTGACAGAAAACAAATGAAATAATAAATCAAAGAGATGGTAATAATTGTCGATCATTGGTAGTTGAAAATTATTTTAAAGTTAATGCTGATGTTGAGCAAATGAAAAAATACAGAAAAAAAATACACAAACACATAAGGGGAAATATTTTGATTCAAAATAAGTCCAGTTCACAAATAATTACCAACAGGCTTATTTAAAAGTACAGTGACAACATCAGAATGCAATAAAAGCACATTTTTGGCACCTGAAAATTCTTTTCAGTGAAAATCCTGGTCATGCTACTGATGCAGAAAATACAATACTAAATAATATGATAGCAAATACATGAAATAACAAATAAAGGACTGAGTACATTTTTGGCACTCAAGGATTCTCTTAAAAAAAAAAAAAACTCTGTTCATGGTGTTGATGCTCAGACCCTGTTTTTGATGAGTTGAGGTCACAGGTTACACATGCTCAGTCTACTGCTGCTGTCTTGGAGCTGTTGGCTTTTTGTAGTGTCCAGGGACCCAGCAACTGCTGGGATGGATCTGGACCTGGAGGCCCTCACTATCAAAGTCAAACTATGGTGTCCAGCTTCTGAGTAACATAAAGCAAAACAATATATATATATTTTTTTATCTCTTTGTGCATTAATGTGAGTAGCTGTGAGCAGGGAGCAGAGACTTCTCCTGCTCTACTCACATATTGATTATCTTCCAATAAACATAATATACCTTTTTTTTTTTATCTGTGTATTGGGTTATAGTGAACCACACAGAAAGACTAACTACAATTTTACCTGTTCTCATCGTCTTCTATCTCATCCATATGTTCCAGTTCTTTTCTTGACAGATGGTCAACAACCACCACGCCAATACAGTCTCCAAGGACATTGACAGCAGCGTTGCAGCGATCTCTGAAAGACACAAACCACAATATACAGTACTACAGAAGCAGAGGTTATCTGCTTTTTTTTTACTGCATGTTGTTTGATATTAGGTGTAGTAATCCTTGCCAAGACACAAGTTAAACTTACAGCAGCCACTCTATCACCAACAAAAGGGAAGCGTCCCTTACAGGAATCCCATTGACTGTCAAAATGAAGAGAGTGGTGACTGTTCCTGTAGCTGGGATCCCTGCTTCTCCTACGCTGGATGCTGCTACTGTGACACTGTAGAGAAAACACAGAGCCACGTCAGTGATCACCAGAGTGGACTGTGGACAGAGCAAAAACATGGAACTGTATAAACTTGGGGACAGGAAGCAAGAGAATCAAAGCTCCAGTTGCTGGTGGAAAAAGCAAAAGCAAAGTAAACCATGAAGAGCAGGTATAAATAAAGGTTTAAGCGTGGCACTACCATCGGCTACTTCCTCTATGCTAACGACACAATACTGTATATACTAGCATTAAATCCCTGATCCACCAATTTAGTTTTAGTCTTTTTGATAATAAGGGGCATTCAAGCCCTTGTTTTAAATACATCACACATCTGTTAGATCTCTGTATCTGTCTCAAATTATTCTGACACAAAGTAT
Organism: Trachinotus anak; assembly: GCF_046630095.1. Lineage (NCBI taxonomy): Eukaryota > Metazoa > Chordata > Actinopteri > Carangiformes > Carangidae > Trachinotus > Trachinotus anak. The sequence goes on from NW_027273870.1 coordinate 23,948,763, forward strand.
TCCTAAGTAGAGCCACATACTGGGATGATTGTGCCAAAACTGTAAAAATCATATAAACTCATAAAATGTTTTTTTTAACTTCAAATTTAATAGTAACACTTAATGACAAGAAATGCATTTTAAGCACAGACAATGTTAATACCTAAACATATTTTTCTGTATCATCTCTTTATTGTGACTTACCCCAGGGTAAACAACTGGCTCCAATTCAGTTTGATACGGTTGAGTTGGGCGATGAAAACTGCCGCAGCCACTTCATAAAGGGCTGTTCCATCCATGTTAATATTGATCCCAATAGGCAGCATGAAGCGAGTGATTCTTTTGTCAACTTTGATTACCTCCTCCAAACATTTGAAAGTCAGCGAGACTGCATTGCTTGGAGACACAATGGATTCTTTGTTGGCTCTTAAATATCTAAATATTATGTACACTGGGGATCCAAAATGGTCTCAGACTTTTGTACCCCAATACACACACACACACACACACACACACACACACACACACACACACACATATATCTTCTCTCTACATCTACTGCATCAATCCAAGTCCTCACTGTCATACTGTATTTACAATACTATCTAATATATTTAGATTTACTGTACTAAATTGAAGACAGAAATAAAAATTCTACCTGCGTGAGATGAGCATGGTCCTCAGTAAGGCAGGAAAAACCCCTTTAATGAAAATGAAGGGGTTACGTCTCACACACAGAAGATAGATCACTGGTAGAACAACTGCTCCATGAATACTGAGCCTGGAAAAAAACACAAATACTGATCATACTGTAGGAAATGAAATGACTCACTGCATCAGTGCTAAAAAAGCAAAGGGGAACATACCCACTAATGACCACCGCCATGAACATTCCAAGTTTGGTAACAGTCTCCCAGTTGTCCGCAACCTCAACAACATAGCTTGCAGTCATGAACAACACTCCAATTGGTAAGAAGCTGGAAAGGAAACAACAGACTGACAAATTATGGGAATATTTCGTTTAAGGGGAAATAATATATATATATATATATATATATGTAGAGGTTGAAATTTTCTTACAAAATTTATTCTGTTTCACCGTACCCTATTATCATTCTAACCACATGTTTGGTGGCTTCTTTGAGGGCAATGAGAATATCCACAAAGAGTTTCCCTCTGTCTCCCATCCTTCTAAGGGCCAGTCCAAAAATAATAGACCAAATAATCAGGCCCACAGTGTTGCTTCCATCAATATGCTTGCTCACCAGACGCACTTCTGTGGCTTTCTGGGACAAAATGAGAAAGTCACTGAGAACATGTGTCTGACAGCAATATCACTAATTATTACAGTGAACATGAACTTGATCATGACAAAGGGCAGAAATTTTACCCCATCCAGGCTAGAATTGTGATCAGGTGCTTCAATTTCAAACTCCACCCTCTGAGTCTTGAACTAAAGATGAAAAAAAAAAAAAAAAATCACATCATGAGTAATACCTTGTCTTTGTCATGGGCTATGCTGCATATTGCATGCCTGAGTAATAATACATACCTGTTGAAAGCTAGCCAGAAGAAGATTTTGTGGCACCATGTTTCTATAAAGCATAAAGAAAAACCAAACACATCTACCATCATGTAACTGATGAGTAAAAATGCTAAGTCAGCTTGTAAATGCTGACAAATCTAGGTAGAAATGAAGAATAATCTTGTAGGAGTGTGATTTCTAGCTAGATATTAACCAATTCAGAGCATCATATGCGTTATTTCTGCTTAAGAAAAGTATTAATGGATGCAATTCAGAAGAATTACAGCTGACATGAATTCTCTGATAAAATGATTCAACAACCAACAGACTTAAAGACATGAGTGGGAATGGGTAGACTGTCAGAATTTACACTTTCTTCTTACCTCATTAGATCCAACACAGCATCAATGGTGGAGAAGATTTCATCATCTTCATCATAATCATTTGTTCCTTTACCAGCATTTTGGCTGACCCCAGGCTTCATCAGAATTACCAATATTAATCCTACAACACATAGTCCGCGGTTGAAGATAGGAACCAAAGAAACATGGATTCTGTAGCTGTTTGACATGGACTGAATGCAGCATAGCACAATAACCAGACTAAAATACTACTGGAATTAAGTAATACTACTACAGTAATAATAACTTCAAAAAGTAACAGCACTTCAATCGACATGGTATAGAAAAAGTGTAAAGTAAGAGGAAAATAAAAGCAATAAAAATGATGAAATGTTGAAATATTTTAGGGTCCAGCTGCAAATACGTGCATATATTTTAAAAAAGAAAAGTTGCACACAGGGAGTATGATTTGGAACAATTTTAGCTATGAGGTGGCTTGTACCCTGACTTATTCACTCTCCTGTTACTGCAGCACAGACCCATTAATGAACAATAAAATGAAAATAAATAGCCTTTTAGCTAAGATGAAAAAAAAAAAAACCATCTCCCACGGTAAAAACAAAATAAATCTATGGATAGGTGTGGTATCAGGAGTACATGAGAAAATATTTTTTTGTAATTTTGGTGAACTGCTGCTTTTAGATAAAAACTAACTAAACTAAAAGATTCCTACTTACAGCATAAAATGATGCTTCGGGTAATATCTTTTCATTTACTATGTGTTTGGATGAAGATATGCATAAACAAGTGAAACTAACCAAAGTGCATTCTGATGTACATTATTCCTCTTACCTGTACTCACAGACAGAAGAGTGGTCATGACAAAGTATACTAATGCACGTACGGTGATTTTTCTGGAGGTGCCAGTCAGACTACAAACTCCTATCAAAAACAACAATGAAAGCTTAGGTCTGCAGACCGGAAGTTAGAGGAGCAATACATTTACATGAATGTTGCATCATTGTAAGGTCATAGATGGTTAGGGCAACATAGTTACTGTACATCTCGAGAATGACAAGTCACATCAGTGTGTTTTAAGACCTCCGTGATGGTAATTTGTAGACATCGTGAGACATTGGTGTCAATAAGGTAAATGACTGTCTATAAAACATACTAAATAACGACTATGGTCTTTTTAAATGCAATGTGTATAAAATGCATAGCCTAATGTATTAGCTGACAGTGAAACACACTTGTGGCTTACCTGTTAACACACTTGACACAATGAGAGGAACTGTTACCAACTGAAGCAGCCGTCTGAGTAGCTCTCCTGGAAAGCCAATGTAGGCTTTTTCAAGGTCTGACAGAGGAACGAAGGTCTTCAGAGTCACTCCCAGGCCGATCCCTTTGACACAACAACACAGAAAAGACTTTACAAGAGCTAAAAATATGGATGTAACAAAGGTAAAACAAAAAACAAAAACAAAACAATTTTCAACAATTGACCAATGACAGTATGGCTCAAATCATGTACAGACTGCTACACTATGACATCACAAACTGCAGCAAACTGCACAAATAGATTCATGCACTGGTACTGCAATAGTGCTGTTCTCTACCCTATGTAATCTGTGCATAAATTTCAACATTCAGAGAAAGGTTCCTTATCAATGCCTAACAAATAGGTACATTTGTACTGGTAAACATACAGTAGACTATGCCTTGCACTATAACATTTTTGCACACACAATCCTCATGGAAACATTACATGCTCTTTTTATACGTACACTACACCACAGATAAGCAGTATACAGGGACAATGCTGTAACACCTGACCTGGATTTACAAATCAATGAGCACAAGTGAAATTTACATAAATGCATGTTATCCAATACCCTGACCATATATCTTGATTGGAAATCAAACCCTTTTGTTGCTTTTGATGTGGCTCGACAGTTAGATAAAATGCAGTGACTAAAACATCCACTAGATGGTGCTGTATAAATCAGTGTGGTTTGGTACAGTATCTAACTCTGGGTAAAGGGCGGCCATATACAGGATGCAAAAGATGCACCTAAAGCTCAAGCGGTGTCAACAGTAAGTGGTATTTTCATTTCATTTCTGTACAGACCAAGACCTCAGATCAGTATTTCTCTCTGCTGTGGCTATATGTGGACATTACCCTTAAATCACGTCACTTTAATAAAATGTATTAAATAGCAGCGGAAGAGGATATTGTCAGTTTTTAGTTATTTATAACTGGGACATTAACTGCTAGGTAGTTTACCATAAACTATTAACTCATGACTATAAACCTTTAACTTATCTAATATATTTTCATCTTGATAAACGCACTAAGCTATGAACAGTTTACATTAGTTTCCCTAAGAATGTCTTTCAAAATGAAAAAGTTAGTTCACCAGTTAGTGATGAGTGTTTTTGTCATATAAATCTATTTTACTAACAGCGAAAGATCTACTTTCATCTCTAACAAAGTCAAGAAAAGAAAGACTAACCTTAAAGAAAGATTTTCATCTGGCTAGGTCTGTATGCATTCCCACATCTAGTCAAAACTGTTCTATTGCAAATTGAACCTACCCTGCTCTTTCTAGCTTTGAACAAACTTAGCATAAGTAACTAGCCTTGCAGTAGTTGAACCTGAGTGATCACTTACCGAGGAAAACAGCGATCAGACTTGAAATAGTGAGGATATTCCACCTCCGCATAAAGTTAGCACTGTTGTCCATTTTCAAGCTGTCTAAAAGAAAACAAACTAGCTAATATCACTTAGCTTGACAGCTAGCCTGACCAAAGGATTTGGCTAAACTGAATTATGCGATTAAACATGACATTTGAACAGTAAGCACTTGGATTAAGTAGACTATACAGATTATTTTGCGTCAATACTCACAAAAATAGACAAAAAAAAAAAAAAAAAAAGTTAAGTAACTGAAGATTTTCTATGTTAGCGAGATTAGCATTCAGTCAGTTGCTTGTTTTGATGCGAAAGTTAATTGACGGTTAAAAATATAACGGCTTGTGACGCGACGTTCGAAGGTAAACACCACGTCAGAACCCGTTGTCATGAAAAACAAGAATACGGTCAGTGTCGTAAATACACCTGTGTCTCAGGTGAGTCAGGCCAGGGTCCGCACTGCTGACAGGGGAAGTGGTCCTTTTAGCAGCCTCTGATCATGATGGGATCATCCAGCCAGCTGACGTAATCTAATATGTGAAATATTTTGTGTATGAAATATTACAGCACTTTTCCTATTTAAATCAGAATCAGAATCAGAATCAGAATCAGAATCAGTTTTATTGCCAAGTATGTTTTCACATACAAGGAATTTTTTCTGGTGATTGGTGCAATTGATCAGCAACAGTGGGGCTCTCTAGCCTTGTTGATGAGGCTAATAGCAGATGGGAAGAAGCTATTTTTGTGGCGAGAGGTTTTGGTCCTGAAGGACCGCAGCCTCCTGCCAGAGGGGAGTGTCTCAAAGAGTTTGTGTCCAGGGTGGGAGGAGTCAGCTACAATCTTCCCATAAAGCCATATACAGGAAAATCTATTATTTATATACCCTTATACATAAACAGAAATATGGATTGGGTGTGACCAGAATTAGTTTTTGTTCACATAGTTTGTAAAAACATTCATATATGTTGAACAGCCATATCTGGTGACCATCATAAGGCTTTGTACAAAATTTTGTCTTCAATAAATTCATTTGTCTTCAATAAATTGATGAAATAAATTGATTTTCAGTTTGAAAGTTTGAGAACTTGCATTGCATTAAAATCAAACAAAAAGTATATAAAATGTGCTGCTTTGCCAATTTGAGGCGAATGCTGTAAGCACTTGATTTTAATAGAGGAAAGAAGAAAAGTTAGTAAAAGTTGTATTTTGATAGACAGTATGTAAATGAAGTGGTAATAACCTGGGCCTCCAGGATAACAGGATTACACCGCCACCAAGTGGACTGTTGTCAAAACACATCACCTCTCTCTGTTGTGCACCTGAGTGGAAAATAAAGTCAAGAATTACATCTTTAAATCTGACAGGCAGGAGAGGAGTTGAGAAGGTGAATAAATGTTAATGTAAACCACATCAGAAAGTCTGCTCTGTGCATGAGGTGAACATCTTGGAGTTACATCTTGAATTAAAACTCTTCAAGGCATGTAATGCACTGTTGTATTTTTTACTGTAGTAAATGTAAACAGGAGGGTTGTTAGTGAAACCTAGATGCAGCTTTCAAAGAAGAAGACCATCCTGCCATTGACTTAGGTTTTTTAACCAATCAGAGGAGGTTTCAATTATTTGCACCTGGCGGGCCCACAGATTAACTGCTGCTGCAAACATCAAAACACACTGAGGCTTTTACTCTCTTTTATCTGTTGTGCATTACCCAACCTGGTAAATGGAGTCATTATCAAAAGTGGATGAGCCATTTCCTACACCTCCACCTTACTTCTTACCAGGTAAAATACCCGCTCACCATGCTGGGGTTGCAAAGCCTAAAATCATCAGTTGTCACTGTTAAAAAAAAAACAAAAAAAAACTTGAAGTCCTTCTCTGTTTTTCTAGATGAAAGTCAAACAGGGCAAGAAGTGCGGATCTACCACATCCACTCACCTTTCAGCTCTCCACCGCCTCCTCCTTCCTTCTTTTCTCCAGGTACAGACTCACTTAAACTCTGCCTCCATTTTGACTGTGCAGTGTCGACCTGAATGTCAGATTTTCTTAGTGCGATTTAGTGATGTGTTTCCTTTAGATTGAAGTGCTGATTTTCAGTGACAGTGATTGGGAGGTGGTGATTGTTGAGCTGTTTGTCCACTCTGAATGTGAGCTGGTGCTGTGTCAGCCTTTACGCTCTTGATTGAAATTCAAGTGCTTTGCTTGTCCTATGCAATCGGATACCATGTTTTTGAAAAATGGCATTTATGTTTTTTATTTGGACGTAATTCAAGCCAGAGAAGCATATTTTTTAAAATAGCAAAATACTAAGTGCACACACATAATTTTCAATAAAATAAGCAGCCCTTTTAATCCTCCAGTGTCTTCTTTCTAGCATCTGCTCCCCCTCCATCTAACTCCAGGCTGAAGTTTGTGAGCTATGAGACCGAACTCTATCGCTCTCCGGCCCTGACAACATGCCCTTCCTGCCAGACTCAGGTCACCACACAGGTCAACTACCAAGTCGGGGCACACGCATGGCTCATGTGTCTTGTGTTTGTGTTATGCGGGTGAGGAAGGACGCATTCAAATCTGGTTATGTAATTACCCAGCATCATACACACACACACACACACACACACACACACTGAAAAGACTGATGAATAATTTCTCTCTCACAGTTTGGTGGTCGGATGCTGCCTGATTCCATTTTTTGTGAAGCACTTCAAGGATGCCTATCACACTTGTCCTCGCTGTCGACAGGTTCTCCATGTACACAGGCAGACATGCTGTGGATGAACACACACAGGCCTGACTACTAACAGTTTGAGTTTATTTTTTCAAACTGATTACTGTAGTAAAATGCATGCTCACCTGTATTGACCTCAGTCAGGATAACTTCACAGATGGATTTCTATGTTTAAATGTATAATATATAAGGAGACATATCATTTCCTGTTATGTAGAACATAAAAATTTTAACTATATTTTAATCATGTTTTGTGACAAATACATATCAAATAAATGTTTTCTGTGCCAATATTCTTTTCATGTTTTCTGTCTTATAAAAAAACAAGCACACTGGAGGAAAAAAATGCTAAGCTTGGACATTCACAGGTTGTGTATATTTTTCTCCAAATAATACCTGCAAATTAAATTAGCACTTGACAAAAGACAAAACTTCAATTACTTTTTGCTTCTGTTGATGAAGATCACAGGATGCAGTTGAATGCTGTGGAAAAGGCTAGTAAGTGGACCCTTAAGTTCTTTTTTCTTGTCAAACAATGTTAATATATTCCAGGTTAAAAAATCCTTTCATATTTACGTTACATTTGGTTTCTACTGATTTGACTCTTGGCACTACAGCACGCACGGATTCCCACCTCACTTTCTTTCTCGTCATCAATACAGCCTGTGTGGATTAGGCCAGCATGTGTACTTGCACTGTGTGTAGTGTGTAAACGTGCCCTCACTGATGATACCAGAGGATTAGAAGTGAAGTTTTTTTTTAGATCTCTGAGCCTGAGAGTAATGAGCATGTGAGATGCAGCAAAACGCTACATCTCTTCCCCTGAGGTCATACCCGCCCTCTGAAGTGTGCCATGCCACACCCTCCTGCTGCTCAGGTATAAGACGTCACGATGTCAGCTCCTCCAGGGTAGACGAGCACGATTGGATCCCAGCAGCAACACACTTGTGTGCTGGCCCCTGCATGGCTGAGGATGCATCAAAGTATCTCACCTCCCTCAGTAGATCGATTTCCTCCTTCGTGCCCTCTTCTTTGTTCTTCCAGCACTTCAGCCGCAAAACTGAATTCCTCTCCTACCTGATCCTGTGTGTTGCCAAGATGCCGTTCATCCCACCTGTGTCGATTGCACGCTCTGTGTCCGGACTGACAGGGAAGGAGAGAGCCATCAGCAGCAGTTCATCTACACCCACTGTGGCCAAGATGAGGGTGCCAAGAGAAGACAAGGGCAACTCAGTGAAGGAGCGACTGACTTTGAACCTCAAACAGCTGGGGAAAAAGGGCCAACCCAGGAGTCATCTGCCAACAGCCAAAGGAGTGTCAGGAGCAGAGCTGCACACAAAGAGAAGGGACAGACTGTTGCCCTCATCGCAAACAGACAGCTTCCCTGCCTCCAGCTCAGATGGGTCCCTGTCTAAGACGCAGCAGCAGAGACATGCGAGCCAGAGCTCTGTGAAGAGCGAACCAGAGGTGAAGACAAGGACCAGACATCAGGAGGAGGCCCGTTTCACCCTGACACTCACACCTGAGGCTGTTCTGCTGCTACAGCGGAGGAACAGTGAGAGACGTCAACGGTCAGCAGCTAGAAATGCTGAAAGTGGAGCTGAGGTTTGTGGAAGCGCCACAGACTCCAGACGCCGGAGGGAAAACCTTTCTAAGAGGCATCAACCAGCAACGCAGAGGCACAGCACTCCAAACAGCAGAGCTGCTGTGAAAAACTACAGCGACGCTGAACTGGGAGACATAAGCTCAATTGTGAAAATCTCACTTCTGAACGAGCAACACAAGTACGATGATGTGGAGTATGAGGAAGAGGAGGACTTTGGTGTGGATGAGCGCGTGGTGCTGAAATGTACTGAGTGGCTCCGTGGGTTGGAAAACACACCAGTGGCAGTGGGGAACAGCCTGAGTAAGAGCGCAAGCAGTGTGAAAAGTTTCTGAAGGTTAAATGAGCGGTCCTGCTGAAACTGAGGTCCAACCTGAGAATGAACTGCAGTTTCTATTTCTGTGTTGGCTTGTTTCTGGTTAGATGTTCACTTGATGACTGTTTTTCACTTGATCATTTTCTGATTTTGCCTATAGATAATTTTCAAACATTTTAAAAACTGGTCAGTTTAAACTTAAACATTGCAGCTTATAGGGTTATTTTAAAGAACATTTGACTTACTCCATTTCAGAGTCACAGTGTGCACAAAGCACTGCAGGTGCAAGGAAACACTAAAATGTCTTACATGTGATTTTGAGAAACCATTTAATCTATATTGATTGAGTCCAATTTTGATTGTTTTTCCAACAGGGTGAAATGAGACACTGTGTTAGTGCTTCTAAAATACTTCAAGCACAACAGTGTGTTGATGCCATAATTTTGTCATGATCTAGTTTCACTTATTAATGTGTATCCAAGACACAGCAGACTCTTCCTAAAGACACTACCTGTAATACTTGAAGAAAACTCTGACTGTGTTGCTCTTTGTGGTGCGGGCTCAAACACCAGCAGATCAGATGGAAACATGGGTAATTTTTCTATACTGCAGCGTTCCCTACACACCTCACTGCCCTGATGGTGAATTTACATGAATGTCAGTAGAACTGACTTATTTTACACACTGTTAACCTCATCAGCTGAACTGACCGGCTGGATATTCATTACAAATTGATTCTGCGCAGCCAATCTCACAAATGTTTATTTCAAATTGTAGTGCAGAAATGCGTCAGGCTGAATTTTGAGGAAATGAGTCTAAAATGATACAGAAGATATCGAGAATATTTTTGATGCAGCCAAAAAAAAAAACAAAAAACACATAGACTTGAAGATATATCACCCAGTGTAAACATAACACTTCAATGAAGCATTGGAAGCAACACACATACAGATACATATATATATATATATATATATATATATATATATATATATAATGATAATGACGGACAGTGTGGGATAAGATCACTTTCCAACCTGAAAGCTATATAAATGGAAATCAAGGGGGAAATGAGTTTTAAGGAGTGAGTTTAAGTACTTTTTCTGTTCTGCATGTACCATTTTTCATTGTTCTCAAATCAGGTTTTTAAAGCATGTCTCCACTCATACTTAATGTTAATATGTTTATTTTGTAATTTCATAACAAAAAAAAGTTATATTACACTAAAATATAATGACAGTTCCTTTACTGTTTCAACATGGCATGAATAAATTGATTATTCTTTACTGGGAACTGGGAACTTGGAAATGCAACTTTGTTTAAATGTCCCTAACAGACTGTCTATAAAATGTGGAATCGTTAAAGCCTTTCTTTACTGCAGCTCATGTCTCACGCGCTGTAAGTAGCTTTGTAAGGTCTTAGATGTTGGCTTGGCTGTTGCTGTACATTCCCTCGTGCACAGACCAAGTGTGCTTAGTGGCAGCTTATCCACCTGGGAGTCAAATGCTACAACACGTGTGTTTGTTTATGTTTGAGAGCATGAGAGAGACACACAGAGAGTGGGATTTTCCATGTGTACTGTTCGATAAATAGTTTGATTTTAAATAATACTTTAAATAATCACATTAGAAAGCTTATTTCACCTGGTGCACACATATAAAACAAAAGCTTTCTTTTTCTTTTCTCCCAAATAAATGAGACAAAGATAAAGTGCATCAGTGGTGTACACGAGCAGATGGACAGGCATCATTTCCAGCGGTTGATTCGTCGCAGCTGCACGTAGGCCAGGAACATACACACAGCTATGATTCCCAGCAGAGCCACCTCGTTCTGCCAGAAGCCCCATACAGAGTGGTCGATCCCCTGCATTTCCAGGAACGTCTCCCCTGAGATGCTGCAGCACAGACAAGAGAAGCTGAGTGTGTGTGTGTGTGCGTGTGTGTGCAGGTTATTGCATTTTCAGAAGGTGCTATGTTATCACACTCACATGGTGGTTTTGCTGTAGAACAACTGTCCTTTCATTTCATTGGTGTATACCGCCTGAGGGAGACAGGGAGACGGGGCTGAACAACTTACTCTCTTCAGATGAAAACACATTAAACTCAGCCTTACTGATCTCATTCTCATAATAACAACCCTCCTCTTGCTCTGCCTATTTTCCATATCTTACATTCAATCCATATCTGAAGATACTGATCCATTTCAGCCAAGACAGCCAGCTCAGCATGGCGTTGAGATTGACGAGATACCCACCGAAAACCTAAAACAGCAGGACAAGAGAATTATACTCTATAGGCGTGAATGCTCTATATTTATGAGCCTCGACATTACCATGATTACTGTGGTAACGACTGTAATTACTGTCTTACCATCATGAAGACGAAGGGTAGAGCAATGAGGATGTTAGCCATGGCAAATGAAGAAACACTTGCTGAGACAAGGAAAGCCAGAGCGACTCCAGCCAGACTGACCAGAGACATGGTCAGAGCAAAACACATGAAGGCTTCGAAGGCAGGCTTCAACCCTGAAAAAGAGGTTCATACATGTAAATAGGAAGACAGAAGACATTCGGACTAAACACTTCAGAGTGGTGGGGTCACAGATTAGGAGGACATAGAAAACTGGATCCCTGTCATCTAGATTTTTCATTTCTCAAAACTGGAAACTCCTTGGAATAAAGCTAAGCCTGTGCATCAAGAAAATTGGACTGTTTCCTTATTCATTATGTAATTTTCTGCTTTCACACTTTAGGTCAAATGACTAAAATATCAAAAGCACTTAATAGACAGGGAGCTCTCTGTGCGAGTCCTAAATAACAGCAGGTGCAAGTGTCATTTCATGGCTGTGAATAAAACAGCACCTGTTCTTCTTAGTGACTGGTTGTTTTCCTCATCAGCATCACATCCAGTAATATGGTGTACATATGTGCTTATGTGTATGCAGGTAAATTACCCATCATGTAGTAGGCGATGGCTGAAAACACAAAGATGGGGATGATGCGGTTGGGGATGAGATCAGCAAAGATCTTGGACAGGAAGTAGACAGATGTACGATAATAGCCGCTTGAGTTCTCATGACTGCAAAAATAATTCACAAAGACTCTCAAGAAACACATAAATACAAACACTATGACAGAGTTAAAGACATGGGATCGTAAAGGATTTACAGTTTTTACTGACAAACTATGATAAAATGGAAAGTTTTTGACCTAACCTTATATGTTGTATGTTATATGCCTGTGATATTCTGTATTTTATATTTGTCAATAAATCTTTTCTAAACTGTTAAAAATACATAAATGAGACACATTATTGCTCTGACTGACATGTTCCTTCATTATGATGTACATGGGCATTGTAGTTTATTTTGACTCAATCCCACATAAACTGACTGTCGCTGTAAACACTTACTGAAGCACCAAATCTCTTTTAATTTGCAGCTGAACATAGTCCCCGACAAATGCATTACTTACTCCTGTTTGAGTAATGCTTTAAAAACTACAGTGCCATGCTGATTTATTAGCCTTTTTTTTAAAAAGCTATACTTTTTGTGACCTGCTTTTAAAGGTCCCATATTTTACACTTTTCTAATGTGTTTTTGAGTGTTGATATCCATAAGAAGATATATTTGTGGTTAAGTACCAAAACCTCAATGTAATTTTACATCCAGAGACTCTGAGTGGCTCTTCTGATTGGCTGACTGTGTTCTGAGTGATCGAAAAATAAATAAATAGAGAGATTGAACACCTTCATAGATACAAATGAAAATGTAAAATGTACTTTAGCCCCCCACGCACACACAAACACACACACAGACACACACACAGCCTTTATCTTTCACTTACATGAAGATTGCCCTTTCATTGATAAAGAGTTCAACAGCAGAGAGATTCCCAAATACCATGTTGATGATAAGGAAGAAGAATGCTCCACTCCTGTTGTTGAGAGAGGGACAGAGAGATACTTATCTGATTATAATTGCATTTAGTAGCTAAGCAGAAAATGTCAGCAAATATCCCTCTGACCTGCGTTTTCTCCCCATAAACTTCAGAGGATTAGTGCATCATAAAAGTTGTTTCCTCATCTTGACATCATGGCATTTTATCTCACTCATCTGCAGTATTCTAAACTGAATTTAGCAACATATCCCAACGCTTGTATCCTTGACTCTTATGTGAAAAGTTAATCGCTTTCTTCCATCTCTTTGTTATTCTTGTCTTGACAGCTTCTATTCTCACAGCTTTGACCGAAATAGAGATATTCACATTCGCTGTCTCACCCCATTTCATGTCTGTAATGTGCATACATATATTTTCAGCAGTTCGGCTGTAATTTGGCCTTGAGATGGGCTGGGGGAAAGCGACACATTTATAGAGTGAAGAGTGTGCAGAGGCGAAAATAGAGCAGATACACAAAGTTAAAACTAGGTTGGTGGGTTAGCCACACAGTACCTGTTCTGCAAAGCCTCGGGCAGTGTCATGGGCATTTGGTAATAAATGAGTCCCACCAGGACTGCAAAAAAGATGTTGAGAGCCAACTGGGCGTAAGAGGTCTGAGGGTTCCTCAGGGTGTTCAGCACTGTTCTGCCACACACCACACGCATCTGTCTCACACACACACACACACACACACACACACACACACAGAAAGAGACAGACACAGATAAGGACATTTTATGTTTAGATGGGCCTCATGACAGTTATAAACAGGTTCATTCAGCGGGCAGCCAAGCACACTGACATAACAGCTGGCACTAACTGCTGCGTCATAACATTATGAACTCACTGTAATTTCTGTTAATCATAAATGCATAACAACTGAGATCCCTCAACTGGATAATTATTTTGACCAAGTAAGAAAGATGTTTTGTGCAGACTCTTTAATCTATTTCTGAACTGCAGAGTTGGCCGACCTGATAGAGGAAAGAGGTAGCGTAGTTGGCTGCCTCTTCTTGACCATCAACCCTTTCAGCAATGCTCTGGTTCACATGGTCCAACTCCTCAAGCACTTTCTGGCACAGTTGGGACTGGCGATATTGTGTTGCCAGTGGGTTTTTACACTCAGCTGTGGAAAAACAGAGAAGCCACAAGACAGCATAACGTTGTAGATGAGAACAGACAATATAATAAACTTTTGTTTTTATACCAGCCATTAATCCCTCCCAGTAAACAGCATCTGGTTGTTGGCAGGTAATATGTCAGGGCGTTATGGTTAACGCTGGATTAAACATGATTTTAAAATGGTTATCTTTAGATGTCTATGTATATATGAGCACCATTTTCAAAGGTTTTTCTGTGTCTTTATTTAAACGTGTAGCAGGTTATATTATAAATCAGCAACATATTGAAACACAAGCATCAACATGCTGCTGAATCAATGGTTATATGTAACCTAGAAACATCTCAAAATGTGATCTTTCTGAACAAATTGATCCCAGTTTTACCTGGACACGAACATGTCCTCTCACCTGAAGCACAACAAACATGCTTACTTGGTTGTTGGTTTTACATATTTGTGTGTGTGTATTTTTACAGTTTGTAATAATACCTGCAGTGACTGACTCAAATGCTGATTTTGCCTCTCCATTTGTGACATCCATAAAGAAATCAGCAGGGTTGTTGAAGGACTCAATTTGGTAGCCTGTCCAAAAACACACACAGATGCAGAAACATCATATACACAACACATGCAACACTGTAATAAGTCTCTATTTGAAAGCAAACAATTGTCTCACATGGTATTTGAGAATATGGAGCAGTAGTTCATCTAGACAACCAGATTATATTTCATTTCATATGGAGATAGTAGAATATTATGTAGGAAATACTGTCAAGCATTAGGACTTCATATGGCAATACAATATATTTCCCTTTTGTGTATAATGATCAACAAATACTGTAATCACACATTCCTAGTCAGGATCCTAAACCTTTCATAGTAAACAAAATACACAAATACACTCTTTATGTACCAAGGTCTGTGAAGTATTCCAGTGCATGGTCTGCTGCTCCTGCATACACCACCTCCCCTTTATGCATCAGAGTCAGGTGGTTGAACTGTTTGAAGATGGAGTAGCGAGGCTGATGGATGGAGAAGATCACAGTCTTACCTCTCCTGGACAGCCTGAACACACATTTAAAAAAATGTGTTTATGCCCAAATATGTCAACCACACATAGACAGCAGTAGAAACTGAAGGTGCTGCTGCTTGGAGATCAACTTAATCATCAATCGATCATCATAATGGCTGCTCTAATCAAAAGTAAAAAACTGTATACTGCCCACTGTTTGACCCCACCGTCTTCAGCAGCACTGTATGCTTCAGTTGTCATTTGTATCTTATGTGTGAGCATGTGGTTGCCTTGTGTTATGTGTGATTATGTGTTATGTTGTACTTTTGCAGTAGACTGATGATACAGTTTGCAGTGTTGGAATCCAGTCCTGTGGTTGGTTCATCCAGAAACAGCAGAGATGGAGATGTGATGAGCTCCATCCCGATGCTGCACCTCTTCCTCTCACCTCCTGACACACCACGTATAAACTCGGTCCCTATCTGCACACACACGCAAAACACACAAAAACTGCTTGGTTGCTTAGCTGAACAGTAAGGGTGGCAATTGGGAAATACTCCCGTTGTAAATGAGAAGCTTGTTTTGAACATGCTGTTTTGGGGCTATTTTTACAAATAAATGTCTGCCACCCAGAAACATGGGACACTGGGCAGCCACAGAGCCATTCACAGTTTGTCAATGAAGACGATAGAACTAATATGTTTCTTTTCCATTTGTGCTCTTTTCATTTGTAGTTTGTTCTCTCAAGTGATAAAGGTCATTTTCCTTTTATAAAAATACTTAAGTGCACTACTCTCTACATTTGTTTAAATAGTTTTATAAATAAATGCCTCTGATTTAAAAAAAAAAAGTAACAATCTTTAAGATTGAACAGGACATTGAATTACTCTTTAATGAATGATATATAATGACATAAACTAGCTTGTGTTTGTACCTTAGTGTCTGCACAGTCTGTAAGGCCCAGGTCTTGTATGATGGCATTTACTCTGCTGTGTTTATCTGTGGAGGAGTGATGCTTAGGGCTGAGACGGAGGTTGGCACTGAACAACAGATTCTCTCTCACAGTCAGGGTGCCCATCAGGATATCATCCTGGAGACACAAGGATGATGTACACACAAATTAGTCAGATATAGTATGCAAAAAAAAAAAGTGTGCATGTTTATATTTGTGTACCTGGACCACATATGCAGAGCTGAGCCTGAGTTCAGATGTGACAGCTTTTCCGTCTACCAAGACGTTTCCTCGGCGCAGTCCAGCAGGGTCTTTTCTTCCTGCTATGACATCCAGCAGACTGAAAAAAGACACAGAAACTGATCTTCATTTGGCTCGAGTTATACATGTGAGAGACAGTGCTTCTGCCTGTGTGTCTGCGTGTACAAGGACACGTTTCTTACGATGTTTTACCACTTCCTGTTGCGCCCATGATGGCATTCATCCCAGGTCTCATGATGCCACTGCAAAAAACACATCAAGTAAAGGCAACTTTTGTTAACAGGTGATACTTTAAAACAGTAAAATATTGTAGACTAAACTCTGCCCAATGACCAAAACATGTTGTAGCTTTACCATGCAGAAATGAACCTTTCATATATTAAATGTATCAGTCCATTTTCTTGATTTAAAAGTTTCCATTCCAAACCAGGCAATCTCAGGTTTAATCCACATTTAACTGTGTTGTTGTATAAAGCCATAGAGCCATTATTGTTTTAATTTTTCTATATTATTTCAACTTGAGTAATCTGTTGAGTTTAGTGTAGGCTGTAAATATCTCTCAACTCTCAATCATATAGTTTGGAATTTCCCCCACATGTTTCTCTTGGAAAACATTATATTAAGGTCAAACACATTCATCAATGTGCAGCAAGTTATAGTGTGTCTGTGTAATTCATAGAAATATCGTCACTGACCTTTTGGACAATAATTTTACAACAGGAGGTAAATGAGCATTGTAAGTAACACTGACACTTAAATCTCTAATGTTTGCTGCCTTTTGAGTGGCACTCATGCGTTGATTACTCGATTTCACTTACTGCATGATGCTTTAATGGCCCTTACCTTAGGCTACAATTACAATATAATGGAGAAAGACTTATGGATAATGTACGTTTATCTCCTGTGGTTCAGAAATTTGACATCTGCCAGAGCATCTTCGACTCTGTTTTCCTAATTTCCTATTCTTTCTGAGCCTACCTTAACTCTCAATTAAATAATACACAAAAGAAGGGACCTTTAAAATCCTGTAAAATGCAAATTTGATGAAATTGGCCACAAACTGAACCATCCGTGACCTCAAAACTTAGTGTCAGATGTTAAAGAATAGCAACCATACACTATTAAAACGGGGAAAAACAAAGGAGTCGCACCTTGAGTGTTGTGTTCCACCTGTAACTATAGCATCTTACAGTCACTAACCAGTGATAATGCTTTTAACAAGATATTGTCGTACACCTATGTGCATGCACATACTCACAGGTAAGTTTCATGTCCTACCTCACATCTTTGAGGATATATTTTTCAGGACCAATCTTGCGGCAGAATTTCGTCTCCTGAACACAGTAGTGCAAGTTGCTGAATGTGACAGTTGGCCCTCGTTCCTGGAAATACTCATCAACACCACAGATAATCTGCTCCCCCTTAGACATCTTCAAAATCAGCAAAGTTACCAACAGAGAAAGAGAAAAGGAGAGTCGGAGAGTGGGGGTTTAAAGAGAGAGACAGGTACAATCTGACACACACACCTGTGCAGTCTGACTGAGAGAGGTAGGTGAGAGAGCATGCAATCAGTTCCTGTCATAACTCAACTGATCTTTGCACTTCCTCGATCCTGAGCCCACTGATCTATGGGTGTTGCCAAAATGATAGTGTGACATTGAACTTTGCCCCCAAAATATCTATTACAGTAATAACTGCATCCAAGAAGCAAGATAGGCAAGAGTTGATGATAACAGGTGACAATTTTTATATTGTGTATACTGGTGCTTACATAAAGCAAAAGTTGTCACTACATGTTTATTAGCTTATAACCTTGACAGGGCAATTTAATGGACCCACACAAATGCAGGGAGAACATGCAAACATACAACAATGGGGCCAAGACATTCTTCCTCTCATGACAGCAACCATACTACTACTACATACCAACTACTCCTATATCAGTTCTTCTGGGATTTCACAAGATTTTGGAATCTGGACAAGAGAGGCTCCCATTCAGCCACATCAGCTGTGGTTAGGGGTGTTAGGTGATAAGGTCTGGCTTGCAGTCAATATTCCAGAAAAATAACAATGCTTGTCCTATATTTTATCATGCTACATTTATTTATCATTTATTATATATTGTACTATACTCATAATGTATTATACCGTATTCTACTTTCTATACTTTATTATGTTATAATATGTTATGTTATACATTTTACCTTATATTACATTTTACAGTATATTCAATACTATATTATACTGTACATTATATTATATCATGTTACCATGTTATATTGTTTTATTACTTTACAGACTACATTATATTTCTGTGCTAATACAATTACTTAATTATACTAATTACTATTGTTTACTAACTTCATGACTCACTCTTGAGACACTTATCTACTCCTTAACTTATGTTGGAGTTTACATGTAGAAATTTACTTTAAATTTAGTATTTTACATTGTTATATTGGCACTTTTACTTCAGTAAAGGATCTAAATATATCTGTCAAAGGACAGGGGTGTCCTTATACTTTTGGCCACATCAAGCGGTGGGCTATTTTTCCATGGCCAGGCTGCCCCCTGCCGTACAGAATGCTGCATGTCAGACAACACACTGCGTGAGATCAACGTTGTTTTTCTCTGACCTTTTCTCTTTTTCGCCGTTGTCCAATCAGGCTTCGCGGTTGGCACAGAGACCCGCCTAGAAAAATCGCTGCAGCCAATCACTTTTCAGTACAGCGATAAAATGGGCGTGGCCAACTCCTGAAATTCTAAGGTGTTGTCATCGCGTTCTTTACTTTGGTGTGTTTTACACTGGGCGTGCAGGCGTAGTGTTAAATCTCCACAATGTGGCTCTAGCAACAACTATTGTTTTCTTTTCTCTTCACCGTTAGGGTCGTGTAACGTCTTTCTCCTACAGCATACAGAAGAAAGACGGTTAAGTGCCTCCGGGAACCTAACAATCTTGTATTTCGCACGAAAGGTTAGCTTATAAGCTACAAGCTAACACCTAACGTTAGCTATGGAGGAGAGGAAAGAGGAGGGAGAAGCGGAGATCCAAGAGCACGGCCCCGAGCACTGGTTCTCCAAATGGGAACGGCAGTGCTTAGCAGAGGCCGAACAGACTGATCCAAACGAGGAGGAGACGGAACAAAGTCAGCAGAAGCTGTGGCACCTGTTTCAGAACTCAGCCACCGCGGTAGCACAGCTCTACAAAGGTCTGTAACTAAAGATACCGAAGTTCGGATTGGGCTAACTGTCAGGGCTAATGCTAACGAAAGCTAACCCCGCTAGCTAATGATGCCACCGGGCGGAGAGAGACACAAAGGGCACCGGCTAGGCTGGCCATGTTAGCTGTTCGCAGCTGTTTTTCTACAGCTTAACCAGCTTGTTTCCGTGGTTGTGTTGCGTGGCATCGGAATATGTATTCTTTCAAAATTGTGTATCAAATCCACAATTCTGTGGTTTTCTTCAAATCTCGACATCATGACCCGGTTCCGTTGCTAGCTGACGGAAGCTAACGTTACCAGCAGCCGAAGCTAGCAGCGGGCGACCGCGTCCAAGTGTGGGACAACAGGGCTAGATCTGGCTTACAGTGGCCTCAGCTGTTGGGGGCCCTGCGTGGCCTTATAGACTTGATAAGTAGTTGAGCTAAGTGGCTCTCAAACACCGGATAACTCAGAGTGTGTGTGTTCACCGAGTCCAGCACCTAAGCTCTCCTCATGGCACACACAAAAAATGTTTTTGTCCATCCGTGAACAGATACCTAGCTCGTCAAAATGGCGATACACAGGGAGGAGTTTTCCGACCGAAAACAAGTCGTTTGTTGACGGTCAAATGCAGCGATAATTGTCGCAGTGGTGCGGTGGATCTTGATGAGTTAACGACACAAAGATATTTTATTTCAGCACTTAATCAAATTGACTTTAGCTGATGACTGTTTTGTTGTCAATATCCAGAACAAAATGGCGAAATGATTAACGTAAATATTTTCACGTTGAAGTCTCCTTCTGCCCCGTTGAGTTTTACAGTACACTGATAGCGTCCTTTGGAGATGGTTTTCTACCGGCTTCTACTATTAGCTTCTCCTGAAACAGGAGATAAACTTGGCTCCGCTTAAAATGTCTGTTATAAATGGTGACATCATGTTTGAATACATTTATGACCTGTATGTGAATAACTGAGTAAAATGTCCGTGGATGCCTTGTTCAACAGTTTCCAGGCAGACCTAATTTGACCCTGCAGCTGCATTGTTTTGCAATATGTACAGTTACTTTTCAAGTGTACTCATTATCTATCACTTAGTCTGGAAATTCTGCTTAGTAAGATGCTTCTGCTTTCAAACTCCCCCCACTGTCCAGACTGTACACAGCCGTATCTTCATAAATCTTAATAGCTCTCAGTCACTTCTAAAGTAAACCCTATGGACAGCTCCTGCAGATTATATGTTTAGATTTTCAGTCAAACTTGAACTTGTTGAATGATGAGTGGTAATTGGCACTTAACCTTTCTACTTGTATTTTTGTGGTAAACTCAAACCTTAGCTTGTAGTTATTTTTGATCAGATTGGCCCTTAAAATGTGCACCAACCGCTTGTTACTTGTCATATAACAATACTTGTTAAGTAATTGTAGGCCTATAAACATACTTGAGACCATAGGTGCCTTAAGGTAGCAATGAGATTTATTCTGAGTTTAAAATTGCATGCCTCTGAAAGCAACAGCCATCCCCAGTTAGTTTTCTCTTTGGGTATAAACAAGTACGGTTGGATTATATCAGTCCATTTATACTTGAATTTCTATTGAGAGGAAAGTTGAGCTTTGCACGAGGAGTTGGTATTCATGCAGTAGCAATGTTATTTTAAAGTTATCATAATCTGACCAACTTTTTGCATTTCATTTACAGATAGAGTATGTCAGCAGCAAGGCCTCTCTCTCTGGGTGCCCTTCCAGAATGCAGCCACAGCTGTCACTAACCTGTATAAAGGCAAGTAACTTACTATTACTGACTATTACATATCTCATATCTTTTGTGATATTTTGTATTGTGCCCAACATGTACTGTATGTAAATTAGTTCATAGTAAATGAACTTGTGTTGTGGTGTCCAGATTTGCTAAAAACATTTGTCTTTGTGTGTCACCAGAGAGTATGGAGGCCCGTCAGCGTAGCTATGATCTGGGCATCCACTTAGGCTATCAGCGCAGAAATAAGGAGGTGATTGCATGGGTGAAGAAACGCAGAAGAACTATCAGGCGAGAGGACCTCATCAGCTTCCTGTGTGGCAAAGTTCCACCTCCACGGACAGCTCGCGCCCCACCAAGGGTTGCCATGGTGTCTTCAAGCCGACCATCACCCCCGGAGACGGGCAGTTCTGTAGAGACAGACCTGCAGCCCTTCAGAGAGGCAATTGCACTGCACGGTTAGTCAAAGTGCCATGTTCAGTTGGGAGCGGTTGCATTGTAATAGTGCGATACTAGAGGTCATACAGCATGCTGTAGCTTTATGTTTTCTTTTTTTCTCTCCAGGCCTTAGCGGTGCCATGGCAAGTATTTCTGTGCGCTCTGGTCCTCCTGGTTCCCCGACTCACCCTGCTCAGTCTCTTGGTCGTCGTAGGAATGGTCTTCATGATATGGACCTCAACACCTTCATTGCTGAGGAGATGGCACTCCATTTGGATTCCACAGCCAATCGTAAACGAGGCCCTGCCCCCTGTAGTGATGTCATCACAGACTCACCCACTCATAAACGTAACAGGATGCTCTGAACTTTTCCTACACCACTAATCCCTCCTCTGTCCTCTCCTCGGTGGCCGACCGGACAGCTGATGAGGACTGATGCCTTGGCCAACCATTGAAATCTTCCTCCTATTCATCTTAGTTGCAATGCTACGAATAAAGAAAAACTTAGTTATTACCAGCCCACTTAGTTCTCCCCTTCTTTATTTTTCTTTCACCCCCTCACACCTGTCTCACACAACTCCTTTCCATGTTAAAGTTTTGTTCTTTTTCAGAAAAAAAATTCTTTCCCGTTTATGTTTGGTTGCCCTCAGTAGAAACCGATACGGAAGCGAGTACATCACACTTGAAATCCTTGAATTGCAGAATGTTGCGTTTAGACATTGTGTACTGGCCGGGCTCCTTTGTGCTTCACATCTAATAAGCGGATGAACCAGGCTGTTGCCTACTGTTTGCTGTTCCCTCATTCCTCAAACGTACTTCCTCCTCCTCCTCCTCCTCTTCTGTGGAGTGCTGGCCAAACCAGACAGGACTGAAACTTGGGCTCCTCAGGAGGCTGAACTGCCTCCCTGTTCTGTGGCTCCACTCAAAACGCTTGTCAGCGTGTGTATCTCATTCTGCTGCTGCTCTCTGTGTTTGCGTATCTGACAGCAGAACTGCCACTTACTGTGTTGTACTTGTCTTTGCCTTTGAGAAAGCTGCTACAGTATCTCTGGTTGTTGTGCAACAGTGAGTGCGTGTGTGTGTGTGTGTGTGTGCGTGTGTGTGTGCGTGTGCTCATGGATGCAGGGGTCTGGCTTATCCAGCACCCACTTTACCCAATTATTTCCTGTTTTACTTAAATTCATTCTATTTTGTCTTTAGTTGCTCTTTGCAGCCCAAACCAGGGTTTTATCACAAAGCAGATCAATCCAATTTACGCAGATAATGTTGACTACCAATACTGTCTTCGAGTAGTGTGATGATAGGAGGTGGAAAATCAAGATGTATTTTCAACAAAGGTTTCGTTGCTTAAGCACCACTGTCCTGAATTGTATTTAAGTTTTTCTATTAAGTTTACAAAAATTCAAATACAAATGGTTCATCCAAATCCACAGTTTCTCTATTAGCACCAAGATATTTGCATTTTTGCATAAAGAGCAGTAACAGTGTTTCAAAGCCTGCATTTTACCAACTATGTGTTTACATTTGTCCCATTGATAAGAATTTAAACTGGTGCATAATCATCATTTTGTCTCGAACTTCATAAAGAGTTACCACACTTTCACTCTTGTGATTTAAGCTTTAAACCTGGAAATTTCAGGGGGCATTTGCCTGTTAACTAGCGGGAGCCAGTGGCTGTGATGTTTAATTTTGTCTAGCCAATTCATGGACTATTGGGTGCAATGGCTCAACAAGGCTTGGGAAACTTGTTTTTGCTAGTTTCACACACTGCTTTGTGATACAATCTTGTTTAATATGTGTAAATAACATGTAGGTGCTGTTATATGTGGTACATATTGTAAAAAGAAGTGCAAATCCATTGGGATGTCCATGTACAATAACAATTCTGACATTAAAAAGAAAAAAAAGTGTTTAACTAAGTTGTCTTTGATTTTCCTACCAGCTGGATGTGACATTTCACTATTTGCAATTCATGCTTGACAAGATCTTATTTCAGTGCAGAATAATTACTCTTAGAAGTGATATTTCTATGAATTACCTCGGGCCTGTCTCAAGAAAGTAGGGTAGGATAAAGAGTTCAATCAAGTGGAAAACCCTGAGAGTTGTCGCAATTATCTATGGCAGTGCCTGCTTAGTTAAGTGTATTGTTCCTTCATCATCCCTTTCTCTCCTCGAAAGGGCATGGCATTCAGTTATTCTGCCATCAGTCACCAGGAGCAGAAGAACAAAGGGTCTAAAATGGTAATTGTGGTTGTGAATTTCAGTTTGTTGTGCTGTTCAGTGGAGTTTCATAGTCAACAACTTTAATTGCACTGCGTAGTTCAACTTTTCCAACACATGGGGGTGACACAGACTATGTTCTGCTCTCTCTTTTCCTTCACAAAAGAAGCCTGTTCTGCTTCACACACTGACACAGACCTGAAATGCCACAATAATAGAAGGATAATAAAGTATCAGTCATTCAAAGAAGATTTGGATCAGTGCTGTTCCACTGAAACTTTCTGCAGCACAAAGACTCCATCCAACCAGAGATGTGATGCTCGTTCGGTAGAGCTCATTTTGTTCCCAGCAGAATCATTTTACTTGCTCACTGTATGCTATTGCGAATTTCTTCTTTTAATGTTTAATTTGTCAAAGAAGTGGGATTTTGTTATCTACCTACCTAGATATATTTATGCTTCCAGAACGTAAAAGATTAATTTATTTAAGTGGCAGGTTTTTTCATGGACAAATTAAAACCATGAAACAAAAAGTATCAGAGGGCGAAACAGAACCGGTTACAACAAATAAGGAACACTGAGAAACTAGGTGGTTCACAGATGCAGTTGCAACTCTTAATGACATAAGAAAATACTGTGATTAGGACATTTTGTTTTGAAAACCTACGACCTCCACCAAGGACTTCTTGTTTTCAGTCCTCAACAGGTACTTAACAGATTTCAATGACATTTGCTGGATATCAAGATCTTTTTTTCTCATGAAGTTGGCACCAAAATTCATCTAATCACACGCAAAATTATTTTTCTTTTTCCACACGTGTCTGTCCAAATAAACCAGAACCATTCCCACCTACACAGATATTCTAGAACACTTTTTTGTTTTACAGCTCCTCCAAATTTCACCAGATGCTGGAGCGCTGGAATACGTACCATTAAGACTTAGTCCTAAACGCAAAAGCCCGGCGTTCGAATTCTGATTCCCTCTCTCCCCAACTTTTCTGTCTCTCTCTCACTGCAACTCTAAATAAAGGCATAAAAAGCAAGAAAAATTATTATTTAAAAAATAAAAAAATAAAAAATTCACCGGACTCTTCCCCATTTGGTACTTTTAACTTACTGGATCCCACAAA
This sequence comes from Trachinotus anak, assembly GCF_046630095.1. Lineage (NCBI taxonomy): Eukaryota > Metazoa > Chordata > Actinopteri > Carangiformes > Carangidae > Trachinotus > Trachinotus anak. The sequence continues at coordinate 23,973,969 of NW_027273870.1, forward strand.
AAAGTTACAAATTTGGGTTTTTGGTTTGTTTGTTTGTTTGTTGTTGTTGTTTTTGATATTCCTTTTTGTAACTATGTTGCCAAATTGTTTGTTTTCTAAAATCACCCCTTGATTTGTCCAGAAATAAATAAACAAAAAATAAATAAATAACGAAGGAACTCTCTAGTATCTAAAAATACTGTGTAGTCATTTAAGGATTAATTACAAAAAGAGGCAAAGCATTAAGAATTCAAAATGTTATGCTCGGCTTTAGCTTCAATATATTAATTAAGAAATAAAATATACTGTGCAGCCAGTGTCGAAAAAAAAAAGACCTTATCCTGCTCTCCACAAAACTCAAGACTTTTTTCAGCCAAAGGAAAAATTACAATATCTACCCCTTTTTTGACCCCCTCCTTGCCCCCAATTAATTTTTGCTCGGTCCCTAAAATAAACCAAAAACAGCTTTTATAGCAGCAGTCTTTGCAGATATTTGGTTTCATGTCCCTCTCTGATCTGACAGCAGGTTTGACCTCAGTGCCAGCACACACACACACACACACACACAGCTCCTGGAAACTATGCACTGCTGTCTATCCTTACTAAATCACTGCCAAATAGCCACCAGAACTAAAGACAGTGATACAGGAGGTGCCAGAGTGTTTGATGTGCTAGAAGACAGCTACTAAGTCAACAGTAAACACTTGACCTCACACTTTTTTGGGTAAGTAAACGCCACTGATTGATCCCCTAACTCTGCCAGTCCATCAGGGCAGAGGAGGACAGAGAACTGCACCGTCTTACACCACATCCAACGAGAATATCTGCTCTTTCTTTCCTCTGCTAACACTGCATGGTTGTTTTTGTTTCATCATGTATCTGAAGGCTCTAAAGGCTGCTATTTGATGGAACCATGGAAGAGGAGCAGAGCTGACCGCAAGCTGTTTCACACTTCAAAAGAAGCACTGTGCAAGTGTGTATGTGCGCGTGTGTGTGTGAGGCAGAGAGAGAGAGAGAGCGAGAGAGAGAGAGAGAGAGATGACAAGAAGCAACAAGTGTCTGAATGTTCCAGAAAACCCCTCGAAGATGGCCATCTGGGCTGCACTGATATCAACTCACTCACACACACACACACACACACACACACTCATAAACACACACATATAGGTGTCTCCTATGCCGTCTGGTATGAAGAAAGTTGGTGGTGTCTTGTGAACCACAAACAGACACACACACACACACACACACACACACACACACATACATCCATTCCATCATAGCAATTGTGGGTTTGACCATTAGGGAGTCTTCAATGGCAGACAGCTGGCGATCAGTGATGCACTAGTTATCCCTTGTGTGCATGTGCGGATGTGCGCTGACGTACACAGCGTAAACACAATGGTTAATGGTAATTGCTGCGCCAGCTTGCGCTAATTGATAGAGGACAGCATGCTTATACACTCGCACACACACAAACACATTAACACATTAGCACATGCACATAAACAGAAGCCAATCAGGCAGACTGAGAATGTGTCCCCGGAGAGACGGAGCAGCCGGAGAGCAGGGGTGGTGGTAGGAGATGGAGAGGTGGTGGAGGAGACAGTGAAGGAGGAGAAGAGGAGGAAGAGAGGTTAAACTCTCCCCAGAGACGGTTGCTAGTCAGGGCTCTTAGTTTTGTGCACATAGGCTACGGTAGGTGAACAGTGCGTGGCGTGCATGAAAACACAAGGTCTGAGAGATTGTCTCCTATTTTTGGGTCTGCTGTGTTTTTGTGAATGTTCCTCCTCTTCAAAAGGAGCCCTCTCCCCTCCCCTCCCCTCCCCTCCCCTCAACACCCCTCCCACCCACCCTTCCCTTCCTCCTCCATCCTTTTCTCTCAAACATAAACATGCTTGCACAGACACACAAACACACACACACACACACACACACACACACCAGATCTTCAGAGCTCCCTGCGCACCAGCATGTCCCTGTCTTCCACAAACGCCATGAAAAAAAAAAAAACTAACCCACGAGCTGATCACCATAGCAACACGTTATATATCTTCCAGCAGTATTTATCCAATCCAGAGAGGAGGGGTTGTGGTGGTAGGGGGGTAGATGGAGAGGGGAGGTAGAGGTTGTGGTGGTGGTGGGGTAGCTGGAGAGGGGCGGTAGATGTGGTGGTATTGGTGGTGGTGGTGGTGACGGTCGTGTGTGAGTATGAGTGTGTGTGTGTCTGTGTGTGTTTTGTTGGGGGGGGGGGTTGTGATGCAACTCCTCCAAAAATCAAACGGTCATTACAGTGGAGGGGATGCAGTTCACGTGTGGGGCCACAGGGCGGCAGCAGTGTCCAGCGCAGCAGAACAGCAGCATCACCAGGCATCATCACTTCAAGACCAGTGGCTTTCAGTCATGTGCCACGCAGAGCTTACAGGCTGCAGGTTTCATCCCAGCCAAATACTACGCCAGCTTATTTCAGTTTTTATTAGAAGGCATGCCAGTGTGTGAAACTGACTTTTATGGATTGAAGGCCTGCCTGCGTGCATCTTCGTGGCACATGAGTGGCAACCACTGGACAAGACAAGAAAGGTTCAAAAGAGGACGTGGTTCCAGCGCATCGTCAAAAACATCACCTACCAGTGGGATGCTGGGCACGTATTAAAGGATGGAAAAAATGATTGAAGAAGGGAAGGAAAAAGAAAATGAATGGTGGGGCAGAAAGGGAGCAGGAATGATTGCAAGGTCCCCCTCCTCCCCAAGCATAAGGATTAGATGTTGTGCTGCTGGCTGCAGATGGGTTTGGGCTTGATTCTGTATGCGTGTGCACAGTGTGTAATGTGTCAGAGTGTGTGTGTGTGTTTGCTGGTGTGTGTGGGTTTTTTTCTGGGCTCAGGAAGCAGGTTAAGCAAGGAGGGGTGAGAGAGAGAGAGAAGAGAGAAGAAAAGGAGGGAGAGGGGAGTGAGGAAGAGGAGGAGGATGAGAGGAGGGAACAGGATGAAAGGATGTAGGTGAGTCTAGGAGGAGAGAAGGCCTAAATCCTCAGTGAGCTCCTGGGAGAGAACAAGGAGAGACACAGAGAGACTAATGATGTGAGAAAAGGGGAAATGTAGAAAGACAGAGGAAAACAGGAAGAGACTGACACCGAGAGCATGTGTGTGTGTGTTTGGGTGTGTGTGAGCAAGACATATAGACTGGATGGAGGGCAAAAAGTGTAAGAGCAGCACAAGTCTCCTTACTCACAGGTTTATACAGAAAAAGCCAACAGGACCTGACAAGAGTCTGATAGGATCAGCTCCTCTACATGTTCACTCACTCATACACCTACACACTTGCCCTCACGCACACACTCACAGTCCCACTTGCCCTCTCTTCTGTGCCGCTCCATTTTTCCAATATCCTGAGCTTAAAGTGATATTTTTCATTTTGGTACATTTTAAATTTTTCAGCAGGCTTTACCTGGTGTGACTTTGTGAGCCATTAGCCTTTGACGGTGCCTGACCTGTACAGTACCTCTTTGGGTCGATTGCTCAAATTCAAACCCTCACTGGACTCTCCTCACCATTAACTTGTAAAAAAAAGTGAACCTGCAAAACAGAAAATGTTGTTTTCAGCTCAGTGGTTTTTATCATCACCTTGTAGTGATGATAAAAACAAGATCAAAGAAATGAAAAGTGTCCATATGGACAGTTGTTGGTGAGTGCTTGCTTTTAGTGCTGAAACTATTGGTCAGTTAAAATTAAAGAAAATTTATGATTTTGTAGCAGGTCAACGTGGATTCATAGCTGGATCTAGTTTGTTACAGCTGGTGTTTTATGTTGTAAAAGAATAAAACTCAAACATCTACCATTTTTAACTCTCAAGTTTTGTACAATTGTCTTCTTTGTTTTTGGCAGAGGGGCATTTTTTGCTTATATTGGATAACCAACAGTAGAAAGATGACAAGAAATGAGGGGAGAGAGAGAGGGAGCTGTACATGTTGTGGCTACGGCCCCAGAACCATTAGACCACTAGGACACGTAGTTCTGATTGTAAATTTAATATCTTTGGGTTATTTTGTCAGTCAAACAAGACATGACATCTGAAAACATCATCTTGGGGGTGGGGAACTTGTGATGGGCATTTTTTTCTTTTTGCTGTAAAGATAAAATGATTACTTTAAATTATTCAAAATAAACCAAAACAATCAATTCATTCATAATGTAAATAAATTAACTAAATAATATTAAATTGCCTAAACAATAGTTCAATTGAGTATATATAAAGTGAAAGGGATCACTTGTACAGCAAAAACTACATAGAATTAACACTCAGCTCTGAAGTCCCCCTAATTTTTTTAAAATGATTTTTTCTGGCTTTTAGGCCTATATTTTATAGGTACAGTGAGAGAGAATCAGGAAAGTTGGAGAGAGAGAAGGGGGACGACATGCAGCAAAGGACCACGAGTTGGATTTGAACCCCAGGCCACTGCAGTTAGGACCAAGCCTTAATGGTACGCGCTCTACCAACTACAGTGGTGAACATGTTGAAGCATTTAGCAGTTAAGAGCCAGATATTTCACTCAGGAGTTGGTGTAGAACAAAAGAGAGCGAAAAGGAGAGAGATTACTGGACTTCAGACAGACAATCTTTCCTCAAAGGTGGTCATGTGTACACTGACCCAATCACTGCAAAAAGTGGGTGTACTGGTGAGATTATAGGCTTCAAAAAGTTACAAAAACTTTGAGATGCAGGGATCCCAATTCAGATATCAGAAGGTTTTGGACGGAGGGTGTTTCAGGTGCTGTTTGAACATCCAACAATCCAATGATATCCTGTCAGGGTTGTGTATTTGGTTGGTTTTCTTTCCCCCATGAGGCCAAAAAATGTTTTCATTAATTATGGAGGCAACCAAAGAACCTGCTGGTGGACATGGATGTTGAGTGAAGCTGACCAGCTGAGAAAGTTGGTCTTTTTAGCCGATTTGAAATGAAGAGAATTCAGTAGAAAAGGTGTGAGCTAAAAAAGGTCTGGTTCAGAGGGAGCTTGGAGACATGTGTTCAAAGAAGTACAAGAAATCCTTTTGGTAGCTCAGGATGAGGAGGCAGATCATTGACCTGGCTGTGTCCAGCAGGTTTGGGGACACACTGATCCTGAGTGAGATTATAGTCTGAAGGTGGGACAATCATTTCCAGGAACTCCGAAAGCTGCTGGACATACGATTTCGGAGGTAGTACTTGAAGATTCAGAAGGGTCTGGGTCTATTTCTGCAGTCGAGGTCACTAAGAAAGCTTATTAGTGGAAAGGGCATAATTTTCATTTCAGCTTTGAGGGAGACATCCACTGGGAACAGCTCTAGCCACTACAATTATATTCTTCTTAATGGGGCACAATTCATGTGCGTAATATACTGCATATACTCTTTGTCTGGCACTTAATATGACATACTGACCTTAACAATGAACCGAGAAAAGGAGCGTTATGTCAGCTTTGATTCTGATTTAAACAGTAGCTGGTTGTACACATCTGGGGATAAAATGCCCTTTTGTAGTTTGAAAGACACACTGACCCATAGAAATACAGTACACACATACAAATGAAACACTGGTATAGTAAACATCACATTGAAAACTTACATAGAGGGCTCAGAAAGGTTCAGTATAGCTGTAAATGAATGATGAAGTGAATGATGTGATTTTTAGATGTACATAAACACTACAAATTTGTAAGATGATTTTCTCATTAAGGCTTCAAAAGTATCTCTATAGTTGGTCACAACTATCTCTTTAGTGCTGCATCGGCAAGGCAAGATGAACAGTGTACAAAATCCATTGTTATATGCTACCTGAAGTCTACCCAGAGCAGTTTTTGTGTATGGCAAACGTTGAGCATTGTCTGAACTTGTGAAGTGTATTAACCCTAACCCTAAGTCTGGCACTTAGTTCAGTTGTCATCACATAGACTGGTGGTAATCACATTACCAAGTTAGTCGAATCAAGATGTTTGAAATTACTATTATGCAGTCTGAATGGAGGCAGTGGTCCAATGAGGGCATATCCAGGGAATGGAAAATACATGCAATGACTTCTCATTTCACTGAAAATATTATTGTTTAAATGACCAAAATTCACAAACAGAAAGAAGTTGATGAGCTGCCTTTACTGAGGGGCAGATAATACATATGTTACCTGCATTAAACAGGTGGGTAATAGTGATCTGCTCAATGTAACAACAGATTCCTCACTCACTTGCTTTGCAACTCAGAGTGCCTACATATAAATTGAACAGTAAAGGCAACAGGCTGCTGCCTTTCTGCACACCATTCGATCTTAGAAAATATACTACCCCACCCTACACAAGATTTATGTGATCTGTACCAATAGAGCAATATATGGATGATGAAAAGGGGTGCACCCCTGTCAATTAACTTATAAAACTAATGTCAACGACTAATCCAGTCAAACACTTTGGAGGCATCTAGAAAACAAGCAAAGAACCACAGAACCTTGTCCTCTGTTATACTGGATTACTTTCTGCAAAACAAAAACACAGCTATCACCTCCATGACCCTATTATAAGACAAACTGATGGAGTTCAGTGAATAATCATCACCTTCAAAACCTTGACATCAGACTGGCAACATTTCAGTTCTTCACAATTACGACAAGTGCTGCACAAACGACTGAGTAAATATCAGTGAGTGCCGAGCTGTGGCCCTGCATTTTTTCAATGACCTCAGATATTTGAGGGGCGGATATTTACATACCAGAAGAAACTTCACTTCAGATACAACAAATTTTACAAACTACTCATGCAAACCGAATTAAGTAGGTAACTAATGTTCCTTCCACATATTTACCACGTACCCCCAAAAACAGCTGCCCAGTGAGTGAGCAGAATGGGCCCACTACTACAAGCATGGACCTGACTCTAAAGGGACTGAGATCTGCCATGGTAGAGGGACTTCAGTAATCTGCTCTAACCTGCTCTTCACAATGGCAACACTGCCCAACAGCATATTTGAAGTTGGCCCAACTTCCACTCATAAGATCAGCAAGACAAGTTTCTTGGCCGGGGAGGGAACAGACCCCTTGGTGGAAAGGTGACACTTTGATTTATCAGGAGAGCGGTGATGCACACTTATTTTATGTGAAATTGTGGTCTTACTTAATTACCTCTGGGGGCCAGGACTGTCCAAGACCAGGACTACAGTGTAGGTTTCCTTCGCATGATTTCCACACACTGCACTAGAGGAGCCCAGGGCATATTAGCCACTCAACATCACTTTAAAGGACAGTGATGTCAAGCCTGAGTTTCAGATGGTTGTCTGAGACAGTACGCTGCATTGCTGCCGCCTCTTTTCTCAACACCTTTAGCTCAGAGGAGCACAAAAGAATCTGCGCCCACTGGTGGCACTCACAACAAAACTGTCACGAAAACAGGTAAGTTGACAGAGTGCACAACTTTCAATATGCCCGTCGTATTTGAGCTGCTCCTGTGAACACCTTACCTTTCCTTATATCGCACAGACAGTTTACAAATTTTGTACAGAAGCGTCTTGCCAGCTTCTTTCTCATCCATGTAGTGGTTACAACAGAGCTTGCTAATGATGTCTTTTGGCATTTTGTTAACAGCACAGAAAATTATTATCAACTCCTTAGGCCAAAGAGCATCTGGCTACATCCAGTGGGGGTGAGTGGGAGCAAGGATCGTCCAGATGCAGCGCAATTATCACAGCGCTACACACTGTGAATAGTATAATAGATATTTATCATTACTGTTTTTACATTTTTATTTTTAATGGGTTAACCAGATATATTGTTCTAATTAATTTCCAAACTTTAGAAGTGTTGGCATGTGTATTTTTTTAAATCTCTGTGCAGAGCCAGGCTAGCTGTTTACCTGTTTCCAGTGTCTATGCTAAGCTAGGCTTACCACATCTTCACTCCAGCTATGTACTTTCTTGCCTCACTCTTATGAATAAAGCAAATTAGTTTCTCAAACTGCTTAACTATTCCTTTAAAAAGCACTTTTGTCAATGATGCTCTAAGTTGTGTCATATAAGGAAAAATGAAGATATAAGTTCGCTAACACCATGAAAGTGTTATTTGCTCATTCTGGCTTAACTTAGCTATCTTTAGTTGCAGTGTGTCATGGCTAAAACAAACGTAGCTAGCCATGAACTGTGATAGGTTTAAAATTTGAGACAACAATGTCAAAGTTCAATTTCTTCTTGAGCTGCACTGCTGTCGCGGTGTTAACAAACTCTGCACTCATTGTTGTATGGTCTGAATGACAAAGTGCACTTTGACTATTTCTATCTATCTGTTTCTCTTTCTCTCATATGGTTGAGGAGAGGTGAGATTGTCATGGACAGTCTATAGAGTTAATTGAGACAGATAAATGATTTATATGAAATATCAAGGATGACAAGTCTCCTTGTCTCTGCAGGAAATTACACCTGTGGTAAGTGGAAAGGCGCGGGGGAGGATGAGATTTATCCTGACATGCTGTTGTGCTTTAAAGGATAGGTTATGAATTTTTCAAGTCTATCTCATACTCTTATGCCCATATGTACATTGAAAGATACTGTAATCACCCCTCCTCTCCATTCTGACTATGAAGCGATCCCTTCATAACACAGCCCATCATTCCATATAAAGATGCATCGTGAACCTAATGTAAGACTTTATCAGTCCGAGTTCGGTTGGGTATTTTCAAAAGTTAGGATGAAATTCACTCTTTGTACTTCACCAGACATGTGTCCTTGCTGAGCAGTGGAGAGAAACTAACATGACGAAATTCTATCCAAAAAAATTGTGGAAGTTGTCCACTTGATTTAACTCTGATGACTGAAGATTGAACAAATGACCTGCAGTGTATAAGGACTGTGGATTTCACCCCCCATTTCTTACCTTAAAATCACATTAGAGACAGAATGGAGAGGTTACAGTGATCAGTAACTCTGTAGGCATGAGACTATGGTTATAAAGCAGACTTCCACACTTCATCAACGTTTAGTGGATAATATTGTTGGTCTGGCAGATATGGATGATGGTCACTGTTTCCAGAAAGCGGTCTGGAGAACTATTACATTTTCACACTGCTTAAGATTAACACATCTTCAAAAAGCACAATGGTGCTCAGCAATTTACCCATCACATCAGAAAAGCTAGTGTTTATGAGTGGCTACCTGTTCAGGCTTAATCACCATAACATAAAGCGGTTTGTGCAGAAAAAGTCTGTCTGTTAACTCCGTGACACTGAGTAGATCTGTCAAGCCATTGTTCAGAACTTGATCCAAATTTCAGTCTCACTCCTTCCGTATCTGAAAGCACACCACCTCTCCATCTCTGCCAACACAGAGCCAGCTGGAGCTCTGTCCATTTTCACACCTGTGCTCACCCTGGGGCTGTGTGGAGCATTTCAGCAAATTCGCAACATGCAAGCTGCAATTTACACCAGGAGATAATTTCCTCTCATGTTTATTTTGAAGGATTGCCTTTTTTTTCCGCTAATCAAAAGAAACCTCATATTTGTGACCAATTTATAAACATTCAGAAGCCCTGGAGGACTTCTAAATTTAATGGCATTTGTTGAGCAATAAGCATCTGTGAAATGTGACGCTGCCATCAGTTGTTCCTACGATTTGAATGTATGCACTGGTTGAAGATCGGTGGGAGGATTTTTGTTTTTGGAAAGTTACAAAATTTGGATGAGACCCTGAATGAACATGTGAACATCTTTCAAACTACCCAAACACTCTCCTTTTGAAGGACATTTGACCTTCAGCCTCCGTGGTAAAGGCATACATAGCTGTAAAGGAGACTACTATTGACTACTCAACTGTTGATTTTCAGGCTCATACCCTTTTTCCACCAAAGTTAGCAGGTATAAGCGTGTTTTCTAAACCTGCTAATAAAAGCTGATTGACCCCTTTTCCACTGCCAGTCGAGTCTGCCTTTCTGTTTCAGACTGAGGACAGACACAACTGTAAGGAGCGATGTCAATACGTGCACTTACATAGCACACACACACAGACGCAGTGGAGAAAGAGTGAGCTGCTAGCTGCCATTCAAGCTGGTAAAAGCCAGTTAAAGTGTCGGAGCCTCTGTGTGAGATGCTTCGATCAGTGTTGATGTGCTTTTAAAACTTTCAGGGCTCCAGCTCCCTCTTTTATCCCCGAGCTCAGTGAAGCCACGGTGTCTCGGGTTTAACAGCATCGTGCTGGGCAGGTGACAGGCCCGTTTACAGTGCATGTCCTCTGAAAGACGTTACAGCAGGAAAAGAGGCAAAAATTAGCAGGTTCACCTGGTTGGTGTGTTTAAATCGATGCCGAGAGGTGAAGATGATAAATACCTGTGTCTACTGCAGAGTCATTTGACCCGGGTGTGAATAGTGAGTGTACCCTTTTCCACTGCAGACAAAACCCCGATGGTAGCGGGTCTTCGCAGGTTTTTTGACCAGTTGAAAAGGGGCTTCGGTCTGATTCAGTCAGAATCTGTTCTGACCACAGAGCAGTGGACCAACACTCTTTCCTCACACAGATAACAGAGGAGTCCAGGGAGTTTGTTAATCCTGTGTAAATGTGTTTTGTGGATTTAGAGAAGGCTTATCCCAGTTTTCCCTGAGGTATCCTGTGAGAGGGGCTGCAGGAGTGTTAGGTGCCAGGGTCACCGCTATAAGCTTTCATTCCTGTCACCCCCAGAGAGAGAAAGCTGTGTTCACTCTCCTGCCAACAAGTCAACCCTGAACCCAGGAATCCCACGGGAGCATCTGGAAGAAGTTGGAAGAAGTTTTCAAAGGAAGTAGCTGGGAGGAAGTTGCCTGGTCTGCTCTGACCCGGATAAATCTCTGAAGTGGATGGATGGATGCTTGGAAAATTAATTTTACAACCATATAATGATTTTTTTTTTTTCAATTATCAGAATAAGTTGAAATTCTTTGATTCACAATAATTCAAAACACATTTCTATTTTTTCCAGTCCTGTTTTCACAAACTGAATGACCTTGTATAGATGTAAAATAGTAGCATGGATACAACAGTTTCTTAGCTGAAAAGCTTTCAGATTAGCTCTAAGACAATGTCTAAACCCATGCTTTGTGCGTTGTTGGCGGGAGTCCACTTCTAATTACTCGGCGGGGTATGTCTCTAATGGTTAAACAAAGGCTTTTGTACCTCGCTGCTGCTTGAATTATGAATTATGAATACATAAGTGAGTAGTACATTGCAGTATTAAAGTGATGATCTCCTCACTTAAAGCTCATGGTCCTGACCTCAAAGCCCGTCCACCGTTTAAAGACACATCTCACTGAAAGAGGACAGCTGCTCCTTCCACCCTCTGATGACAATGATCCGTGAAGTAATTTAACACTTCAATATAAGTGTACGTGACTTATCTGTAATTCATGCATTAATAAGTGCCAGACTCAGCATAAATTAATGTATGAATAAATGCATGACTTATGAACTCATGAGGGTAGACGCTAATGAAAGAATGTAATGTTTTGACTACATACTTGGCACATGAAAATCTGAGTTAAGCTAATTAACAAACATATGTAACTGATACATTAATTAGCATACTGGGTTAAATGAGCTCTCAGCATCACATCATATTGGCTAGAAACAAGGACACAAGTAACTAGTTGTGTAGAGTCATCATATTTGTGACTTGAGTCCGATTTAAGTCTGAGTTGACTATGTACTGATTGATATGGATATGTGCATCAATTACAGCAGCCCTCAGAGACTACGGCTCCTCTGCTCGGAGGTAAGGCAACAACACACACACACACACACACACGATCATTTAAAAATGAACAAAGACATAGATAAGATAAGATAGCCTTTATTAGTCCCACTGTGGGGAAATTCACAGTGTTACAGCAGCAAGTGGCAGTGCAGAGATGAGGAAAGCTGCAAGAAACTGCAATAACAAATATTTAGAAAGATAAATAATAACAATATAATAATGTACAATATAAAAATGTAATAAAAGGGGTAGAATCAACATTTAAATCACTGCAGAAATGTAGCACATTGATTTCTAGTTCAATTTAGTGACCTCTTAAACTTAAACTTACAGTTTCAAATTTATACTTAATTAAGCAGTTTTTGTGTTAGCAGCAAGCAAGAAAGGAGTCTTAAGGTTGTGGTATAAAGTGGCCCTAGACCTCAAAGGCAGCAATTTGACATTAAATATTCTGAGAGTTCAGGAAGAGTTTAATGAAAAACCAAAAAAAATGAACCCAACCATATAAACAAGACGCCCTTCTCATATAAGTTAATTAGCAACAAGGTTAATATCTATGACTAGGTCTTGATGTCCACACACCAGTTGTCCACAGACCGCTTTCCCACTCACTTGAATTGAGTTCCCAGCCCATCGTTATTAAACAGCATTTATATCAAATGGCAGTTGGTTCAGTGCAACAGCTACACTTGGCATTTAGTGGGTGTAAATATTTAATAACAACTAATCACTACGTAAGAACTACTCGGAGTGGTGCAACTTGTTTTAATGTTGTGATGCATAAATCTTCACTTAGTGAACGCTTACCTTATATTTAATTTTTAACGTAACCAGCTCGAGGTCTATAAGGGGACACGTTAGTCTACAGGCTTCTAGCTGTAAAGTGAAATCTGGACACCAGTATACTGTTTAATTTATACATAAACTTTTTTATTCTTTGTTTTACATTTGTTTTTAATAATATGCACCACTCCCTGGAAAGCAGTATTGAAACAGAGTGGATTGTCCTGGTTAAATTTAAAGTTATTTAACTTATATTGTGCTTTTGTTCTATTTGTGTCAACCTCGTGAGAAGCAATAATGTAAAATTACGGTCTTTTAAAAAAGTGAGAGAGTGTAAACATGAACAAAACGGGCTGCAGCTACATTTGGTGAGCTCTTTCGGTGAGAGAAGAGTTCATGAATTTTTAATCTGGTCACCAAACACTTTTTGTGTCAAACCAAAACTGAGTCACAGTTTAGTCCACATAGATGGTTGTTGTGCTAACTGTGTGACGAGTGTGATCAGCAGTAAAGCAAAAACTGCAGTCCATGCTGAGTCATGCATTTATTAATGCAATGATAAGTTTAGCACACCTATAGTAAGTGTTACCAAAAATAGCTGTTTGAGTTACACCTGTGCAAGTTTTTCTCTCCTTTGCCCTGTTGCTGCTTGACAAAAATCTGCTTTCATGACAAAATACTAGAAAATGTGTATGTGTGTGTGTTTTCACAGTGATATCACCTAATGTTACTTTCAGAGTGTGACAAGTGTGTGCTCTGACTGTCAGATTAAGTTAAAGCCTGAACTTCAGGCCAGTCTGTGTATGAATGTGTGTGTGCGGAGGCTCTAGGACGCTGACACTGAGTCCACTGGGGTACAGACTCTATTAGGCTTTTTGAAGAACTGTCATATGCAAGCAAACAACACACACACACACACACACAGATATAGCGAGTGTGAGTACGCTTCCAGCAGGTACGGAACATTCTTAAAAAGTGTCTCCCTCTCTCTCTCGCTGCTGTAGATCCCTAAGATGGCGGTCGTCACTGTCACTGACGTCAGCAGAGTGCCAGTGGGCCTATGTCAGTGTTTCTTCTGCTGTTACAGGTATGTGACTGACTTCTCTGTGATGAAATAAAACCTGACATGAAAAAAAGGGAGATGGACAGCTGGGAGAGCCGAGAGGGCACTAATATCTTGTAGAAGTCAAATCTTTGTCTGTGCCGTCGCACCTCTTACAATTTGAATTTGACGGCTGCCACCACTCACTATTCCTCTTACTCCCTTCCTTCTTTTCATTCTCTCTGTTCAGCAGCTTCCCTGTCCCTTTCTTCTGCTCTCTATATCTCTTTCTTTCTCTCTCCTCCTCCTACGCGCGCCCCCTCACCTCTTTTCTCTCGCCGTTTGATCAGCGGAGCAGCATCTCGGCAGGAGTATTTAAGGAAAGAGAAGGCTCCCCTGCTTTATTCTCTCTTTCTTACCCCTCTGCCTTACATCTCTCTGTGCTCTTGTTTGCTCCTCTCTCCTGTTTTCTTCTCACTTTAATATTCCCTCTTCACTTCTCTTTCTCACAATTTCTTTATCTTTTTCTTCCAAAATTCTTCACAATGTAATATTTCACACTGTAACCAGCAACCATGTGTGTGTGCCGGTATGTGTGTGTCTTTGAGTGTGTGAATAGAGAGCGTACAGTAGTAGTGTTCAATTACACAGCAGGAGAGTTGCTTCTGAGTCACTCAAACTAATCTGGCCTGAAGGTGCAGCTCCAGAGACCTACAGTGACTGTGCATGCCCCTACGAGTGCATGTGTGTGTTTGTGTGTGTGTGTATGTGCCTATTTCTGTAGCTCTTAAGTGTGTGTTTATGTACAGGGTTAGCTCAATGCTAAAACATCATTATTATTAGTTATTAATATCTTATTATTTCATGTAATATTCAATGACTTAAATAATACAGGAATTTACTCATGCAATTGTACCAGTGGCTTCATATTTAAATGGTAAAGACCTGCTTTCTTTTTCTTATTAGTGATGAATCCCAATAAAAGACCAAAACTATCAGACTTGAGTCACCAACAAGGACTGACTGTGCAGCCAGAGCGTAATGGATCATGTTCCTCTGTGACATAGTTTTCTATTGCTACCAAAACTTTTTCACTGGGTGACATGTTCATTTATCACCATGAACACTGTATTTAATTCTGAGTCAGTCCCACATTCACTGTCCTGCTGCAGTTAATTGTCACTAGTGCACCGAATGTGTATTCATCCACCAGTAAAAATAGTCCCCAACAAATGCATTTTAATTTGATTTATTTTTATTTAAAATGTATTTTTTTCAGTAGGAATGAATGGGCGCCACTGAGGGGGTAAGCAGGTGGGACAGTAGTAAGTGACTTCGAATACTTAATCAGAGCTGCCCACAGACTCCTAACATCAGATTTGTGGGGGTTATTGTAACTTTCCGAATGTGTTAATCCAACATTCATACCCACGTTGCTCCATGCAGACGTAACCCTAATTAAATTTTAAATTAATTAAATTTCTTTCTCTTTTCATTTTTTATACATCTATTTGTGGCATCACTAAATGTCTTCCAGCAGAGACTCTCTGAAAGCTGGCCCCATTGTCCCCATAATTAAATGTAAATTAGTTTTGCCCTTTGTATGACATAAGTATTTTCACCCCTGCTTCAAGTGAGGCCATTCAGATCAGGTAATCAGCTATGAACCCCCTTTGCTTTCTGACATGGTCATACAACAAATACTTAAAATTACTTTTTGAGTATAACCTGGTCCTCATAAATTGTTGGTTTGGGACTTCACTAACTGTATACCAACTAAAACCCTTACCCTTACCCTTATCTTGTGGGGTAAGGGTAAGTGTCCCCTATTTAAATGACTGAAACTCATGCTGTGCAGCCAGACGTTGTTCAAACACATTTTGTTAACAGTGGTAACCATCTGAATGATGTTTGTTGTACACTGTGGTAGGCCCTAATGTGTGTACATACAGTACTGTATACTGTATGAGCAGGTTAATGAGAATTTGTTTCTCAGGGCTGAGGCCCCACATTGAGGCTCAGGAGACATTATACAAGACAAAATTGTTCATTGGATGCGACAACTATTCTCACTGAGCTGCAGAACGACGCCTGACAGCCTCACACACCTCATCAAGTATTTAATGCAAACTATGTTTCATGCATGGCTGTCTGCGTGTGTCGTACGTCTGAGTGTGTGTGTGTGTGTGTGTGTGTGTGTGTGTGTGTGTGCAGTAGAACAATTCTTGATAAGAGCAATACACTGGCAGAAGATAGCATTGCATCCTCTCACTCTCTTACTCTCTCTCTCACACTCACACAAAGATGATGCCTCCAGAGTTCAGCTGGCTCTGCCCATCGCCATGGGCAGTGAGCCTTTATGTGGCAGTGCGTTGTGGGTATTGTTAGACAGGCTGTAAAGAGTGCGGGAGAGAGAATGAAAGGATAAGAGGCGTGAGTGAGAGATGAGAGTGAGTGACAGCACAGATGTAAAGAGACAGCAGCTACGTAATGACTGTAAACCAAAAGAAAATTAACGTGTTTTAAACCAAATGTGGCGTAAATTGAAATTTTTTACAGTTAGTTTTATTTAGATAAGGGATAATCTTTCGGTGTCTTCACTGACTGGCTGCTGTTTCGTCAGGGAAAATCTCACATTACGCAGCAAATTTCTGCCCTGATTTTGCTCTGCCTGCCTGACAGTTCTGCTTTTTGAGCGCTCACACTGAAGGACTGACAAGTGCAAGAGCAGGAAAGTGACAAAGCTCCATTTGACCTGCTGAACAGGCAATCTGACTCAGCCTGCAGACACAAGTTCCTGAAATCACCTATAAAAGTACACAAGAAGAAGAACACAATAGACAGTTAATGACCTTGAATTAGCCTCGTGTATACCTTATTGCTATACTAGAAATATTTTAAGTGAAGAGCTTAGTTTCTAGCACACGTTTGTCCGCCAGTCAAGCAAACTTTGCCTGCCTGCCTAAATTACTCTGTCAGCTAATATTTCTTGATAAACTTTGCTTTCTTAGAAAACTATGAGTACACTGATTTATATTTAACAGGTCTATATACTGTATATTATTTTCAAAGACCAGACAATTTAAACAAAACATGGTTTGAATTATTATTAGGAAGGAAATATTATTAGGAAGCACCAGATAAATTTTCATTGTTATGCAATAACTGAAGTTATTGTACTTGGCCCCAAACACCTCAGAGATACACTATGTGATAATATACTGACTCTGGATGACATCACCTCGGCCTCCAGTGCTACACTCAGAAACCTTGGTGTCATTTTTGACCAGTAGAACACTTCACTCTCTAAACGCAGGTCTAATTGTGGTTCCCAAAGTCAGACACCCTCTCTATCTTTAAGATCAGGCTTAAAACTGTTCTCTTTGATAAAGCTTATAGTTAGAGCTGGCTCGGGTTTGTCTTGAACCATCCCTTAGTTATGCTGGGGGATTCCTATAATGCATTGGTCTCTCTCTCTCTCTCTCTCTCTCTCTCTCTCTCTCTCTCATGACTACTTTATGCCATTAACTTTTTTTTTCTATATTTTTTTTCTCTCCTGCAGTTTGTGCTTCTCCTCTCTCTCCCTCTCTCTGTCCTCATTCTGCAGGTATCTGTTTCTGGAGCAGCGGGATCCAGATCCACCACTACTCATCATTACTATTTACCACTGTTATCTATCATTATTATTGATAACACTATTACCTATGCAGCTGTTCCTGGTCTCTCTTTTCTCTCTCTCTCTCTTTTCTCCTCTCTCCTCCCCCACCCCCTCTTTCTCCTCTCTAAACCCAACTGGTCGAGGCAGACGGCCGCCCACCCTGAGCCCGGTTCTGTCTGAGGTTTGTTCCTGTTAAAAGGCAGTTTTTCCTCCCCCCTGTCGCCAAGCGCTTGCTCTTTGTGGGAACTGTTGGGTTTTTCTCTATAACAAAGTAAGGTCTCGACCTTATCCTGTAAAGTGCCTTGGGATAATGTATATTTTGATTTGGTGCTATACAAATAAAATTTTATTGAATTAAAATGATCAAAATAAAAAAACATAAGAACATTTGTGAGGAGGTGAAGTGTGAGGAGATAAAGTAGTTTTAAGGTCCAGTGGAAGGTGGGACCAGGACCATCAGGGGGCAGAGGTCCTGGAAGACCTTCTCTTACTGAGCACGGTGGAGAACCAGAGCTCCTGTTGGAGGGGTTGTACAGGTGCCTTAATGTGTCACCAGCTGAGATGACTTATCTCGAGTCCAGCAGCTGGAGATATATTTCTTTCACAGTCAATGCACAAACAGTTGCTGGTCCCTTTGTGGGTTTGCTGCAGGGCATTTTGTTCTCCTCACCTCTGAGGTTATTCACCAAATGACAGGTAAGCAGAGTTTTGAAGTAGTTAGCAGTTAGTTCCAGCTAATCAGACTGTCCAATGTGTCAAGCTAATGGAAGCCTGCGTCCACTGTCACATTTCTGGGCCCAGAATGATATGACACTATAATGTTAAAAATGTGAAAGTATCCACCAGTTTTGATTGGCTGCCAACCACTCCTGCAGATATCTGAATCACTCTGTCATGATGAGAGGCAATCAAAAGAAAAAGGCACCAGGATACAGTTAGTTGACAGTAGCAAGGCTCTAAGAGAAGAAAAACAATGCAATGACACAGAACAGTGGGAGATCTGTTTGTGTTGAAACTGGAGGAAGGGCAAACACCTTTTTTGACGTTCTTGAAGGTTTGCGCTGCGTCTTTGGTTGAGTGGATGACTGGTGTGGATTCTCAAGTGTGGATGTTGATGGAACAGAGATAATGAGTGAAAAATATGGTAAATTGCTGTATTTGTTTTGCCATTGAGGGATTTAGCCACAGAGGAACCACTGGAAGCATACTTTAGTTCAACTCTATATTTTCCCAGCTTTAATTAACCCAATTTAGAGAGGCCCTTAAACATAGAAAGTATATTTTTGGAAACATTGTTTTCCAGTCGTCTCTGGAACATGATAATGACAAAGACCCCGTTAATGTAATGACATAACAAGAAGCTCACCTGAATAAAGTTACTCTGTGTTTTCGAGAGCCAACAAAAAACAATCCAGTCACAACCACTGCTACCATTGTCCTGATATAACCAACAACAATGCTAGCAGTAAGCTAGCGAGCGATAGCATCATTTGCCAAACAAATTCATAATATTGTTAGCAAAGCTATTGTTTCACTAATGAAAACAGACATGTAACTTTATGTAGCACCAAGTTTACACATGGAGGAGATGAAACGCAGGTACCCAGTCAAACTGTGGCCTCTCAGCAACTCTTGGGTTCTCCATAAAGTCTTATCAGTATTGGCGCCGCAGTCGGATTGGGAAAGAAATTCAGCCTTGGACTTATCCATAGAGACCAGTTGAACAAATGAATGACAACTAAAAACTTTAAAAACTTTATGGATGCCGACCGGGATTTGAAGCAGTTTTCCCACGGTCAGTTTGCCTGTGCACTAGTCTCATCCATTTCTTTGTCAGAGGCCTTTTAAGATAAAAGTGGTTTCTGCAGTGGAGGAAATTCTGCAAGAGTGCTTTCACCTGAATAGGACACAGACGCCAAAACGCTGACAGAGAGTTTAAACTGAAAACCAATGGCAGCGGAAAAAAAACTCACTTACAGACATGAAAAAAAAAAATCTGATGATAGACACTGAAAGCGCTTCATAATGTAAAAAATATCAACATTAAATAAGATAATAAGATTGTAAGATTGTATTTGTTTTTTAATGCCAGTGTTTTAGTTTCTCAGTGGAAACTGTTTTATGTGCCAGTAACTTTTTCCAATACAAATTCTCAATGCCAGTATTTCCTTTTTCAGTTCAGATTTAGTTTTCCCTGCCAAATTATCAATGCCAAAATTTAATGTCACTATTCTAGCCCCTTATTACTTCCACTGTATCTTTACACAGAAGATATAATTTGCTGCTATATTATTGTTTAAACTCTCATTTACAGAACCTTTGAACATAGGGTCTCAATAGCCCAATCAAATGTGATGAAGTGGAAGTGTAGTCAGCCATTTCACAGCCTCTCCTGTCTGCTAAGAGGTCCATGATTTGCACTGGCCTCTCTGCTGGCCTGAGTTCCTCATTTTTCTCACAGCTACAGGTGTCCCACTGAGCCAGGTGTCAACTCAAATGGCAAACATAATCAGCTCCTCTAGGTGGTCTTATTACTCACATGTCACCAGCCCCCTTCTGCTTTAAGCCAACCCCTGATTAAAGGTCCTCAACAGGAGCTCTGCATTATATCCACTATTCACTGCTGGAGTATTTAAACATCCATAGTTCTTTATTCTTGGCTTATAGCATGAAGTCATGTACCGGTCTCATTTAAAGTCACTGGATTTTTTTGCCCAAGGCTCATCAGTCAACACAGAGGAAGTTGTATCTGTTTTGTTAGCATGGTCTTGAATATCAGATAACATGAAACCCTGATGTCTGCATATTGTGAGA
This sequence comes from Trachinotus anak, assembly GCF_046630095.1. NCBI lineage: Eukaryota > Metazoa > Chordata > Actinopteri > Carangiformes > Carangidae > Trachinotus > Trachinotus anak. The sequence goes on from NW_027273870.1 coordinate 23,993,964, forward strand.
ATCAGGAGACTGGGCAGAATTGGCTGCAGCTGATAGTAAAGAGAAATGGGACAAACTTATTGTGCTGACCTGCTCTTCAAACCTGGATAGACATTTGACTACAGTCATAGCAGGAAACAGTGGTTCAGTTTCATCAAAAGTCCCAGTGAACAGTGACAGCGAGCAGCATGAATACCAGAACCCTGGAAATAGCTCACTTAAATGGAATTCAGTCATTTTCAATGTTCTCGCTTACACCTGTGCTTTTCCTGCTACGACAAGCCGAAATGTCAGCTGTGAAAAGGGTGTATTGAATACGCCAAGTAGTACGGAGCTGCTGAACCGTTCATTCACCGTTGTTATCCTTTCCTCTGGGCCCAGGAGGTGGAGCGGATCGCCCATTAATGGGTTGGAGGTTCAATCCCCAGGTTCCCGTGTCCACATGTCAAAGTGTCTTTGGGCTGAATCCTGAGTTGCTGCTGATGAGCAGGCCAGCACCTTACATCTGTCTGTGCGTGTGTGTGTGTGTGTGAATGGGTGAATGAGAGGCAAAATTGTAAAGCACTTTGTCAGTTAAGGTAGAAAACACTATATACCTGCAGTCCATTTACCTTTTACTCTGTGACCTTGAGTCTGTCCACCTCTTCATCAGAGGTCAATGGGGTCAGCTTCCCTTTCTCAGCTGGCTCTGTCTAGTAGCTAAACCCTTCCCCTGGGAGCGATTGCACATATGAAAGGACTGTCTAAGTTTTGGCTGTCTCCAAATGCTTTTGTGTATGGTGCTGTAGAGCAAGAGTAGAGATGTATTATTTTAAGCCTTTCCAAAAACCAAAAATGCAACAGCAAATGTGTAAGGAGTGGATTAAAAGTGTGTTTGTTTACTCTAACTTAAACTGCAAATGCCTGGATAAGCATTTTAAAACCTACTGTAGTAGCTGAGTGTTACTGCTAAGACCAGGGGCATATCATTAACCAGCCCCATTTTTTGCATCTCATGTATTAGCATACATTTGGGTCACAGAGGAACCCATTAGTTTCTGAAAAAGATAAAATGAAAAACCCAGAAGGTCATTTAAATACACTTATCGCTGTTCTTCAGAATCCTCAAAGACTCCTCTAACCATCTGGATGAATAAATATTCTGACTCCTGCATGGTAAAAAAAAAGATATTTAACCTGTTTCCTAAGTTGAGACCCTGTTTCCGATCGAGGTAGCTGGCAGGCTGCCACCTTTGTTTTCATTTGGAAATGGGTTAAAAATGTTTTGTTATCATTCACTGGAATATTTAATTTTCTGAGTTTTTCAAATATCAATGGTAGATTATTTTTTAGAAGCCTAATAATTAGGAAATAAATAATTAATCTGTCTAAAAATGAAAACCTTTTTTTTGTCCTCCACTGTCTGAAATCAAAGAGCTGTTGTTTAATTACTTTAATGAGAATTCTAAGTAGTAAATCTCCCTGTGTCAGTAGTTTTACAAACCTTTTCACTCCTGTCAAGAAAATCATATCTGTGGCTTTACATATACCCACACGAAAAATAAAGTGTCTCATGAATAGAACAAAACAGGTGCACACACACACCTTGATCAGGTAGATACACAAACAATAACACTATTGTCAAAGTCTCAGCAGGGGAATGAAGCTCCCACTGTTTGTATACCCCAGCAGACAGCCACAAATAATGTCTCAGTGATTAAGGAAGAATGATCTGACACAGGCTGAGTGCTTCCCACCAGCAGCAGACATTTCAGTCAGCGTGAAACTCTTCAAACACCTTGGACAGCTCCTGCTCTGCTAACCGCTCCACAATCAGCACCTTGGACAGAGACACAGCCTTATGTCCATGTTGTCTTCTGCAGAGTGAAATACAATCAAAAAAATCTGGCGACTAGAAAGACACAAATACTTGGATTGTCTTTTGCCTGGGTTTGCTGCAACAAAGACTGGGAAGTGTGTGAAAGTGTGAAAAATTAAAGGATAAAAGGAAAAGATACTGTTGTAGTTGCCAGTGTTGGAGGGATTAAAGTGTAAATCCATATGGAGCCAGTAGGGAACATGCATCAGGCGCAGTCATAGGTTTCCTTTTAAGAAACAAGATATGGACTTAATTCAGGACAAGTACATACAAGGAGTCTTCTTGTAGAAGAAAAAAAGCCCTTTATTCTTGAGTATCCCTCATTTTGATCTTTGGGTCCAAGTGAACCTTTGTGCTGAATCTGAAGGGATTCCCCCAGGGCCTTACCGTGTTCACAAAACCAAAAACGTGTTTTGTGAGGTCACAGTGACCTTGACCTTTGACCTTTGACCACCAAATCACCAATCAGTTCATCCCAAATGAACCCTTATATCGAATTTGAAGAAATTCCCTCAAAGCCTTGCTGAGATGTTGTGTTCACAAGAATGGGATGGATGGATGAATAACCTGAAAACATAATACCTCCAGTCACAGCTGTCATTAGTATGGAGGCATAAAAATGAGCACAGTCTTGTATATTTTTGTTATTCTTATTCATTTGTATTATAATAGTTTGTTTTTTTTAACTTTTGACTGGAGTCATCTTGTTAACAATGATAAAGGTATTTATTATGTTGGTTTGTTGGTAGCTGAGACCCCTGCATCTTACCCGATTTACATCAAAGACCAGAACAAAAATATGTCTTGTACTTTATTGTGTCATCCTTGATATTTTTGTACTTGTCTGTGATTTAACATCAGCTAAATTGAACTAAACTGAAGCTTTTGCCCTCATCGTCTCTCACTGAGCACACGTAAATGAAAAGTGACAGAATGATTTACCGTCTCTGGGCTGCAAATTATTCCCGCAACTTTGTTTTCACTCTGCAAACAGATGACAAGAACATCATATATTTTTGTTGATGGTCACACTGATCACTCACAAGGTCGGTAATGTTGTAAACAGAAGTCTTCGGAGAGACGAAAACACTGGTAATTTATGGGCAGAGCCCTGACAAATTACTTTTTCCAGGAAGTAATGAGTAAAGCAACAACATTGAAAATTAATGCCATCTTTTACAATGAGTAATGACTAATATATTAACATTTTATGAATGATAAAACTCAGTATTATCAAAACAAAATACACACAAAAATAATACAATTAAGCCTCTGAATGTTAGGACATGGTTTCACATATCATTGTTCATTTCAGTCTCTCACGTGCACAAGCTGTCCTCGTTTGTCTGTCATGGGGCGCTCTGGTTGGGGGAAGTGGGTGATGCTGTGGGGACGATGCCCAGGGGCAAGCACTTTCCCCCTGGGGAGGGCTGAGTGCCTCTGTCTCTCCAGCCTAGAGCTTCATCATTTATACAAGAGACAAAATAAAACAAACATAACAAAACGACACAAAGTATGAGAGCTGCAGCTCTCTCATATACACTCTCTAACACATGGGGAGGGTAGCTGGAGATGCACACGGAGGCACAGTTTGTCCAACTCCTTGTTCCTGCCTCCCATCATCCCTCAGCAAGCAGCAGTCAGGTGGAAACCCTCTATTAGAATAACAACAATGCTATACACTGTGTATGTGTGCGTCAGGCTGGATGTAACATTAATGGTGTGATTAGCCAGGTTATTAAAGCTAAATTTACTCTAAATGTTCTGCGTCTATTTCTGCATCTGGAAGTGCCCTGATTAGCATATAGCTATTAGCATAAGCATAGCCTGGCAGAACTATTTACGTGTGTGTGAGTGAGAGAGAAAGAGAAGAGGTGAAGAAGGGACTAGTTGTCATTAGTCACGCATGACATCTCTCCACTGTGTGCTTATTTGAGATTTATAGCTCTCTACCAGTGAAGCCATGTGGCCTTTGTCGCACAAACTGAGCTGACTGACAGAGACTGTGGCGTCAATCAAACATCATCTGTCTATGTAGACTAAAGCCAGCAGAAAGTCCACCATTACAGCTGTGAAAGGAGCCATTTTGCCCAGGTACTAAAGCAGCACTCCACTGATTTAGTACTGCACTGCTTGACAGTTGGAGGACACAGATTGAAGACAGGATGTTAAAATCGAGATAGATATGCTGATTTTTAGCACCCAATAAGAATCGTGGTCCAAAAATGGCAAATCCTGCAATTCCCATAATCCCACTAAAAAGTGCTTCACTTATCCACTTTAATCAGTCATTCTGCGTAGGGATGTACATTTTATACAGTGATTAATTAAAGTAACCAAAAGTTTCTATGACCCTTAAAGCCCTTATAAAGTACTTAGTGATCAATATCTTTGTCTTAACAATAGATCAAATAACTACAGTACCAGTCAACATTTCAGTGGCAAACTCTCTTATTACATTTATGTGAATGTGTAATGTAATCGACAAATAAATTATGAAGTATTAATATAGATTAAGATAAAACTTCATTGAGCCCCGGAGGGAAATTCACAAGCTATGCAGTGGCCTGTAAAGTAATTAAAATGATCTCCACCTTTACAGCACAATATACATTATTCTGAAATGGGCCATTATGCATAATACATGCTTTTACTTTTGACACTTTAAGTATATTTTGATGCTAATACTGTTAATACTGCAAATCTGTTTAGCAGACCTTTAAAGCTGACACAGAGTGACACTTGTTTAATATAAAAAACCAAGTGTGAAGTTAAACTTGGTACATAAAATTCTTTACCTTTGTTCCCACCTGTTCCCAGCTTTGTGCTAAGATAAGCTAAGCTAAGGTAAGCTAAGGTAAGCTAAGCTAAGCAGCTGCTGGCTGTAGCTTCATACCCACAGTAACAGACAGGCACGAGTGGTATTGATCCTCTCTCTAGCTTAGATGAGGTGCCTCATGGTACAGTGCTTGATAGACAGCTAGACAGACAGATACACAACTAATAGCTTAGAGAACCCTGAACTTATACACAAGTACATAAGACTGTGCTGTCAATCAAACATCATCTGTCTGTGTTGACTAAAGCCTGCAGAAAGTCCAGCACCAGAGCTGTGAAAGGAGCCCTCGCCCTGATTCAGACGCCCAGAACAAAACGTCTCATTTGTCTATGTATCAGTTCTGAAGGCAAAATCAAAATCAAAACTGCCCGTCCCTCCCACCCTCCCTCCCCTGCTGGATGCATGACTTTGACGGTAAAATGCTGTCAATGCCCATCAAATCAGTACGAACACGGACCTACACACACACACACACACAGTGAGTTCAATGTCAACATGAGGAGAAAAATTGAAATTGTATTTTTCTTTGTCCTCAAGCTCACAGATATCCAGGGAAAATGGGAAAACATTTTCAAGCTGAAACACACACACACACACACACACACACACACACACACACACACTCTTACACAAAGTGAGTGCTGACCGCTGGAGGCTCAGAATAGATGTTCCAAGTTGGACGCAGTTGATGTAACTATTATTTCTCCTCTCTCTTCTGCTCTACTCTCCCCTGGTTCATGTTACACCTATCTCGTCTTCTCTCCCTCCTCCTCCTCTGCTGCTGCTCTCTCCTTTCTTTCTATTCATCTCCCCTCTCTCTCTCTCTCACTCTCCTTCCTCCCCTTTCCTCTCCTCTGACTAGGCTCAACTCACTCCAGTATTTTTAGTATTTGTGAGTAGGCGTCGCCAGGTCCTTATGAATTTTCATGGGTTTGTTTAGTGTGTAGGCTGACACGCTGCTCTTTCTCTCTCTCTCTCCCCCTCCTTTTCCATTTCTCTCTCTCTCTCTTTCACACACACACACAGTCACAACAGTTTAAGAACACAAGAGTACATGCAAACACACACGTGTTAAGTGTGTAGGCTGACTGCTGGTTAATGAGGATGTTTGGAGTCTTGGGAAGAGCCAGCAGCCTACAGCGGGCCTGTCAAAGTCAGCGCTATCATCCTCATCATCCTCCATCATCCTCTCTTCTTCTTTTTCTCTGACTTATGCCTCTTGTTTTCCTTCAGACTCCTCTCCAGCCACAGGTTTGCTCAGATGGAGACGTTCTTAATCCAGGAAATTAATTATCTTCATTTATCTGCTTCATCTCACACCCCTACAGTATGGCTATATGTGGTAGAACGCCCAGTCTCGTGTGTGTGTGTGTGTGTAGCCCTGGGATTACATCTGTGTATCTGCAGTAATACACACACTGTACTGTATGTATGAGTGTGATATGTGTCATATGTTACTGCAGGGGTACAAGGAACATGTATTCTGCTCCTGTGTGTTACAGTAATTACATTACAGGCTGACATGTGGGGCAGCTCAATTCTATTAATTAAATAAGAGGCAGAGGCTTGTGTCTGAGTGTGTGTTGTCCATTAGATACGAGCATATGGATCACGTCAGGAAGAATTAGGGCGCTGAGGTCCTCACAGACTGTCTCAGAGGGAGAGACACACACAGGAGCACACATATACATATGCACATTATCACACACTCTTCACAGACAGGCGTGTGGAGCCGTGTGGACGCTCTGTGCTGTGTTTTGTGATGTTTTCCACGTAGGCCATTTAAAAGAAAGTCTGGACGGCTGCAGTGGGACTCCTCACGTCTTTGTTCTCCTCTCTCCTGCTCCTCTGGCTACAGCTGGTCTATGGCTTGTGACAGATCCAGCCTCGGCATGTGCTGATTTGCAGCATGCATAAGTGTGTGTGTGTGTGTCTGAGAGTGTGTGTTTATATGTACTCCTCTCTGCTCCCCTCTTCTGTCCCACTTCAGCCCAGATTAGAGCATCCGTCTCCTAAGGGAGACAAAAATATAAAAATAAAGCTTTTTACCGGAACACTGATCTAAACACACACACACACACACATATTCATATGTACTGCAAACACACACACACACACACAGGGGGTGTAAGGGTGCATTACGAAAGCCTACAGAGAGTAGGGCAGGGAGAGCACTCTTGCAGCAGGATCCAAAGAAAATTGTTTTCTTTGAGTAGTCAGCAAACTGCAAAGACAGAAAGAAAGAAAGAAAGAAAGAAAAAGAATTTGGCTGTTGTTCATCCTCCTCTAGTGTAACCTGATTTCTGCTTTAGTAAGCTTTAATAATTTTCCATGGTTACACATTTCACTGGTGCTAGAAGACACGTCAGCAGATCCTCATCAACTCAAACAACTGTGGCCTCGGACTGAGACTTTCTAATAAGCCATGATGTTACCTTGGAAATAGTTGTCTGACCAAATAATGTGGAGTCAAAGTCTTCAGACAACCCTGTTTCATGGTCTTCAGCAATGGATGGACCATGAGATGAGACTGAAAGCTATTAACAACCCAAAAAAATCATTCTTATTAATGGCTTACTATTGATGAATAACATGACTTACTAACCATTAATAAATAACACATTTTGAAGCACTTTGTGTAAGTCAGTAGATGTGTTTTACACATTGTAATTGATGATTATATAACTGGTTAATTAATATTTTTAGATTCATATTTTCAGAAATAAGAGATTAATAACTTCTTCATCTGTTAATTAATTCATCAACTGTCTCTTATGTTGTCATGAAGTCTGCAGGTATGAATGTTAATAAATCATTAAAAGAATAGTTCAACATTTTGGGAAATACACTTATTCCTCTTTATAAGTTCTCAGGCTTGATCTATAAAGTTTTAATGAAGATTTTATTATCCACCAATAGATTTCTTACAACTTATTAGCCCTTTAGATAGATAGATAGATAGATAGATAGATAGATGGATGATAGATAGATAGATTATAGACAGATGGATAGATGATAGATAGATTATAGACAGATGGATAGATGATAGATAGACAGTAGATAGATGGATAGATAGATAAATCAACCAGACCCGAACAAGTAGAAAAATGTAACCTTTACTTATTTACAGATTGTACAGAGGTACTGAGTGACAAGGTATTTACAACACAACTAGTAGCTTAGAAACCCCTGAACTTATACACAAGTGAGATACACAGCAGGGAGACCCAGAGGACTACACACCAACGCACACCATCCACCCAGTACTATATGTATATGTGTGTACACCCGGGCTGAAATGAAGAACTGTGCTGCGCCTGGGAACATTTTCCACATCTTCCTCGTCAGCAGCTGGGGTTGTGCAGGATCCGGGAGAGTAACCACCCGGGGTCCCGGTCAGACGTGGTGCACCAACCAGGGTGGAGGGGGACGTTGGTACGTGCGGCCCAGTAGGTCTAACTCAGGGTAGAACTCAGGTGTTGCAGCAAAATAGGTACCACCAGAAACACGAGCACATCATGCAATTTAAAAAATCCAAAAATAAAACAAAAGGTTGGTGTAAAAATCTCTGTGATGGTGGACGTACAAAACTCAATGTGCACGCTCTCTTAACCACAACAGTACAGATGAAACATGTGTGTGTGTGTGTGTGTGTGTGAGACTGTATTTGTGTTATATGAGTAAGAGCCAGGTCAAATGTTATGTGTGGGACGAAGGGAAGAGTGTACAGAAAAGTACACACACACACACACACACACACACACACACACACACACACACACACACACAAACACACACAAACACACCAAAAACAACCTCTAAATGCACATATAATCCTCTGTCTTATATAAATGCCTGCATGGTGTAAACCACACACACACACACACACACACACACACACACACACACTCGTTCACACTGCAGTGAAACAGCACAGACTCGTAGTGGAAGAGAACTATGTGGGTGGGAGGGGGTTTGTATTAGCCACACAGGCTGGACTATCATTATTCATTCAGCGTGATTCAGATGAGAGACCCAGCTACGTGTGGCTAGTTAACTGGTGAGCTGACCAGGACAGTTAACTAGTCTGTTGACCCAGCAGTGAGGACTGTACAGTGAGGTCCCAACCAACCAACAACACACCAGAGGAAAATAAATAAATAAATAAATAAATGAAAAAAATTACACAAGAATCTAAAACATGCCAGTCTTTTTTTTTTTTTTTTTTTTAAGAAGCAGAATAAAAAGCCACGTTGTTATTGAAATGAATTCAACACTTGATACCATTCAAATCAAACAAATGAAATCAGTTTCTAACATTTAAAACAAAGATTTCTCTGTACAGAAGTATAATATTGCAACCTGATATTGTGCATATAACTCACACACCAAACCTGTTAAGATTACCAAGAGGGGCAGCGTTCACCGTTCAAAGGTGCGTTTTTTTTGTTTCAAACTGTCTCGCATTCTTTGCAGCCATATATATAGATATATATGTTTGTGTGTGTATGCGTGTGTGTGTATAAGAGAGAGAGAGAGAATAGAAAATAGAAAGAAAGAGAACAGAGACAGATGCTCAGCTAACGGGATATCAAGTCCTTTTCCCATCAAAATCCTTGTGCTCAAAAATCAATGCCCTTACTCAGTAGATTATGGATTTCTAGAACACTCATACACACATTGCCAGCACGTCGAGTGTGTGCGTGTATGTGTGTGTGTGTATGTGTGTGTGTGTGTGTGTGATTGAGCGTTGCCTCTGTAACGAGTCACTTTGCAAACTCTCTGTGTTGCCACGTGACTCTCTCTGCTGAGACACAGTGCTGCGTTCTCGCCAACAGAGAGCCACACAAGTACCAGCTACTCTGGCGCTCGTCCACAAGTATTAATTTGATGAGTAAATCTGCAACAGTGATGCACTCAGCCTCTAAATTCACTACGGAAACATTAAAATGGGCCTGGAGCTCTTTTGTTAAACATAGAAAGTTATTAGAAAAAAGTACTGTATCCTACGAGAGCCGGTTGTTGTATCTGATGAATTCTTACGACTACGGATATTAAGTGATTTCCAACAATATGTTGAGTTTTTAAACACCACGACTGAACTTTATTCTTCTGATACTCTGATATTTACTCTATAGAAAGAAGCAGGGAAGGAGCAAAAAAGACAAAGGAAGATATAAGAAAACAAACAAAAACTAATGAGGGAGGGAGGAAAGGCTAGGGTGAGCACAGTAAAGGCTTAAAAAAAGAAGAGAAAGATTAAGAGTTAGTGTTGTGTATACTGTATGATGCTGTACCCATTATCTAATACTGTAAAACTTCTGACCTCACAATGGAAACTGACAGAACTGCGCCCTTAATGGTGCCCTAAAACCCAATGTCAAAGAGAAATAAGAGAAAAGAAAACATCTATCCAGCGAATGACTGAGAATGTTCATATTTTTCAGTATAAAAGTGTTTTTGGTCAAACGTCTGTGTTAGGTGGCAGGATATAAAATCTACAAAGTGCACAAAGAGAAGCTATCTCATAGCCTCGACACACACACCCACCCTAAACTACTATCTTAGACTACTGCGTATGTGCATGTGCGTGTGTGCGTGTGTGTATGTGCATATATATTTGTGTGCAAGTGTGTGCACATATGACCCTGTATAGGAGTTTAACTGTAACACAGGGCAGTAGGAAGCATGCAGTATGACCTGAAGGCTAGCTAAGAGAGGAAGCAAGGATGCTATACTGTTCTGTCTCTAGATCTAGAAACACTAGAACACACACCCTCATCCTGAGAGGCGTTTTACTGGCGGCCACATTTGGTCCACTTTTTGGAATGTTCAATTCACTGACATCAACAAAGCCAACAGTCGTGGTTTTTTAACTTCCCCCCAAAAAACAGACACGGTGTGTGTGTGTGTTCAAGTGCTTGTACATCTGCGGGCAGGATACGCTGACACACTTCTCAGACCTGTGTCCTGACCAGCTGCCCGCCTCCCAGTCTAGTCTATTACATAGAGAGTAATTTCCATTCAAGTCAAGGTTTACTCTAGTGTAGTTTACTACTCTTTAAGCCATGCTGGCAGTGCAGTTTGGAGGCTCAGACAACATACGGGTTGACTGTAGAAATCATAGTGCAACAGGAGAGTCCTGGAGAGGGGCGGGTGTTTTTAGGTGACATGTTTGTGTGTGCGTGTGTGTAATCTCAGAAAGAAAAGGGGGTTTTCTGTGTCCCCATCATCTCCAAGAGGCTGGTGAGAGGGCGGGACAGGTCGGCTCTTCTTCCAAACACGCCATCGTATCTTCCACCAGATCGCACTGTACAGTGTCCCTCTCATTCCGCCAAGATTTCTATCTGTCTTGTCAGACATATTGTCCGTTTTTACCTCGTTGCCCACAGCTTGAGGCTAGTACACACACTGACACTCACACACACTCTTCATCTTGTATTGTGCCTCCAGGTGTCCCTGGGGCCCCAACCCTGCCCTATAGAGGGTGTGATAAAGAAACAATGATTTATTTACTCAGCATCACCATTAACCTTTTAGTCCAGAGCAAACCCTCCCGTCTTTCACCTGTGTGTGTGTCTGTGTGTGTTTTCGTATATGTGCTTAGAATCAGAGCTGCCTGGTCCGATCACACACACACCTCTGTCTTGCATGCGTGTGTGTTAGTGTGTTTCAGTGAGAGTAAGCGTGTTGTGTGTGACTCTCAGACGTCAGACTCGATGCTGGGCATGCGGCGGTAGAGCCGGGGACGGTTGCTGCCGGCGCTGGAGGCTCGCGGCGCTGTCACATAGCTCATTGGCTGAGAGGCAGCAGGTGGGACCATGTAAGCCACCACGGGGGGCTCCTGCTGAGGGTAGAACACTTGTTGGTCGACATGGCCGCCATGCTGGTTGATTTGATGGTTGCCATGGTTACCGAGGGTAAGTGTCATCGGCATTCGCTGCTTGTAGAGCTCGTGGGCAGAACTTCTCTGTGGAATGCGTGAGGCAGCCTGGGAGGCAGGATCTCGTTGTGTTGTGCCGGGGGCCGACTGGAGGAAAGGGTTGTGCGAGGGCCGATCGGGGAAGAGACTCTTTGAGCGCCGGGGGAGGGGCATTGGGGCGTCCAGACTGTGGTGGTGGGACGGTGACGGAGAGGGGGGGCTGCGGCTGCTGAACGGACGATCAGAGCGCATTGTGAGAACATTAGCGTAGGCCCCCTCGTCCAGGGTCAGCTCCCTCTCCCTATCTCTGTCGGGCAGGCTCAGCCCCCGCAGGTGAGCGTGTGGCTGCGACTGCCGCTCGGGAATGCTGTCCGGAATCATGTTCTCATAGGAGTGCTGACGACTCAGCTGGAGGTGCTGAGCTGACGAGGAGGTGGGGAGAGGGGATGGAGAGGGAGAAGAGGGCTCAAAGTGGCTGACGAGCCCGTCCCCTTCGCCCACCAGGCCCAGCTCGCTCTGGGGAAGGTAGTGTGTAAACATGTCCCCGCTGTGTGGGTGAGTGTGTGTGTGGGAGTAGTGTGAATGGAGGTGGTCTTCACTGATGTCATACAGGTTTCCCAGGTGGGCGCAGGCATCACAGCGAGCCTGTGGCGAACGAACGGTGTAGAGGCCGGAGTAACCAGTCAGCTTGGTCAGGCAGGAGCGACAGTGGCCAGGCCTGGCGCCCTGTGTCGCCGTACCTGCACTGGGTGCATCAAATGAACCTCCAGCCTTGTCTTTGACACTAGAAGGAGAGAGGATGACAAGGATTACACAAAAAGACAATAAAAGCACTTGAGAAAGTTCTCGGGTGTGTTTTGTGCGCTGAGTGTGGTACCTGCTGTGTGTGTAGGTGCTGTATTTCTTGTCCTTCAGGGAGTGCAGGTCAGCCTCGGCGCTGTGACTGTGATGCAGCAGGCTGGCGCTCAGCTGCAAAATAGGTGTGTCCCCCTGGTGGGAGTGTGTGTGAGTGTGTGAGTATGTGCTGTCAGGTGGAAACAGGTCAGGAGGGTAACTGTGCTCGTCACCTCCCCCCTGGCTGTCTCGCTGGTAGGGGGGAGCTGACTGGAGACTGGCCTGGTCTGAGTCAATGGAGTAGATCTTGGTTCCTCCGCCACTTCCTCCTCCTCCACTTCCTCCTCCACCCCTCTTCCTCAGCTGATTGATAGGCTTAAATCCGCCCCTTGCCCCCATGGAGTCAGAATCTTTGTGTGATTGCGGCCGGCTGGAGCACTCTGAGATGTCGGAGTGCGGCGGCTCTTCGGGCAGGTATCGCTGGCTCTTCATCGGCGGGGGTCCAGGTCCAGATGCTGGGGCGGGGCTTTGGCCAGGGCCGGGAGACGCGACAGAAGGCTGTGTCTTCAGTGTCTCCACACTTTTCTTCCACAGGGCTCGAGGTTTTGAGGCAGAGCAGGCCGGCCCCGCCAGGCGGGTCTTACCGTTGTCGTTGGTGATTGACAGCTGAGGCTTGTTGGGGCTGGTCTGGTGAGCAGGAGGTTTTTGTTGCGCAGGAAATGGCGCAGCATTGTTGAGGAGGTTTTTATGTCGCCCGGACAATGACAGGAAACCCTGCGGACCAGCGGCGTTGCTATAGAGACCAGGACCCTTCTGAGGGAGACTATGGAGTGAGTTACCTAGGAGACAAGGAGAGATGCACCTCAGACAGCAGATACAATAGATGGATGTCTGGATGGATGCTCCGGCAGTTAGGTGATAAATTATCTATTGCTCTGGCATGGTGTGTATACCACCTAATGTCTCTCTAATCATGAGGTGAGCTCGTGCGCGACAGTCAATGAGATTAAAGACTGGAGTCCACATCAAGGTGAAGGGAGTCACCTTTACTTTTGCATACACAGACTGTATAGAAGGGGAAGGGTAACCTCTGTACGTGTGAGAAATCTTATCACAGGTGTTGCAGGTAGAATCTATGGTTTTTGTTTGAACTGTTATGTAATATATAGTTTACTGTGTGTAACAATACTACAGTACCTTTCCCTGACATCACATCGAGGATGCTCGGCTGCAAGAGGACAGTGTTGCGTTTGGGAGAAGACAAAGCAATGGACTTGGCAGACTTGAGCAGGTGCAGCATGTTGGCTTGAGGACTGAAGTCCAGCTCAGGAGTCTTCTTCTTCATATCTATGTGAACGCCATGGATACAGCTCCATATACCCTGAGAGGAGGAGAGGAGAGGAGAGGAGAGGAGAGGAGATGAGAGGAGATGAGATGAGATGAGATGAGAGGAGAGATAAAATAGAAGACTTCATTCTCATTCCAATGACTTGACAAAAAAAAGTTCAAACCTGCACAAGATTAATTTCCTTGCAAGGTAAATTAGAAGAGACCTCTGCATCCTCTCGTACAGTGAGTTTACAGCAAACCTTAACCTCATTTTGTTTTGTAATATGGCTAGAAGAGATAATCTCCCCTTTCTTAGATGAACTGCTTTGAGAGGCGCCTGGAAAATTAAATTTAGGCGATGATGTCACTGGAGGGAGCCTTTGAGTGCAAGGAGATGTTCTTCCTAGAGCCACTTAACCTCCAGCATCGCTGCTCTAACGGCATGCACACACTGAGACAGACAGACACACACACACACACACGCACGTACACACACACACACACACACACACACACACACACACACACACATTGCACTCTTTTTGTAAAACACTTAATGTGTGAAATGCTGCTCGTCTGGAATAAAAGCTCTGCCTAACACAGAGACATGACATATGAATAATGAAAAAGTGGTCTGTCTGGGTGTGCCCATTTCTGTTTTGTGTGTGTATGTATCTAGGTTTGTTTGTGCGTGCACCTGTCTGCCTGTGTGTCTGAGTGCGTGGTCAAGCCTGGCCCTTACCTCAGTGCACCTGAATATGTGAAAACATTTGTAACTTTGTCAGACCAGACTTGTGTATGTATGTGTGTGTGTGTGTGTGTGTGTGTGTGTGTGTGTGTGTGTGTGTGTGAGGGTGAGAGAGAAAAAGACTTGTCTGTGCTTTGTGTGTATGTATATGAGAACGGGTCCACGTTCTCATCCTTTTAGCTGTTTGATTCCTCTATCCTGCCGTCCATATGCGCAGCAGTAAAATTCATCTCAGCCCTGCTCTATAATCACACTTTCCTCTCTTATCACGCACACATATACACAGATTCCTTCTATTGTGTGTGTGTGTGTGTGTCTCACAAACACACACACATAAACGGATGTCCACAGATTCTTCAGGCATTCACGCAACTAAACGTCCTTTTCTGCGCGTTCCTGTTTGCATTTTCATCGCCTCTGAGGAACCATGAAGATTAGGCAAATTCCACAGATAAAGGATTAAAAATCGACTGCTTTGTTTCAGATGCAATTTCTTTCCACACAACAAGACAAGCAACAGAATAACTGTTTTTGTAATTTACTGTGTGAAGTTTGAATTGATGTTGTTAAACATCACAAAAGCCTTGCCGCCTGTCTTCAAAGTTGCAGTAATGTGCTGAGGTTTTCCTTCTGTCATCTCTCTGCTTCAGTATTTAACCATATGACAACAATTTGCAACTGTAGTTTAGTTTTGTTTCTCTTTGTGTGTGTTTAACCCACTCGTTCTCTTCATCTCACTCCTTTTTCGAGCAGTCTGCAAGTCGGCTTTAATGTTTAAACGTCAATAACTACAAGAAATTCCCATCTCAAGTCCTGATATTGATAGTGCAACAAACAGTGATTTCTTACAGTGTGAATCAATGCTGTACATTAGTTGTTGCACTCATGAGGATGGTGTTTGATCAGTAAAGTGGAGTTCAGCACTGCAAATTCAAACAGCAACATCTGAAAGCACTACTTCAGAGGCAGCGCGGGCAAAAACTGTTTCCCCAGGAACCGAACACCGGACCTACTTCCTGCTGTCAAAAGGCAGGTGAAGTTCCTGCAGTGGGGAAGAGTTATTATTAGAAATGCCTCCTTTCCTCACCCTGCTGATAGTGAAGAGCAGACCGGGCCTTCCAGAGCACACACCAGTGAAGCAGTATCTCAGCCTCCAGTAAAAAAGGTGCTCGGAGATGAAGGTGAGGATGGAGAGGCCCATGGCTGTGGCCAGCATGTAGAAGACCCCCGCCATGTTGTCCACGTCCAGCTGGCTGGACATTACCTCGTTCTTCTCGTTGTGGCAGATCCCAGTCAGCCACTGGGCCTCCAGCTCCTCCATCTCACCTGTTGGAAAGGTAGAGAAAAGGCAAAGTGAAGGTTTGAGATGGAAGCAGAAGGTGCAGATGAGGAACAAGATAGAGGAGTAGAAAGAGGGAGGGGGTGGGGAGTAGAGGGAATAAGAGAGGTGTGGTGGAAAAAAGGTTGTGTCATTACAAGGGAAGATGGAGAGGAGAAGAGGAGAGGAGAGAGGTGAAGTGGTAAATAGATCGTAATGGAAAGGAGACAGGAGTTGGAGTGAAAACAGGGTTGTAGGAGGTGGGGGAAGAATTGATAGTGATGGAGTGATAAGGAAAGATGGGAAGAATTATTATCAGATTGAGTGTATTTGTGTGTCTTAGTGTGTGTGTGTGTGTGTGTGTGTGTGTGTGTGTGTGTGTGTGTGTGTGTGTGTGTGTGTGTGCTTGAGCATGCAGGTGTTTGCCCTGAATAAAAGGGCCGGGTGTGAAGCGAAGCGCTTTAGTGGTTTCAGCAGTTTGATTTCTGTCTGGCTCATTCTCTTTCTTCCATTCGCACCCTCTCACAGCTTATTATACAGAACAATCCGGAGGAGTAAACATAACAGGACACGGTGGGCGCACACACACACACACACACACACACACACACACACACACACACACACACACACACACACACACACACACGCGCGCACAAACCCACACAGAGTAATGATGATGAAATGGTGTGTTAAGACTAGCCCCTGATAGCTTTCTGACAGAGGGAGGGAGGACAGAGGGAGAGTGCTGGGGGTGGGGGAAGAAGGGAGGGAAGCTGAGCAATGGCACAGCTGTAGTGACACTAAAGGCCCGCAACAACCTAGAAACTTAAACTTCAGAGCAGCGTGACTGAGATGGAGTGGAACGAGTATGTGTCCGAGTGCCTCACCATCTCCTATGATGCCCAGTATGGCCAGGTCAACTAGCCGTTTCCAGTAGGATCCTTTCTGCAGGGCGATACCATAACCAGTGGTGGCAAAGATGTAACCGCTGCCGATGGTCACCAGCTTACAGCCGTCGTCTCTGCCAGCCATGTAGTTCAACACTGCGGCGTCGTAGATGAAAGCGTCCAGCTTTCTGTAAGAGAAGGACGCACACTGGATTCACTGTCAAGAACAGTGGTTCCCATGTCACATCATTATGAAATGATTACCGTGAAAGGACAAAGAATAACAAACACATTTTGTGCCTCACAAATTTATGTCTGCAGTCGATTTTCTCTCATTCTTTATTCTAACAGTGAAATTCTCACTAAGTCACCATATGGTTGGACATACACAACCAGTGATGAGGGTTCATAAGCAGACACTGGAAAGCTTCAAAGGAATAGTTCAATATTTTTTCGGCCACCAAGAAGGTTATGTTTTCATCTGTTTGTTTGTTTGTGTGTTTGTCTGCAGGATTACGCAAAAAGTACATCTTTATACCAAAGTTATTGTAGATCTGGTTAAAGGAGTGGAGCCAGGGATTTTTTTTTTATCACTTTCCCTCACACTGCATGATTGACATTTTCATCAATTTCTCAGGAAATAACATTTGGATCTTGATGTATAAAAATATACCATATATTTATGGTTCTGACATCTATGACTTCCAGCTAATAATCTGGATAATAATATGGTTCTAACAGACGTGTAGGATTGTTTGGCCTTAGTGGAGATATGCGCTTTACTGAGTGACATTCTAATTAGGGAATATAGTACCAGTCAAAAGTTTGGACAATTGAATGCTAAAGTGTGTCCAAACTTTTGACTGGTACTGCACTTTCTTGCTGAGATTTAGATGAGAAGATCAATACCACTCATGGCTGAGAAATAATCCAGCACATAAACACCTCTAAAACAGTTTTTGCACTTCAGTTTTTGTGCAGATTGAACAAACCATACATAAGTGTTAATTAGTGAGCTTCATAAGTGCTTGTAGGCAGATGCTGTTATCTTTGGACATCACCAGGCTCGCAGTTTCCCTCCGTTTCCAGTCTTCCCGCTAAACTAACTAACTTGCTGTTTGCTGTAGCTTCATATTTACTAAACAGACAAAAGACTCATATCAATCTTCTCATTTAACTCTGAGCAAGGAAGTGAAGAAGCATAGAAAGAAAAAAAAGTCAGTCACTGATCTTCTCACAACTTATATTTTAGACAGTAGACGCTTCATTTTAAGGGGTCTCAAGCCCAAAAGGGTGGTGCGTGTACAGAGAAATACACCAAGAGGGCACCAGAAATTAATATTTATATGATATATTATAATAATTGGCACATTCTTCTGTGGTTCCAAGCATCAATATTGGTTCCTACTTTTCACACCTTGTTATGATACATCGTCATATACAATTAAATATTGTTTGTCTTGTGTTACATGTGATTCCATTTCATTGCACTGCATTTGTGGTTTGTCTTCAACTGATGTCAAAAGAGGGAAAGATGTGACATTTGAACCATCAGACCGCAACACTGAAACGTCACCACTGATGATAATGTACATACAGTGTGGTGACTGGAACAGTGTTCCTCAGATCCACAAATAAACCACTTGGATTACCCACAACGCTCTGGTTTCTTGGAACTGGATTTTCTCATGCAAATCAGATTTGGACTCGGGGTACGGCTGAGAGTACTCTCCAGTGTGTGCACTGGAAGAGTAAATATTCACGCACACGGGGATGTCTTTGTTCGAGCAGAGCCGCACTCTTTCACTCGCAGGTTTGATCATTATTCTGATGTGACGGGGTGAATTCAAACCAATCCCCCTGTGTGGGCCTGAAACATCTGAGCTCAGCAAAAACATAAGTTTGATGTATGACTCTTAACCAAACACAATGTAACTGGGACCTGATGGATTGGACCTATATAACAGCAGAGTCCTGTTTTTAACTTCATGATGAACAAAAATGGTTTCATATAATTCAGTGAATACACCCTGATGCTAATCGTCCCGCCCCAGGCCCTCTAGATATGTATGCAGAAATATAAAACACTTTGAATTAAACTGTTCACCAAAGGGCATATGTTAAATGAATACATCTGTTGTTGGAATAGTTTTTTTTCCTGCACAGAGAATTCAAGGCCAAGATTAATTCATTTAAGTGTATACTGCATTTGAAATAAAACACAGATCCATTACAGTATGTGCAGCATTATTATAAGTCAAAGCCTATTTTATTGCTTCCCTGAAATTTTGACTCGAGTGTACATTTTATTTCGTCCAAACAACCACTTTTGCCTAAGAACTAAATTAAACACTGATGATTCTGCTGAACACATTCATTATGCAGTTTTGATGTTGCATAAACAAAGCCTCGTATAAGAGATATCTATTTGATATGCAGTATCAATAAAGTAAATGCAGAAAGGGAAAAGCAAAAAGTAAAATAATGTTTGGGGAAAATACTCTAAAGATCAAAGCACGCAAAACTAATGAACAAATAAAAGCACTGCAGCCATCCCTCCATTAGTGTGTGTGTGTTTAGGACAGAGAATAAAGGTGGCCAACTCCAGAACAAATTACACTCTCTCTCTTTTGGCAGCTCCCTCTTTCCAGCAGCAACACGACTCTATAATGAGCACTTGCAGACAGCCTCTGCATTTTACCACCGGTGACAGAAACACTCAGCACAGTTACTGCAGCATTTTAGCATGAGCTAGTGCTGGGACCCATGGGGCCCGGTTTCAGTGATGCAGTGTCTTTTCACATGTTCTTAAGCATGCTGTCTGCAAACAGAATTACCCTCTCAGGTATAATAAAGCTCAACTTGACGTGAGTTGGCGTGACATGCTAACAGTACCCAGTCTTGAGGCTGATCAGGGCATCCTGGACACCGTTCTGATGGTATTTGGTCATGTACTGATGCATATCTGGGTAGTTCTTCCTGATGTTGCGCTCGGTGCTGCCGTTTGGAACCGTCCCAAAGCGAAATGGTGGTGAGTAGGAATATGGACTCTGGAACTGCAGGGAGAGGGAGGAGGAAAGGAAAAGAGGGACAGATTGTTTAAAGAGGAAAGTGATAGGAGGATACAGGATGACACATGGACAAAACAGAAAAACAAGGAGACTCAAAGACGAAGAGAAGGAATGAGAGACAGCACGAAGAGTCAACAAAGAGGAGAAGAAGGGTAGTCCGAGTAAAAGAGGGAGCAACAGTGTGAAAGTGAAGGAGAGACACGGGGTGAGGAGAGAGCAGGAAGAGTGGACAGTGACAAGAAGAGACAGAGGAGAAAGGAGGAGGGAGAGACAGTGGAGTGGACTCATCAGTCATCATCATTGTGTGTCCAGTCTAGCGTAAGACTGGCTGAGGTTCTGCTGACACAGCCAGCCTCTGCAAACTACACACACACACACACACACACACACACATCCAAACACAAACATACACGCACAAGTCTTTGATCTATGCAGCCTGTGTGTGTGTGTGCCCGTGGGTCTGCTGTGCTGGCAGTGGAAGTGTGGTGACAGCTACGGCCAGAGGGTTTGGGCTGTTGAAGCCCAAGGGCGCTCCCCGGAGAGTCCTGTCTGGCCGCAGGGCTGGCATACATTACAAGAGCAACCCTGACTGTGAATGCATTTAGTTTCTTCCGTGTGCGCATGTGCACGTCTGTATCCGTGTGTCCATATGTGTGTAATCCCACCTTCTTGTCAGACAGTCCGGTGACTTGGTCCACAAACTCTTCCTGGATCATGAAGGCAGCCAGGTTGGCAGTGTAGGAGGCCAGGAAGATGACGGCAAAGAAGGCCCACACTGATACGATGAATTTACTGGTGGTGCCCTTTGGGTTCTGCACGGGCACAGAGTTGTTGAACACCAGACCCCACAGCAGCCATATGGCCTTACCGATGGTGAATGATGGACCATGTGGGTCTGAGAAAGAGAAAAAGGCAGAGGAGCAGAGGGAGTAATAAAAAACGAAAAGGTGAGAAAAGAACCAAGAAAGGCCAAGGCAAGAAAAGGTGTATGAAACCTTAAACACACATTTCTAGCTGTTGGTAAGGGGCTGATATATTGGGGTTAAAAAACAGCCCTGTGTACACTACAATACACATTTTTTCTCCCTGAAGTTCCTGCCTTAATGTTTTCTTTCAAGTAGCTGGAAAAATTATAAAAAGCATCATTACAATGGTTCTAAGTTTTGTGACTCATCACATTTAACTACATAAAATCACCCAAAGGAAAAGCTGCAATAAGGGCATTGTGTTTCCATTTGATTCATTTGGTATCTAACTGCTGCTGTATAATGTGGCTGAACATAATGTTTAAGAGAAAGAGAAATAATAATAAGAAAGAGAAAGGCTACTTTATTTCTACACTGCTCACACATTTTTGCAGTGAAGCCTTTGTTTGGGTTTGGAGCATGATCAATAGGTGAAGACAAAAACTTCTTTTGGCCAAGTAGATCGACCTTTACTTGTAGCAAGTCAAAATCACAAACAAATGTAGTCAGTAAGTAAGTAGAAAAGATTCGTATTTATAAAAATAAATAAATAAATAATAAGAATCAGTGGTGACGTCCACACTTCTAACTTCAGCATCTCACACACAGTGTGGGAACTTTGAGCGCTGAGTTTTCTGCTCTATATCTGTACACAGATGTTCTCTTTTTCACAGTGTCTGTGTGTTACCTCACCACTGGTATCATTTGTTCACAGATTTTGTTCACACAGTCTCTCTGTTTTTTTTTTTTTACAAATACAAACCTTTTTTAAAAATGTACAAACTTCTTCTCTCTTCATGCACATTCATTTTACAGGTTTACAAAGGTTAACTTACAACTACAAACTTATTTGTGAAGATCACATTACAAGTTCAAAGTTTTACTGAGCCTAACTTGAGCCCATAGAGATGCTGCATGCAGATATTTACAGAACTAATGCACCAAAAACTGCAAGTCAAGAGGGTCAGCCATCACAAAATTTCACTTAAATTTCAAAAACAACAGCCCTGTTTATTTCAAAGTTGGCCTTAACTGGTGAGATGTACCGCTGCAACACAATTTGATTTTACAGCCCAGAGCAGCAATGCAAGTTGAAGTGACCTCCAAACTGGATTCAATAATTTTTTTTTTATGTTTATGCATTTCAGCTGAAAACGTTGGTGCACAGGGTAAAGCCATGAACTAACTATTGAAGGAATAGTTTGACATTTTGGGAAATATGCTTATTTATTTTCTTGGTGAAAAATTAAGTGAAAAAAAAACACTCTCATGCCTGTATTGTAAATATGCAGCAACAGGCAGCCGCTGATTAGCAGAGATTAGCATAAAGGCTGAAAACAGAGGGAAACAGCTAAACCTGCTGACTCCCCTACAGACTCACAGTGAAAACGGGACTCAAGAAATACTCTGGTACATAACCCCATAACATCACAATATGCTGTTTCACACTTCTCGATTAAACAAACAAAATGAACAGTGAGTTGTTGGAAAAGGTTATGTTACTGATGTTACAGAGGCAGGCCACTTCCAGTCATTATGCTAAGCTAACTAACCGATTGCTGGCTTTAGCATCATATTAACCTACAGACATGAGAGTTGCACTGACCTCCTCTTTTTTTATTTTTTTTTTACATATTATATTACCTCTTTACACTCGCTCTCAGATCTTTTTGCATAATGTTGATATACGAGATGTTTTTTATTTATGCTGTTCAACTCTTTTTATTATACTTAGGTTATTTTCTTTTATCTGGTTTTACTTTTTTTGTAAAGCACTTCATAAGAAATGTGCTATATTATTATTATTATTATTATTATTGTCATTATTATTATTAATAATAATATTCATAATAATGTCAGATCATTTTGCATAATGTTGATATTATTATTATTATTGGTAATAATAATAATAATAATAATAATAATAATAATAATAAACTGTCCACAACTAAATAATTTTATTTTCCAAAATGTGGAACTACTCATCTCAAAGAAACTATTGGTAAAGGAAACATTATTAGGAAATTACATGGTTGGCATTTGTTGTTCAATCAGTGCATAAGATGAAAAAATAGTCAACTAAAATGCATTGTATAGATTTACTGAACCTGAAGGAAAATGATAGCAAAAGCATTCTTCACTTTCTACACCTGGATTGGCCTCAAGTTCATTTAAATATTAAATTAAGCTAAATTTTGTGTGAACACAACATTAATCTCCAATTCACTGCCATCAGGGCGGCTCCACTTTCTGATTTTTGATGATGCCTCAGATTACAGAGTTGGTGACTAGCTTTGGGATAAAGAATTTTTAATGCTCTGTAACATCAACTTCACTGTCTAAAGTCAGAGTAATAATAAGGTCACTTCTTTTGCTTCAGGGGAAGCTTGGATTTGTGCTTCTTGCTCTGGGGAGAAACGATTGGTGTGATGTTCCTGATCTCCCGTGTGTGTCTGTAAGCCTACCTTTGCCTTGGGCCAAGTTGCGGTTGAAGCCCAGCGGACTGACAAACTCAAAGAGGAAGACTGCGATGGCTGTGACGATGAGCAGCATCACAAACATCATCACCCAAACTGATGCACTGAAGGGCTCTGAGAGGATGGAGAGAGAGAGAGAGAGAGTCAAAATCGTGCACATGAGACTGTGGAGGAGCCGACGCTGCATTAAAAGTGAGGCATGGAGAAAGAAAGAGGAGACAGACTCACAGAAATAAAGGAAGAGAAGCCAAAAAGAAAAGAGAGAACAGGGATGAGGGAGAGATAAAGCAAGGAAAAGATGATAGAGAAGACACAGAGAGGGGAGAAAGGGAGACAGACGAAATGAGAGAGAGGAGGGGAGGAGAGGGAGAGTTAGTCACAGAGAGTTTGACGGAGCACATTTCCATATTTCTCATTATTCCCTTGGATGAGAGCTGAGAGAGGGAGAGGCCCGGGGCGGGGGAGATGGTTGAGGAAAGGGAGAGAGAGAAGGAAGGAGAGAGAGCGATCTGAGTGATCTGATGTGCCCTGCTGTGGGCATGTGTATGTGATCTACTTGTGTGTGATCTGTGCATGTGTGCGCGTGCTCAGTGTGTAGCGGGGCAGGAGTTCAGAGAGCGGGATGAGTACCAGAGACACTGAACCCAGACAAATTGTATACGTGTGTGTGTGTGTGTGTGTGTGTGTGTGTGTGTGTGTGTGTGTCACTGTATGTGTAAGCATGTGACTACCAGGGTTAGCCAACCCTGAGAGATTGTGCGCTGAGATGCCTCTAATATGAGTGTGAGAAATACTGAACCGTCACTGATACCCTGGCCCAGGCTCAACACACACAGTCCCTCACACACACATACAATACACTTTCATATAAACACACACACACACACACACACACACATTTACACATAAAATGCATTCACCCCTTAACATACATACAGGCAAAGCATATTCATTCTCCACACATTCTTGATTCAATACACAAACGTCCTAATATATTCGTGCACACTTTTTTTTCCCCTTACGCACATGCATACTGACACATGGCTTGATACACAGGAACCAACACACGCATGGTCCAATACATCCCCTCGCTCCCTGCCTCGCTCCAATGACAATAGAAGACATTAGACAAGCACAGAAGAGCGCTTCAGTTTCTAGTCATCTGAACAACTGGAGGAGAGGAGGAGGAGGAGGGAGGAGAGGAGAGGAGAGAAGAGGAGGCGAGTATCAAGACTGCTTTGTCTGAGCTGACTTTTCAAAAAACAGCTGGCACGCTCCACTTCCTCTGCTCTGGTAGAAATATTAATGTGCTTAGGGTGTTGAGGCCCAGATAAAGTCAGAGTACAAGTGGAATTTGGCCAGAATATACTGTCTGAATAAAATATTCCATTTTATGTGCGGGATTTTGCCAACATGTAAGCGCCTCCCTTTTTTCTGCCCCCAGCAGTCGGCTCGCTGGGGGACAGATGGAGAAAAAGAAGAAGGGAAAAAAAAAGAGGAAATTTATAGTTGAAGACAAAAGGAAAGATAGATTTACCGAGGAAGGCAGAAGGGGAAACGGTCCCATTGCTGCGAGACACCATGACGCTGATGCCAGTCTCCACAAAGGGCACAGAGAAGTCAATGACCTCTGACCTCTCCTCATTGATGGTCAGTGAACCGACTGCCATTACTGCCTTTTTATACACCACCTGGAAGACAGAGAGAACAACAGCGATATTGAGTGCATGACTCACTGCTTGCACTGATAGAAATAAATACAGCAGGCCCTGTAAATATTTGGACAACGTCATCCAATTCGTCATTGATATGATGCTCCTTTTCATTTTGAATGTGAAATATCACAGTGACTGAGCGTATAAACACAGAATGTCAGCTGTAGTTGGAGGGCATTTTCGGTCATATCAAATGAAAAGTAAATAAACAACTGTCTTTTCATAGAGCCACCATCTCAGGGTGTCTGAATGTATTCTGACAGACGGAGACT
Organism: Trachinotus anak; assembly: GCF_046630095.1. Taxonomy (NCBI): domain Eukaryota; kingdom Metazoa; phylum Chordata; class Actinopteri; order Carangiformes; family Carangidae; genus Trachinotus; species Trachinotus anak. The sequence goes on from NW_027273870.1 coordinate 24,019,181, forward strand.
CGGCTCATGAAGCAGTCGTTTTTATTATGTAGTAAAACCTTGCTTTTTCAGATTTAATTGTCTAAAGGCCTCTAGCGGTCTGTCCCCATAAACATCACCACAATCTATGGATCGTACTGTCAGGTACCATTATCAGATGTTTTACATTTCAGTTTCAACCTTTAAGGATTTCACTGTGACAGGACTTAGCTTTAATTTCATCTGTGATTGAATAAATCATTTCCAGAAAAGATAAACAGCAGCGATCGCGTAAGCCTCAAGGAATCCTGCTCATGTTGAAGAGCTTCTTAATCTTTACTTAAAAGACAACGCAGGAACAGAAGTATTATTGATCACATAAATTACAGGTTTAAATCCAAGAGTTAATGAGGACTTAACGATGACAAATTAGCTTTTTGTGATGACTATTAATTGATAGTCTTTGAAAACAGAAACAGGAAGAGAAATTAATGATCTTTTACAGCATCAGAGAATATTATATCTTATATCTTCTAGTGTCACAATATACAGATATGAAAAAATCTGTGAATCTATTTAAAGGCGCCTTCTAGTCCTGTGCTGATCGGGGTTGCTAGTAGGGTGACAACCTTTGTTTACACTTGGATCACAGATTGTAGCGTTAAAGGATAAGTCTGGCTACACTCCATACTTTTCTTAAGTCAGGAATTAAATAAAAGACCAAAACCAACAATGAACTGATCCTGCTATTAAGTATTGTTTGTGCATCCAAAGCCCAATGTCTTATTCTTCTGTGCCACAGACTACCATTGTTGTCTAAAACTTTAATTAATTAATTAATTAATTAATTTTTATTAAGGGTCCTTCACTGTGGTGAACGGGCTTAGTTCTGAGTACTAAAGACAGGGTAGGAAAGTTTTTTACAGTATTTGTTGACAATAAAAAACATAGAATGACCACAGTCTTGTCCATTAATCAATACATATAATAATAATTCCATGTAGAGTTAAACTGTAAGGAGAAACAAGCATACAGTCAATACACTGAGAGGTGGCATTTTGCAACTGAGCGATATATCTCTGCCACTTTAAATTATTAGTGATGTAAAGGAAAAACACTGAGATTGACATTTGAGAAATACTGTTATTTGCTTTCTTTACGAAACGTAGGTATCAGAATCGTTGCCAATCCACCTGCCTCTTTCCTGTTAAAGTGAGACGCTACAGTCAGCAGCCACTTCGCTTAACTTAGCATGAATACCTGAAGCTATAGCTGGAAGGTGCAATTTGTTGAGGTGCTAGTGGGTGGATGTTTGCACAGTTGGAAAGATCCGGGCTAGCTGTTTCCCCCTGCTTTCAGCATTTAAGCTAAACTAAGCTAATCAGCGGCTTGCTGAAGCCTCATATTTAATACATAGACATAAGAGTAGTATCAATATTCATAACTTCACCATAATAATAATAATGATGTTGAACTATTTCTTTAAATAATTAAAAGAAAGTCACAGAGACCAACTGGTAGGGTACAGAAGGAGCAGAAAGACAGGTAGGTAGTACCTCTCCAACCATGCCGTTCCAGACGTTGTTGATCTTCTTGCCGTGTTTTCCATTCGTGACCAGGTAGAGGTCGTAAGTAAACTTGACGTTCCTCGCTATCTTCTTCAGAATGTCAATGCAGAAACCTTTGCAGCATTGCTTAATGTAGGAACCTCCTGATGTGCTATTACTGCAATGTACACACAAACACACACACACACACATATGCACAAACACAATTAGGTCGTATATTTTTTTTATTTTTTATAACAGAGTTAGTAAATGTGTGGTGTGTGATTGTAACTGTACTCTTGCTGCCTGCTCATTCCACATCTGGTGGTTCCATCTAACTGTAAAACTAGAATTATTACAGTGCAGTGTAACCATAAATACTGCTGAAGGGCAGACAGAGCTTGTACGTATGTGTGAGTGTATGTGTGTGTGTGTGTGTGTGTGTTTCCCTTAGTGCCAGCTATCCAAACCAGATGAAAACACAGGGGTACTGAGCAGATGCTGCCGGGCTTTAAATAGAGCTGGGCTCTGCAGAACAACCAACCCACATGATTAAAATATCAGCTGTCCTTCCCCTCATCTCTCTCCTCATTCCTCTACTGCGTCCTTTTCTCCCTTCCTCCTCTGTGTTTCTCTCCTCCTGTCCGTAAGGAGGTAGTTCTCCAAAACTCAGTGCATACATACAGTGCATATACCACAGCCACACAGACAAGATGCACAGAATGGAAACGGATGTTTAAGTAAACTTTTCTGACAGCCATCCCCGAGGACCTCAGAGCAGTGAACTAAACTGAATTGTTGAATCAAATGATTCTCATAATCTATTAAACCCTACCAGCATTTTCAAAAGCATTTCCATGAAAACTTAATTCCGTTCCCATGTCAGCCATCTTTGATGTAGCATATATGGATTGGAACAGTTGCTCTGTGACCTTTTCACTTGCCATTTCAGCTGACTCAAATTCAAGAGAAAGTTCATAAAGAACGGAGGGATTCACATGCAGAGAACACAGAGAATGACTGTCAAAGAACTGATACATCAAAGGATTAAAAGATCCTTTAACAGCAGTCAACTGTGTCTGTGTGTGTGTGTGTGTGTGTGTAAAAAAGAGAAAGCGAGCATAGCATACATATGTATATATATATGTATATACATATGTGTGTGTGAGTCTGCGTATGTATAATATGTGCCCCAGGTGTTCTAATGTACACATACTGTATACATAAGATCCTCCCAGCTGAGCCCTCTCTGTGTCCTTATGTCACTGTGTAAACACAAGTAAACACACACACATACACACGCACAGTGACAATGGCGGACTCCCCGAGGTACACATACAGTACATCTGTTTGATTCACGTCATAATTGTATCAACACAAAATAAAGTAGTGACTGGGTAGATGTAGCACTTACGGATGGCTGCATGTATCTACGCATTTATGGACGCAGAGGCAGCAAATGTAACGTGAACGAAGGCCTACAAGAGACTAGTCATCTCACCCTGTGACTACACAAGACTTGTACAGCTCTCGCTCCAGAGAAAGGTTAAGAGAACTCGGGTCAGGTCACAAGTTAAACTTTCACTGCGCAGTGATTCAGTCATCTAATTGTCCGTGCCTACAGTGTGTGTTGTCATGACTACACGGATCAGAAACCCGACAGTTGTTGTGTTGCATCTCTTCCTATCTGAGTCCCTCTGAAAGAAAAGCTTTTAATATGGTGGATTCTACTTATTTGAAAAAAAAGTATATAAATCCTCAAAGAGAGTAAAGAAAGAGAGAAAGACTGTCCTGTCATATTCTATCCTCCTCTATCTAATCCTAATGATTATCCTGAACAAATTTAACAATTTTTCTATTGTCTGGCTGAAATGTTGACATTCATTGAATTTACCACAATAATACTGTCAGTCATGAGTAGAACACTTTAGAAAAGATGGATTTTAGTCGTGCATTTGGACTGTGTGGTGGCTAGTGATCAACCAGAAGCACAATACCCATACAGTACCGAGCCAGTGACAAATAAATCGGCAGCAATTATGATTAATATTTATGCACTCTGGACTGGCTGTTTACAGATGAGCTCAGATGTGAACTGAATTGTTGAAATTAGCAGAGACAGGGGGAAAAAAAGCTTATCTTATCCTGTCATGGAGAGGCTTCTTATTGAGGTGTCCATATAGAGCAGATAATTGGAGCAAAACCCAAGATGTCAAGGAATCTAAAGGAAGATTCTTTAAGAAAGTTTTACTTTCACTGACAATTTGAGAAATATTTGTGTTGTTTACAAACTTGAGAAGGCTGTAACATATTTCACCCACTACAATAATGTCTTTTAAGTTTTTTTGTTTTTGTTTTTTTTTTTTCAACTAAAAAGATTGTTGTATTGTTTGTTGTGTTGATGCTGGAGGAAGGAGCTAAAGCTTTCTGTTGGGCAGATTTTTATAAAGCATTCATCATACATGTAGAAACTCACTGAACTGATCCGAAATCCTAACAAAGTACAAATATATACGATGTGACAACAATCACAATCTAAAAGTTATAGAGTAAATGTCTGAATAAATCTTTAGACATATTTCATTTGCAGTAAAATGAATGAAATCTGCATAAAATATTTAGTTTCATTGTGATATGAGAGTAAATCAGTTGAGTTAAAACCACTATCATTTGTAACAAAGGATGATTTAAGGCATTCAGCCCACTGCTATTGCCACAGTGCAGAAAGTGATATATACGCACAGAGGTGGTGAGTGGTGAAGTGGGAAAAAAAAATACATAAACATTAAAAAAAATAATAATAATTCACGTTGAAGAAGTAACACAACAAAGTCAAAGTGAATTTGTGAAACATTACTGCTCCATTAGCTGATACTTTATCGAGAGCAACTTAGTGCACAGATAACAGATAACAAAACATCTCTGGGATCACATCAGATAAAGACATGCTAAAAATAAGAAGAGAAAAATCTTGGTACGAGAGATGTTTCTTAAACAGCAGGTGCAGAATAAGGATATTGCAGATGGGAATATTCAGGGGATAAAGGCTTTTTTTTAATAAAAGAATAGATATAGAATATGTCTGCTGTCCCACCTGGAGTGGGAAGGACATTTCACTATTAAGGAGCAGTAGAAAGAAGAGTCAAGGCCATGTGAAACAATGAGGTAGCTTCCACAGGGAGTGGAGAGCTAAGTAGCCCTGTTGTAGAAGTAGAAGGGCACAGGCTGGCAAATACAGATAGTCCATAGCCTGCAGATATGGGCGTGCGACTCCCTGAGGAGCCTTGAATGCCAGGACCAGAATTAAGAATTTGATGTGAACAGCCACCGGCAGCCAGTTGGGAGGGAGGTGGGGAGCATGGGGAGTGTGAGCAGGCGACAAAGGAGAACTTGGGGAGCAAAAAGACAAAGCAGGCGGTAGTGCTCTGGATGTTTTGTAGCTGCTGAACAGAATACTTTACGAGCCTGGCTTGGTGGGAGTTGTAGTGGTCCAGATGGGAGATGATAAAAGGTGGGGCAGTGTGCCAGTTATCCAAAAGACTATAGCTTTCATCCTTCATATGGAAGCCAAAAAGGCCATAAAAATTTGAATCTTAAAAGCCATTAAATACCTGATAGTGAAATTTAATCACTATTGAATACTTAAACAATGGATTTATAGGACTGAAATATTTAACTTCAAGAACCAACTATCTAAATTCATGTGGTTTGGATTCCCGATTTCAATAATTCATTTTAAGTTGCACAGTTGAAGGCTACAACTGAAAACTACTTGAAGCCAAGGGTGCTTCAAATAGCTTGTTTTCTTCGACCAACTGTCTAAAACCCAAAGATATTCAATTTAATATCAAAACTGAGAAGCTGAAATATGTAAATTTTGGATTTCTGAACTGACTGATCTAATAATTAATTTCACCAAAAAAATGTTTTTACTTAAAACTCAGGGTTTACTACTTCTGATGAAAATTAAAATGTCCAAAATCAATAAATAAGTAAACAAATTCTAGTTTGCTCAGATTTAAGCTCATCCACACAACAAATTTCAAAATGAAAATTCAATGTTATGTTCTGTTGGTCATATCATCCAAAAAAGATAAATTCAGATGAGAGTGAGTTTATTTTCATTTGTTACCTTCAAGTCACTTAAGTTTTATATCGGAATTTGAAAAATCAAATAAATATAAAGAAACAAATGCTGGTTTTCAATGTAAATTATTTAAATTCTGCAAGTTCAGTGGTGTTTAAATTTCAACAATTAGTAATCATTAGTAGTTAAATTACAAATATAGGTGTTAAGTTTCTTATGAATTTTTTTTCCGCCATACATAGCCACATTTTAAATAGACACTCTACAAAATTGCATTAAAATTATCACTAAAAAGAAATATCATGATGAATAATACCTGAAGACGATGAATGCTACAGTATATAGACAACATGTACCCCAGGGGAAAAAAATAAGCAGCCGTATTAATTAGTAATTGCTGTATTTTAAACAAGTAACACATTCAGTACATCTAAAACAACACATTATTCACACTGAATTAATGGCACAATGAAAAAAAAAAACAAAACACAATGAGCGACGCATGCAATTACTGTGGTAGCAGACACAAAAATCAAGTGCACCGACAGATTGGCTTTAGCAAGCTGACAGCAACACAGAGCAATTAATTATTAATGCTGGGACAGAGTTTTACTGTTGTGACAAGGAACACAAAATACTAAGTGATGAGTGGGAGAGTCACTGATAAACACCTTGAGTGCCTCAGTTGACAGTTACATGGATCTGCAATTAGTTACATTTATTTTTACTTGATTAAAAACACCTGTAACAGTTATTTGTCACAAAGAACATGCATACAGCTTGGAGTTTGTGTGTTCAGTATTGGGTGGTGCTTCAGTGCTACTGTGTGCATATATTACAGCTACATAGATTTGGATTTCAGTCTCGAGGACAAACAGATGGTGAGTCATTATTATATAAAATGAGTAAAAATGAGTGGGCCCAGTATAGATCCTTGTAGAACAAAAGTGGACAAGCAAAGGGCAGCTGATTGACAATTATGTTCTCAGACAGATTGAGACTAGCTTGAGAGATGTGATTCAAGTCATTTAAAAAAGAAAACAGGAAAGAGGGATGAAAAACAGCAAAACAGTGAAAGCTCATATGGTAGATTACATGGGAACTAGTTCAGAGTGCCAAATGCCATCCTGAGATCACTAAACAGCACCGACTTTATCCAACAGGCACCTGCCTCACCTCCTGTAACACCTCCAGTGTAAGCCTTCTCATGGTACCTTTAAACAAGTGTGGCTTTCAAATGGCTCTTGATTTCATGTGAGTAGTGGGTAGGTAGCTAAATGTGGGTGTATTTGTTCACTAACACATCGAGTGTGTGGATACTTACTTTTTGACATGTTTGCGGCAGGGCACAGAGTTTCTCATGCAGGTGCCTGTGAGGATGTCCACGTTGTCGACAATAACAAAAGGCTTCTCCTCCAGGGTGACGATGGAGAGGTGGTTTTCATCTGCATCCTCATCCCCGTAGGAGTTGTACCTCGGCCACACGGGGAACATCAATGACAAAGTCCCGTTTTCCCAGCGGCCCATCTGAGTGTGCGCAAACACACACACACACACACACACACACACACACACACACAAGCACACACAAAATCAAGAGCAGCTATTTTAATTAAAGTGTTTCGGCTTTTTAATTCCCTTGCTTTGCAAATAGACTGTATCCATGTGTTACCTTCTCCCACTTCCTCTCACTATTCAGGACGATGACAACCAATTTGGGGTTGGCCTGGTAACCATCTGGAGTAAAGGATAAGTCTCGCCCTTCGTTCCACACATGCATCATGTGTCTGAAACACATGGGGGAAAAAAGAGAGTAGGAAGCTGTTATTTACTTTTGTTTTGCATCTGTTACAGTGTTTGCGAATATGTGTGCACAAGAGCAGATACATTTGAAATAACAAGTTAAGCACTCTGTAATCACTGCAAGAGTATCCTCTTCAAATCAATGCTGTCTTCACCCACTGTGTGTGCGTGCATGCCTAAGCGTGTATATGTGTGTGTGTGTATGCGCATGTGTGCGCACATCTATTTGTGTGTAGGAGGGGGAAGAGTCAGAGGCCACATATCTCTCCCATCAGCATTCTGCATTGATTTCTCCACAGATAAACGCCTGAAAGACAAGCCACTGGTGCAACAAGGCTGCCCTCACCCTCTTACTCACTACAGCTATCCTGCATACGCAAACAGATCCTTGCTGAAACATTTACACACTCGCTAAAGTGAAGCAGTAGAGAGGAGTAAATGAATCAGTATCATACACAGTGATACGGGGTAAAGAACACACTCACTCCGGTAAAACAATTATCAGAAGGCGAGGATGTTCGGAGTGGTAAGACTGAGATAATAGCATGAATTCCCACTGGGGGAAAGGAGAGCTGTCTAAGGAAGTTTACTGAAAAGACCAATTCACAAGAGGGACAGCAGCTACCCAAAAGAGACAACACTTTTTCCTTCAGTGCCTTGTGTTCTGTTTTATTAGACATGGTTTGATTTATTTTGACACTGTGTCAAACACGATCGGTTGGGTGATGCTGTATGACTGAAATATAATCCGACTAAAACAGAATGTTTCAAAAACCAAACATTTTCAGCTCTACAGCTGCTTTACAAACATTTATGAATTTGGCAGATGATTCAAATTTCACATGTACACAGAATTATTTTCTTGACTCATGAGTCTTGCCACCATTTGTCTAAACACACACTGAATGGATGCATTCATACGATGCTTGTTGTAATCACAGATTCACTGCTTCATTATTCTAAATCCAAGAGTTAAAAAAGGAAACTAAAACAACAGTTTTTTTTTTTTTTTATTGTTTTTTTTTTTGGGCTGGACGGGGCCATGAAGGACTCATGCATGAACTCAAATATTGCGACAGGAAGTCAAGATGCATACAGAGAAACATCTGAGTGCTGTTAAGTATGTGACCTGCAGGTGGAAACTAGGATAATTGCGCTACAGTCCAAATAGGTGGGATTTTATGTTGTCTCATCTGCAGGAGAGGTATTAGAGTCGACACACATAAATAATGTTGTCGGACAGTGGATTAGAGAGTGGTACATTAATCATCTGTTTTTCAAAGACTTGGAAACAGGCCTGTGCTCTTTTCAAAGCAGGCTGCGCTAACACTGAGTACAGAGTAAATAAAAGGTCCCTGTCTCCCTCGCATACAGGCACTGCAAAAATACCAAACAGCTCTGCCTTGGGTAAACCCTCCCTCTCTCAGCAAAGGCAAATAATTAAACGATGAACACAGTTAAATGTAAGAGGCATCTCTGTGCTACATAATTGAACCATCCATTGTTATTATAGATTACAATGCTTTGGCCTATCGGTGACAGATCAAGACAAATATATTTTTGTGTGTGAGAAATCTTCATAGTGCAGCAGGTGATGCCCTTGTCACAGAGCATTGCCACGGCTGAATACATATAGCAGAAACACTGTTGCAGTCTATTCTGGGAAACTGCTGTCTCCTCCTATTTCAGGTTTATTACCATTTCTGGAGAAAGATTTTGATCTGAACAGATAAGGCTGGTGTGGGTTTTTTTTTTTTTTTTTTTTTGAGGCATGTAAAACAGGCACATTCCACAAGGGGTTCAATGATTTCAAAATTTCTGTGTGCAAAATTATTTGCATTAACAAGAAATTCAATGAGGGTTTAAGTAGAAGCATCAGCTGCATCAGAGAATTATATAAGATCGCTGTTGCTGTAAATGCCATCTTTAAAAAGTGAGTCCTGCTGCTACTACTATGTGTGGAAAACCTTTTTGTGCGCCTGAAGTTCTTGGGTAGCCATTGTGTGAGCACTTTCATAAAAGTATGAATGAAGAAAGAAGGGAGGCTCTTCCCAAATTCTGTATTATGGCAGCGAGCATCTTTGAAGAAAAAAAGTGACAGCTTAGGGGTTTGCATGGTACAGTGATTCCATCAAACAGAATAATCTTTTGAAATGTACTACAAGGACAAACCTCAATAAAAACCTGTACCACTGTGGTGTCCAAATACGCAGAACTAGAGGCTGCGATATTAATTCCTGTCAGGCAAGAATGACAGAGAATCCAACGAGGTTGATGGTGTCTTTTAAGTGGCAGATTATGTTGTCCTACTCCTCTCCACCTCACATTGTTTATATGCACACTGCGGCAAGATTGTATCTAGACTATGCAGAATTCTGATCACAGCCTCATCACTTCCAAATCAGGGTAGGGGAATCCAACCTGTCAGTTTATAACCACAGAAATTGGCTGCAGTTGTTTTGACAAATATGCAAATTCAATCTAATAAGTTAGTGAGACAAATGACATTCCTCTGACAGGAAGAAAAAAGATTGTTCCGAAAAAGGTTTGAGTTGCTATTGAGGTCTGAGTTATATTGGATCAACCTGTCAACAACCGCAGTATTGTATATGCTTTGATATATACAGTTATGGCCTAATAAGAGATAAAAATGGGATAATAAAGCCGTAATAGTGAAAATCACACTGTGGCTCTCATTTTGATGAGGCAACTCATAAGTCATCAGAGATGTGCAGAGCCTAGCAACCTGACCTTCATGTTTATAGTCAGTGCTGTATAGACCTCTGAATTAATAATCATATTTTAGCCACTGTATGCTTCATATTCAAAATGAAGTCACAATATCACACCAAAAAGCCCGACAGGGAGCAACACCACTGACACATTCAGTATCTGTTAGTTCAGTGTGAACGTGCTTTCATGTGTGTGCCCATTTGTCCTCCCCTCTTTAAAGAATTCCTCATCACAGGGACCTCACAGAAGAGTACAAACACATGCATACTAGTATGCACATGTGCATGTACACACACACACACACACACACACACACACAGACATTGACCAACATGTACGTGCCACCCACAGAGCCACGTAACAAGAAAAAATAGAGAGAGAGAACAAAGCGCGTAAAAGCTGCTGTAATCCTGACTTAATGAGTGAGTCCAGTCACTTGAAGCAAGGTGCACACACAGGGAAATACACACGAACACACACACAAACACACACACACACTAGAATCTAGGTAACACAGACCAGCAACAATGCAGCAGTCCGCTCAAGGTTCAATTCTTTGTCTCAGGACTAACGCAGGATGAGCTCATACACCGAGCAGACATGTACACAACAGTGAATTGTGTTAAATGTCATTAGACATCACAGCGTTTAACACTGCTGTCATCTCTGCTTCCTTTCTCCCTTCTACTCCTCTCATTAGTACATTAAAAAGAGTTATGTAAGACCGCTCAACACTCAGCTACAAACAGAGTTATGCAAGTCCCTAGACCTTGATCTCCTCACACACTCTCTCTCTCTCACACACACATACACACCTGCGCAGGGCACTAGGTGGGAGCTTCCCTGGGCTCCTGTCTGATGGTGTGCTGTAGCAGCTGCTCTGGGCCTCTGGCAGCTCCCCCTTCTCCCGCAGCATGGAGGTGGCTGCGGATGAAATGATGCCCACTCCATCCCGCACCCGTGTCTCCAGCGGGTACTCCCAGTCATCATAGGACACGGAGATCATACCCAGGGGAAACATCTAAGAGGAGAGAAGAGGAGATCTGAGAAGTGGCACATATGGTGCGTAAAATTCAATTTGACATTTTCTATTCCAGTTTTAAACGTCCATGTGTATCTCACAAAGGTGTCAAATGGATGATTTATCGGTTTCATGTGGCTTCCTAAAATAATTCATAGCTGGCCATTAAATTCTATTAAGAGTCTGAGCAGACTGTACGTCTGGAGAGTGAATTGCTCATTCAGGTGTTGCCTACACCTTGGAACTGTCAAAATAAAATAATTTTGACAAACTAAATAGCTCCCTAAGTTTATCTCTCTAAACCAGACTGTGCCAACATCAAAAATGCCGGCACAGTAATCTGTCAGTCTGCCCTACAATATTTTGGTTTTATATTTAATTTAGTGCTAACTGTAGAGTCAGATCATTGTCAAAGAACAAAAACCGAGGCATAAAAATCTAACAAAAACAGGAGCGTTGAGTCGAGGAGAATGATGGACATGAGAAGGAGGAGAATAAACATTTGAGAGGCTTTTGAGAAAGGTAAGCAAACATTGGATATGTTTCCATTTTAAATGTGGGGGAACATTTGAGCTGATTATAATTTGAATTATTTATACACATATTTATAAGCTATTTGGATAATAGCTACCTTGCTTTGAGAATGAATGTGTATGCAACACTGTCAAACATCCTTTTTAGGGGCTGAGCAAATGTTGTTAGGTACAGAGAGGATGTAAACAAAGCAGTGTGTGAAGTGACTGTTGCCAGATTCACCAAACTAAACAGATGATATATCGGTTACCATGATTTATCTCTATGCTGTGTTAGGCTTATGCTTATGGCTTAAAGGAGCAAGTTGTCTTTGTTTCTGCCAAAGAGTTAGATAAGAATATCGATACCGCTCTCATATCTGTCAGTTAAATTTGAAGCTTTGGCCTGCAGCTGGTTATCTTAGCTTAGCAGAAAGACTGGAAACAGGGGGGAAACAGCTAGGATGCTCAGTGTGAAGGAAAAAAATCCACCTATCAGCACCTTTGAAGGTCATAAATGAACACATTATACTCTCAGTGCTGACTTTAGATACACCTGTACAATCTATTACAATTCAATGCAAAACCTCTGCCAAAAATTCCACCTATACCAAGTGTATAATGTCATTATAATAGCATACAACTATATGCTTATTAATGATGAGGTCACAGCAGAAGATCATGTCAGGTTCCACTCTTGTCAGCCAAGAACAGAAATCTGAGGTGTCCAAAACACGGGTCTCATGAATCGGGTTTTCTGCTGAGGCATGCAGATGGTCGGGTCAGAATATGGCATCAAAAGCATGAATCCATGAACCCAACCTGCCAGTACTGGTGGGTGGTGGTGGCGTAATGGTGTGGGAAATGTTTTATTGGCACACTTTGGGCCCCTTTAATACCAATCAATCATCGTTTCAATGCCACAGGCTGAGTATTGTTGCTGACCGTTTATAGCGACAATTTACCATCTTCTTATGGCTACTTCCAGCATCATAATGCACCGCGTCTTAGAGCAAAAGTCATCTCAGACTGTTTTCATGAACATGACAATGAGTTCAGTGCTTCAGTGTCCTCCCCAATCACCAGCTCTAAGTCCATTAGTACACTGTTGGGATGTAGTAGAACAGGAGATTGGCAGCATGAATGTGCAGCTGACAAAGAAATGATGTGACGCAGTCATGTCAAGTTGGACCAGAATCTCAAAGGAACATTTCCAGCATCTTGTGGAATCCAGGTCATGAAGAACTGAGGCTTTTTTGAGACCAAAGGGAGAGGGAGGCCCTAACTTGTATTCGTATGGTGTGAGCGTATAAGATATTTTATAAAATATTGAACTATTGTTTCAATGTTGTGTTTCTTTTAATCTAGAGAATAAAGGAGAGAAAATACACAGGAGAAGTAGCAGATGACCTGCAACAGCCTGGAATAAGAAACAGCGTTTGTCTTGTCAAACCACTCAAAAGTGGCCACCTGTTACTACATATGGGGCCTCACTACCTCGGGGGTAAAGTCTGGGTTGCCAGTGGTAAGACTGGACACGATCCAGATGTAACCGGCTCCTATCAGGCCCAAGGAGCGAGCTTCCTCCAGTATATACCTGTCGAGGAGTAGAGTCAGAGAGTAAATAAAGATACACTGTTGAAATTTGGCAGCGTATGACAGAGAGACAGAAACAGCGAAATAAAACAAAATACACAAACACTCACAAAGCCTCATCCTTGGAGCAGTACAGCAGTATAACAGGGCTCTGAATCCTCTTGAGGGCAATGTGTGATTTAGAGTTTGGGTCACCATCTATAGCGTCTAGAGTCACCACACTCTGCAGGTCCCAGCGCACAAAGCTGTAACGACACACCATAAAATGATCCAAGGTGCTTAATCTTGTCAGCTGCCGTAAATAAAGGTTAAGGATGAAAACAGAGTGTGTGTGTGTGTATGTGTGTGTGTGTGTGAACATGTAGGGGTGTGTATTCATTACCTGTGATCCACAGTTACCCTCAGCGTGCTGATGAAGTCCTGGTACCCGGGGAACTTTGAAGTGACGATAGAAAAAACGTGCCAGTCGTACTCCTCCATGATGGCAAGCATGAGCAGGGCCTCTTGCTGCAGAGCCGCGCCGAACTGGAAGAACGTGGACTTCTCATCCTGCAATGACACACAGGCCAGCAGCACAGACAGTCAGTAGATTTGTCTGAGAAACTGAATTAATTGCAGACAAGAAAAAGAAAAAAAGAGCTGGAGTGAATGAGTGCAAATCAGACTCAAAAACCAGATAGAATTAGAAGAACCGTTTTCAATTTTTGCAATCAGTGAGTCAGACTGGGAGAGGGAGGGAGATAAGAGAAAGTGTAAGTGTTAGAGAAACGACAAGGAGAGAGGGAATATGGGAAGAAGAGATACTGAGAGAGCAGATTCAGTCAACAAGTGAGACTACACTGCAAAGGAGTGACTGCTGGCAACAGGGGGGCCTAATGGTTGGAGATAACTGCCTCATAACTCACAGGTTTGATTCACTTCCACCCTCAGCAGCCAATACAACAACAAGCGTGCATTGCCTTGAAAGCTAATTGAGCTGAATACAGACGCTCTTCCTACACTGTAAAGTGCTGTATTATTGAACTGGTACAAAGCTTAAAGTGTTACACAATGTTGAAATGTAATTTTAACAGCAAAAAAATACGGTGTCATTTTATAGCCGTCTCGTTTGAAGTCAGACGATATCCTCCATAAACTGTGGCTCCGAATTTCACAGCATTAATTCACAATGCCGCGTACAGTTAAATCATTTAGCCTCGGCGTCGCAGGGAAACTCGGGGTCAGTGCGCGAGAGAGAGGCAGCAGCGAGCATTACCAAGACCAAAGCAGCTATTAAACAGAATGAAACCCAAAGTGAGTGTGAAATAAGTTGCTAATGATTGCAGAATGTATGTTTGCATAAAGTGTAAGCTGAGCTTCCCCCTTGGGACACAACAAATAGACAGCAACACAGCTCATCCACCAGAGAGAAGAGAAGCGAGAGGGAGGAGCAGTAGACAGCAAGGAAAAGAAAAGGCTGAGGGGGAGAATGAGAATGAGAAAAATGTTCCTGTCTCGTGAGTGAGATTGAGATACCTGCTGCAGAGAGAGGTGGAAAGAGGAGTGAGAGTCTTGGGAGAAAAACTGACGGAGACACAAACATCAAGCCTCTTCACAAGGTCCCCCCCTCTCTCTCCTCTACATACACACACACACAACCACATGCACACATACATGCTCTAACACCCCTTCCACAGAGGGCATCAAAGAACGTGACACATTAAACATCAAAGTCATCATAAACACACATGGAGAATCAGCTGTCAGCTCCCGTCTCTCTGCCCCCAGCACCCCCACCTTCATGTGTATGCGTGTGTGTGTATAGATATGCGTGTAAACCTTATACTCTAGCTCTAGTCTTGTCCTTTAGTTCAACAAAAAGCTGCCAGCTCTGGCCATTGCACACATAAAGCAGGCACCGCTGAGATTTAACCCCCCTCACCCCATCACTACAAAAAAAGGAGAAAAGTGGGAAGGAGAGAGGATGAAATTGTACTTCAAAAAGATCTATCTCACTGTTTCCATCTCTGTGTGTGTATATGTGTGTGTGTGTGTGTGTCTGACTGTAGGTGTGTGCGGCTTATACTTCACCCAGATTTAGAAATGAAAAAAAAGTGTTAAAGTCTCCCTCTGTGTGGCAACAGGCACATCCTCAATTTTGCCCAGATAATGCCAACACACACCATCACACATACAAATGCACAACTGCATACTCACATACAAATCAGTTTTGGCCATTGCTCCTACTGATGATGATAACACTGCACTAAGCAAAGTAGTTGTTGAGATCTGGGAGAACAGGAACAACACAACATTGCAACAACATCCAGCGAGATGATCTGAGTAGTCAACAAGACAGATGTTTAGACACATTACATAAATCACTTGATGTGGATATAAAACTGTAAGTGAGTGCACACAAGATGTCGGTAATAATTTCTCAATGCACACGAAAGCTATGTGCACAACTATGGTAAGTATGGTGGGTCAAACTTGTCTGTTCCATTCACCTTTGTTTTCTCTTCCAGATTCATCTGGCTAACATGAAGGTTTGTTTAAAACCTGTATAATTATGCTGCTATAACATAATATGTCAGAATTCCCCTTAAGGTCATTTATCAAGCAAAAATCCCAAACATTTGCTGGTTCTCAACTGTGATACAACTGTTCTTTTTTGCTGCCATAGCCTTGGGTTTGGGATTGTTGCTTTGTTTGTTGTGAGGAAATATCACCTTGAGCTTTGGGGACTAATTATGGATTTTTTTTACTACAATTTTTTCCCATTGTCAAAGTTGAATACATTAAAAAAAATAATTCATTAAATGTTATTTAAAAATAATAATAATTAGTTATAGCCTTAATACAAGTACACACATACAGTGTTAACTTCACCTAGAAGTATCCCCTGAGGAGGACACACAGAGAACAAGAGAGGTGTTAAAAAGTGAATGCCAGGATTCAAACTATATCCTAAACAGCTACTACAACCCAAAGTGAAGCTAATCGACACAAACACAAATTTACTAATGGAAAAAAATACATTAAATTGAACTTTTTTTTGTTTTAATCAATTAAGCAAACCCTTCTCATTAAGATTGTAATACCTAGTTCTTAATTTTATAATAACACACACATCTACGGTGGCTCCTTATACAGTGAGTTGAGGAAGATACGGTGGAAATGGTTCTACATGACACACATGTTCATAACATGCTTTTAAACATATTTAATATTTACACCTGTCATCATGGTTTAAGAGGAGAAGAGAGGAGAGGAGAGGAGAGGAGAGGAGAGGAGAGGAGAGGAGAGGAGAGGAGAGGAGAGGATGGAGCGGAGGTGGATAATTTAGAATGAATTAGGGATGAGTCTTTTCAGAAGACTGAGAGGTGAAAAGGGAAGATGATAGCTGCTGGAGGTTGCTGAATTATAAAGGATAAAAAGAGACGTTGACACAGACCTGCATCTTCTCATCAAATCACACAAGTCCACCAAGAAGCTCACATATGAATAATGCACACACACACACACACACACACACACACACACACACGTATTTCCACATTATAACCCACATACCTAGAGATTTACTGATGACATCGTGCATCAATTATACAAATACAGTGAACTTCATGTACAGTTTCACATCCACCCACACATGTACACACAGCACACACATGTGTTCATGCACAAAGGCCCCTAAAAATACAGCTTTACTCATAAGCCAGCATACCAATGAATAATACACCACCAAAACCAAGACAGTATCTCGCTTATTCTCTGTCCACTCCCCGCCCCCCACCCCCACCCCCACACATACACACATGGTACTTCATGTCAAATTTCATTTTTGTTTACAGCAATCAGTTTAAGAATATATGAAGGTGTGGAGAGAGCTGTGCAGATTCAGGCTAATGAGGGACGAACTGACACATTTCTAGAAATCACTGGAAGAAGGGAGTCATGTTGGCTACAGGAGGAGGAGCTGAACCCTGCAAGTAGTGAAGGTGGATGAGGAGAGAACTGAGCAACCAAAAGCTAAGGAACAATAAGAGAAAGGCTGGACAGAGAGTACATGACAGGAGGAGACAAACAATAACAGGATGGAGCTAGTATGCAGAATAATCAGAAATAGATGGGGGTAAGGAGGAGGATGATGATGAGGCCAGCAATGTGCTATATTAATATTTAATGCCGTAGGTCAGTTAGGATGGAGCAGCTACATTAAGTTGTTGCCCCCCAGATGCTACTAAGTACAATCCACTTCAGTCTGCAAAAAAGTGCAAACAAACTGACAAACTAGCAATAAGTCCTGACCTGCGTCAACAAAGTGAAGCTCGCTTCAAGGGTCACATGCAAAATGCAAAAGTCAGTCAGTCACCAAAAAAAGGAAAGGAGGCCCAGTGGCAGCACTACAAATTCAGATTTTCTGAATGAGATTCTGCTTAAAGTTGAGATGTAGAAAGATGAAAATAAATCCCCACATTATTCTGGGGAACATTAAAATTCACTGGCTACACTGTGCAGAAACAGTGCTTCCCTGAGTGCGAGGTGCAGGTACCTGACAAAGCACCACAAGCTAATTTGGTATGAAAATGATTAGGGCTGAACAATTAATCGAAATATCATGGAAATTGCAAGATGACCAATTGCAATATTCAAATCTTTTTTTTTTTTTTTTTTTGATAAAGGTAAAATGTGTCACAACAGACCATAAATGAAGCATTGTGGTGCTACAGAGATGCCCCGGCCTACAAATCATATCCTTCAGATGTAAAGAAACATGCTTGTTTGGTACAGACCTCAGCAAAAATCACATCATCACCATTTTTAGATTTTTTCAATTTTCTTGATGAAGATATTCGCACATCCAAATGTCTTAGGCGCAGATGCGTTGGATATTTTTCCTGACCTACAGATTTTCGTGACTACAATTGTTTGAGTTTAATTTAGCAAAAAAAAAAAAACTTGAATAAACAATCACTGTCTAACTGAAAACTCCCCCATGAGAGATTTGCTGTTACACATCTGGGCACACAAGATGGGTGGAACTTTATCTAAAAGAGGACTAAAGGACTGAAGAGACTGAAACATTAGGATGATTAATAAATTGCGATACTGAGCAAGAGCAGTGCGCAGGATATTCTTCTTTGAAAGACTATATTTTTTCAGTAAAAGCAAAATGCTGAAATTAGCATATTAACTAATATCACAATCACAGCATCTGCCAAAATAATTGCAATATGATTTTTTTTGCACATTCTTCTGCCCCACAAATTACATTACTTGGTATTTCCAGTGGATGGGATCAGTAAGCACCATTAACAGATACAGTATATTCCATCCAAATGAAAGTGATGTAAATGTGTGTGTCCATCAAGATGAACATTAAATAATAAAATCCTACTTGAACCTTCGGTTATGGCTGTCTCATTCAACATGCAGGAATCCAAGTGAACATTTCCACAGTCCCAAACCTGACAGACAAATCTTTTCACAGGTAGTGACAACAACCTCAATTTAGAAATATGATTTCTTATTTTGTTTTTATTGATTTGCTATACCTTTATGCACTGTATCTTTGTGACTTACTTACAATATATTTACAGTAGAAGACCTTAATGTGTTAATGTTAATGTGCCATTTCTTATTTTAACAAGATGATCAACACTGGTGTTGCAAACACATGGGTGGTCAGAGTAATGTTCAATTTCTAACAATTGGCCTTTTCCATGGCATTTTCATGTGTCACAGCAGGAAAAAAAACCACACTGTAGTAATTAATTAAACTAAAGCTTGCATCCAGGGTGCCGATTCACACCATTATGACACAGTATACCACTGACAAAGAATCTGAATACAGCTTACAGTAGTAAAGCATGTGCTACAGTATATTCTGTTTTATACATGTCCTGAAAAAAACAAGATTAGTCCACATGTGGTGCCTTTTGTTCCAGTGTTAAAAACACTCAACTACACAATCCAGGCAGAGGAAGCTAACCTCTGGTGTTACAGTAGCTTAAGTTTCCCTGAAATGTTGGACTATATCAATGTAATTAAGATTAATTAAACAGTACAGGTTAGTATGCTAGGAGGGTGAAAGTAGGTACACTAAACAAGGGCCCATAAAACATTAAAAATGCACTAAAGAGCTACACTGGTAGACAGGACATATTTTCTGTTGCAGTGTAATTCTCTGTCAGTACTCAGCAGATGTTCTGCAAACCCTAGTGCTAACAAACACTGCTCTAAATCCATCCGCTAACAAAGCATTAGCCCAGAAAAGCCACTTACAAACAAACACCTAGGGTAGCCTTGGAGGAGAGGCTGTTGTCAGTTGACCAGCATCAGAAGTAACACAGCCAAAGAATATCCATCCACTGAGCTGTTCTAATACAGTATTTACTGAATAATGGAGCATTCTTTTCAGAAAGGAATCTATATATGTACATTCATTTATGGACTTCCTGGTGTACAGACTGCACTAGGACTTCAGGAACTCTACAAATAACAGTTTTATGAGCACACATACATCAAACATGTAACATCAAACACCATTCTTTGAACATCTGTGAAAGCTGTGAACAGGGACCGCACAGTCGACAACCTCTATAGCAGAGACATAGCATTAAAAATTCTCTTGACACTAACAGAATGTAAAGGAAGGTTCTGCTAACAAGCAGTGGTCCCTTACGCACTGAATGCTCTTCAGTTTTCGAACAGAGAAAGGTCCCAAAGCCCATAACCACTACCCGAACATAGACTTTCTACATTCCCAGGATTGACAGACAACTATAGCATTTAGCCTGCCGACAGTGGCTCCCAATGCTAACAAAGACCACTTTAGTATTCAACAAGAGGTGAGTCCCAATGCTTAAGTCTACTGTAGTATTTAACAGCCTCACACTCCCCAGGCAAACACAGAATAGCATTTAGCACAGCACAAAGCCCCCAAGCTAGCATAGCCTAGCTCAGATTAGTGAAGCATTAGGTCCCACCACTAACTCAGACAAGCATGTAATGGACAGCAGCGCGGCCCTCGACTGACAAAGAGCAGAGCATTACAGCAAAACCTCAGAATGTAATATGGGACTGGATTACAACATGTCTCCGGACATTTTCTTCTTCGATTTAATGCTTACTTTTCTCACACAAAACTTTTAAGTAGGATGTTATTTACTGAATCAAAATGGACCAACAGTAGAGGCCTATATTTTTGTAGAATTGTAATGTGTTATTAGGACGTATGGTAAAAATGAATATAATATGAATTTTTCTAAGAAAACATAATCAAGGTAAACTCCTGTAGTAGTATATAAGTAGAAGTGCTGGGTTTAGAGTTTTTATCATATTAATGGCGATGGGGAGAAAAAAAAGTCTGCCTTTTTTACACAAAAATGTTTTGCACAGAAAAATGCTCAGGGCAGCAGATCGAAGAGGTAAACTGCCTCTTTACGGAAGCAAATAAAAAATGCCACGAGGATTTGAATTTTATAAGCAACAAATAATTGAATAATTATTAATAAATTAGAATAAATTGAACCACTTACTCTTGAAATATAAATATCACTGAACTGAATAAATCTGAAATGATTTACTCTGGAAACCATTTATCTGAATTTTTGTGATTTTAACTTCCTCCTTTGAAATATACAGAAGGTAATTTCAACTTGTGCAATTTAAAAAATGTGATTTTTAAATTTTTTTATTTGTTTGTTTGTTTGTTTAACAAATTCAGATATAAGTAATCTTATCTGAATGACATAACCTAATTACAGAACAGATGTTCAAGCAGCAAATTTCACCCAGAACTGGCTGCTTGTCCTTATAGGCCAAACTTGAATATAGTTGGCCGCTTTTGTGTAGGAACTTGTGAATCCTTAAATCAAACAATCAAAAAATAAAAATATAAAAAAAGCTTTTGAAATTGCAAAACTTGAAACTATATATTGGAAACTGGAAAAAGGGAATGGGAAATTCAAACCACATACATTCAGACAGATAGCTCTCAAAGGAAACTATTTCAGAACTAAAAGCAGTGGAATTAAAATTCAATCAACATTAAGTATTCAGTTATTAATTGAATGAAATCCTAATAGCATTTTTTTTGCTTCCATAGAGACCTTTACCTCTGCCTTTTTTTTGCCTTGAGCATTTTAAGGCAAAAATATTTATGTGTAATATCAGTGTAATTTTACTTTTCCTCATTGTCATTAAAGGCCGTAAAAATGTGAACCCGCCATTGTATTTGCCTCAATCAGAAACTAATACACTCTCTTCTACCTCATGTTTACCTTAATTATCTCAGGGAAGTCATAAACTCACATTTGTTTTCAAAAATCCATTAAAAACAGCTTGCAGACATTGCAGTGCCTTGAAGAATGTACAGTCATCAATCATACACATGTAATATATTTCTTTCCTGTCAACGTGTCGGTTGAGATTTTTTTTTACAGTTTTGTTGGGATTTTAGAGCTGCAAAAACAAATTATCAGTTACTAATGCGTGATGAGATTAGCAAGAGATTAGTGATTTATTAATCCAGTGTCACACTCCTGGTAATGTTCCAGAAACATACATACAGTGATTGAACCAGGCAAGATATCTCTTCCCCAGACTAGCATCAGCACAAGCTTTTATTCACTGTGTTAGTGGGTTCACTTTTATGTAATACTGCATATACTGTGGCTGCTAATATTTTTAGTTTTTCATCATTTTCTATCTGACACCTGAGATATTACACTTCAGTTGAATCAAATGAGTTTCTTTTTTAATAAAGGGTCAACTATGTAACAATAAGCTAACTTCCTTTTTGAACTTTTACTTCTTCATCCAACTGTACATTGTAGTACAATTGTATTTGTTTAGTTTCTTACCCAAATCGTATTCAATGAAAAAGGAAAATGGTAAATATAGAAAAAATTCTGTAGAGTAAAAAGAGAGCTGTTATCAGACACTGACAAATAAGAAGTAAAAATATGCAACTGTAACAGCCTACTTTTTAGGTTGAGACTGTGAAACACAAACAGGCTCTTACAACATTTTGATTTAATTACCAACTTTCTAATGCAGATGTTCTTAGGAAGAGCATTAGTCCTAATTGGGACTGCAAGCAAGCTGTGAAACTGTTTTCTTCATGCTGCAGATTAATAAGTGTGAACATCGTGATCGAATAGCTGCTCAGGTTAATACTGTATAATAATTTGATATTGCAATTGGTTGATAAATATCCCATATACAAGGAGTCGTGCTTTTGAGCTACATTTGTCTATGTTGCTTGGCACGATCCGTCAGCTGCCCTCTATAAATCAAGAGCCACACTCTGGCTCTTTCACATATGGTGCTGCATCAGTGTGCAAAGACTCAACTAGAATATTGCAATGAAATAGCATAATTATTTGGCACAGGACGGGAAAATTCATTTCTAGGAGAACTTTGACAAAGCACATTGTATTGGACGGAAGAAGTGCGTTTGGCAAGCACCACCAATTAAATCCATGTCCTGAGTGGTAGCCAATGGTTGTGTGCATGGTTGGCCCTGCCTATCCAAGTGTCAGAATGCAGCTCACGGCAGAGGCTAATCACAACACCTGTTTAAAAGAGATTACAGCAGGAGCCGCCAGAGTGCTGAAAGGTCTCTGCTTTATTAAAACTGAAGTGTCTGTCCAGGGTCCACACACACAACATACATATACAAGTACAGGAAAAGGATGTCTGCCTATATATGGTGTGTGTGTGTTTGTGTGTGCTTCCGCTGCTGTTTGAGTAATAATAACTGTTTGACTTATAGAGCTTCAGAGAGAAAGAGATGTTAATGTTATTTCATCCCCCTACATGGAAAATAAATGACACAGGCAACCCTATCCCTCCCTCAGTTTCTCTCTTCCCCCATCGGTGAATGAATTTAAAACAGCTCAAGAACTGAGCAAGACCCTGCATCCTCCTCCCTCCTCTGGCAGCCTTCATTGGCAAATCAGAGAATTGCCAGTTTGATATTTATAGCTGAAGTGCCTTTGGGTGAAAAGAAAAATCTCACTCTCTCTCTTACTCTCTCTCTCTCTCTCTCTCTCTCCCAGCCCACTGATGGTGACTCTGTTGGACTTTAGAAACCTTAGGCCTGGTGTAAAAATGGCAGCAAGCTGTGAGTCAGCCCATCCCGGCTGACTACCTCAGCGTTGATTGCTGGACCATGCTAAGCAGGCCAAGGGCCGCAGGTATGAGGAGAGGACAGCCAGTCGGGGTTGGGGTCAGGGCACTTGTCCAGTGCCACTGCAAAACAAAAGGATCTGGCTGGTGTAGGAATACCACAAGCCAGAAGATTAATTAGACAATTCGCAGTGTGTTAGTCTTTCTGCTTTCTGTTAGAGAAGAGCTGCAGGGCCTGCTGAATACTAAAACATTGGTTTATCCCCGTTTTGGTTAAAATTACATTAGCCCAGTGTTTCTTAAATAAGTTGTTGACAGCTGAGGCATTATGTTTGCTAAATAGCGCAAAATAAGTTTATCAATGAGACAGGCATCCAGCGGGCATGCCGGATGGGTGCAGGGTGGATTCTGGGGGGAATGCTGGAAAGTGGTGAAGGAGTTTTTGCAGAGATTGTTTGTGGGTAAAGGAGGGGGTTAGACAAATCAGTAATTCTGCAGAGGAAAGAAAAACGCTAGCTGAAGGGGGATTCATTCATTATATATAAGCCTTACTCAGGTCTTTGTAAGCCTTTTTATACCAAAAACATTCCCACAATACTATTGTGCACACCCTCTCGGTTTCTGAAATACACACATAAAATCTTGTTGCTACATTTAGTTTAACCAGCAACAGGCTAACGTTCTTTCTTCCTCTCTCTCTCCCAGCCTGTGCTGAGTTTGTCCAAATGCGAGTCCATTTCCTCCAGTTTCATACCGCCACTGGTCTCCTCTATTACCCATCTCCCCCTTCTCCTCTCTCTCCTTCCCTCTCCAATCCAGCCACTTGTTCTCATCGCTTTTGTTCACACGACAGTCACCATCCACTGTTACCATGGCAAATCAATGGTCAGTCTACAGATGGGAGCAGATTCATTTCTCCCTAGCAGACACACACACACACACACACACACAGCCCTGAACACTCGATGTGTTTGCTTCCCGCTCTGGCATTCCACCACACTGGTAATAGATAGGTGTTGATGTGCTGTGTGGTTGAGTGCACGCTGGCAGATGTGTGTGTATGTGTGGGTGCTGCATGTGTGTGGCCAATGTGTCAAAGATCAGATAAGTAAATCTATTTCCTTTACTAATTAAAGGAAGGCAGTGGTCCCCAAGGTAAACAGAACATACTGAATGTCAGGGCACGGTGTGCTAGATGTGCTAACCACAAACACACACACACACACACACACACACACACACACACACACAAGCAAAACTTCTACATGCACCCACACATGCACAGGCACACTCACATATGCACAAATTACTTTTGGCAGTGTGTATATTATTTTTGCTATGCATCTGTGGGGATGGGTTGTACATGTGTATATGTGTGTGTGTGTATGCGCCAAGCTAAGTGTCCACTGGGGGAGTTAGAGCAGCTACATAGCAGATGCTTAAAGCCAGTGGCTATTAGACAGCAGAGCAGAGATAATAGGCTACGGCTGCCATTACCTACTACGCCCTATTAGCCAGTACCCAACCTGGAGACAAACAGACAGACACACAAAAGGGGCAAATTTGTACTTGCGCATATGTATTTTTATGTCTCTATCTGTGGGTGTGCACGAGTGCGCTCTATTGGGCAGCGCACGCTTGGAGAGTTAGATGAGAGATGCAGGGAGGAGATGGGCGCAATAGAGAGGAAGGATTGAAGGGCTAATTTACCAGGCCTCCTATTAGTGAGACAGATCTTTTCCAGATGGGGAGGGAGGGGAGCAGAGGTGAGGCAAGACTCTGAGAAGAGGGGGTGGTTTGTGTGTGTGGAGGGGGGGGGGGGGTAGAGGAAGTGCTAACACATTCAGAAAACAAAAGTGCATTACAGACCATGCAAGCAAGAAGATGAGCTGAGAGTTGACAAGGAGTGCCGAGGGGAGGAGGGGAAGGCAGTGAGAGAGTGACAGAGAGAGACAGACAGAAAGAAGGAGAGAGAGGGAGAGAGAGAGGGAGAGAGAGAGAGAGAGATATGAGAAAACCCCTCTGTGTGACATTCAATAAAAAGAAACAAGAGAAAAACCTCAGTTCCAATATCTGACTGTCTGCGGTTGACGTTTCCTTGTGTGCGTGCGCTGAGGAGAGTGCGAGTATGACACACATCACATGCTGGCTCTCTATATCCATCTGCCTATCCATCCAACCCTCCTTCCATCCTTCTGTCACCAGACAGTTTGATGCCGCAGCTCTCGATGCAGACTTTGCCAGCGTGTCTGCTCCTGCTCGAGTGGAGAGCCGAGCGGCTCATGATAGTTGGAGGCTCTGGTGCTGGAGACTGGGTGGGGGTTACTCCACAGAAGCAGCGTAGTGGGAGAGTAATGCGAGGCTTAGTGATGACGACGACGACAATGATGACAGCGGCCACGATCAGACACTGTTCTCTGTTCACTTTCACATCCTCCTCTCTCTCCCTCCCTCCATCCCTCCTCTCTCTGCCTCCATCTTTCTCCCTTCCTGCTCAACACACTTTACAGAAGTTTGAGCCACTGGGAGATCATTAGCACAGGATCAAACCCCCAACACTCACTGTCCACACACACAGGCTGGCAAAAACACACAAGGCATACACACACACACATAGAGAGAGAGTACACAGACCACACACCCACACAAAAACAAGAAATGGGGGCACACAGAAGAGCACTGCAGCTTAAAATCCAAAGCACAGAAGGAGAGACACTGTGTGTTACAGTGTGTTACAGTGTGTTTGTGTGTGTGGGGCAAAGGACACTGACAAGAGCTCTGGTGAGATTTGGGGAGAAAGAGGAATGATTGAGCACAATTTTTTTGTTGGAGAAGAACAAAAAGTGCCGGAACCAGTTAATCTGAGACACAGAAGATACACGTTTATCTCAACATACTTGACAGACGTGTGTGCACACCTCGCCACATGCACACAAACCGAGCAGCCACCCACACATCACAAGCCCATTCAACGACTCCCAGCAGCCTCTCTCTCCTACACTCATTCTCGCACACATAAGGAAAAGTTGTGCGAACACACATACGGGCAGAACTTATATTCTCCTCTCTCGCTCTCTGGACAAATGCATTCATGCACGCTCCTAGATGCACACATGCACAGCAGCACCCAGACATGGAGAAACACACACACACACACACACACACACACACAGTCACACACTCACACACACAGTCTTTCCATCAGGAGTGTGTTCAATAATTCAGTCTAAGGAAAGTACACAAGACTGTTAGGAGTGTATTCAGTGTTGGCCTGAGGGCCGGCCACTGCTCTAAAAGCATGATGTCACTACCAGCCTTCTCCTGTCCCTTTCCTCCTTTCCTTTTTATTCGTTCAACTTGCTTTTTCCACCCTCTCCTCCTCACTCTCATTCCACTGGTTAAACTTGGTTTTGACGGCACATTTGATGCTTAATTTGGTCCAAAATCATGATGTGTGTATCCAACCGAGTATGTGTGCAAAAAAGCTAAAATAGAAAGAAGTTTAAACAGTATTAGAAGTTTTCATGGTTTAAAAAGCTTATTTCAACAATCTGTTAAGAGTCAGACAAGCCACATTTTTCTTTTCTGCTGCATCCACTTCTGTCTCTCCTAATTTTTCCCTCATTCGTTCCATCTCATCCTTTTTTCAGTCCTTTCCCTCCTCTTCCTTTTGCAGGTTTGCCAGCTGTTCTGCTGATCCACCGAAGCCTCACTCAGATGTAGGTCACTCTCTCAATTAAGGCAATTAGCAGCAGCCGGGCGAGACTGAGCCGCTCTCATTACAGCAACAGGAGCCATAGGCCTGCATCACATGGCTAGCACTTAACACTCCACTTGGCACCCGCATTAGCCTTGGCTAGCGCCAATCTGCCAGCATTTACTTGTACTAGCACTGAATTGGCCCCTGCAGAAGAACCGAGCCACGCTGTTCAAAGTATACCACTAATTCAAACTGGATTAGTTTAACTCTGTGCGTAATTTCACGGATCATTCATACAGGATGAAGAATCTCTGCTTGTAGCTCCAATGTAAAATCATTTCTGCTCTGTCAAAAAAGCACAACTTTAAAAAGAAAACCCAGAGAACTCAACACTGCACACTGACACTTCCACCTAACAGAGGCAACGCTCGTCTTTGAGGTCAGAAATCTTACCGCCTCCAGTACATGTGTAATGACAATGTGCTGGCTGCCACATTGGAAACCCATTATTATGATTATAGTGGTGCCACTTCGAACTAGATCTCTATTATCAGATGACATTTGAGTTGGTTGTTTGATATTTTTCATTTTCCATATACTGGAAGACCATCAGATGCAGTTGAATGCTCCAAAAAAAAAAAGCAATTATTTTGTTACACAAACTTTTCCCCAAAGGTCAGGAATGAACTTGCAAATGGACACGATGCTGTAAATCTGCATTGGATTTAAACAATAGAATATTCTACATTTCTGAATCATCTGAGTCTTACAGTAAAACCAATCAAATGTGAGCATAATCCATATAGAGCTAGCTAGACATGTGATGTAGGCAACTGCAGTTTGCTGATCTGTAATGCAATCTTTTAGGATGTGTCCGGCCTGTAGCACCCCTGGCCATCATTAACTGGCTTTAGTGATGTAGGCCTCTCTCAGACTACACCCAATCCAAATCCTCTGCTAGCAAGCCTCGCACCAATAACAGCTGATTAGTACTGGTCTGGAGAACAATGTTCTGGGATGCATCACCATCAGCTAGCCTTGCAACACCTCTGGCCATCATTAAACTGCTGTAGTGAGGTAGGCCAGTTTCATCCATATTGCTCATTTCCTCCATACACACACAAACATACACTGCTGGGGTGCAATTAATAATGGTTTCATTTTTTGTTCATGATTTCATATGTTTACATAGATACATTTTTTTACATTTCATAATTTAAACATTTTATATTCTCCACACAATTAATTATTACCTGACGCTGTAGTGCTCAAAACTGAGGAGTTTACACTAGAGTGGGAAAGGACGTCTTTGTTTTTTTGACTTATCGCACTCAACAGACCAGAAAATGAGATGCATGGAGAGTGGATATGATGGAGAATACACATGAAGCAGGTTGAGAAATGGCATATTTGAAGGCCCAGACAGAGACAATTAATAGGAAAGTTATCACAATACAAATGGTTAATCACAACTTATCTCACACCTGTCAGACTGTGCCACGTGTTCCCTGGCTTTTCAGATATTTACAGACGGGTGATAAATTAAAGGAAACACCTGAACAGATGAGTGGAGAAACATAACAAATGCAGATACTTCCACACGGGCGCGCTGCATAGTACAATAAAGCAATTAACATCCCATCATGCTCTGACTCATGTTTCAATAGGAACAGTGACTAAAGTGACATCTGCATTTAGATCCATGGGAAAGGCATCGGTAAATAGGGTCATAAATAACACACATTTGATGACAGTGAAGCTTGTGCATTAGTGTGATATGTAAGGAAAAACAGAAGAGCAACTCTTCCTCGGGTGACTGAGGATGTCAGTGCAGGACGTGATCAGACTGTGTCAGCAACACCAGTCTATCCACAATTAGAGAGGGATATTATGGTAGGGTTGCAGCTCCAAAACCCCTCATTACGTTTGAGAGCTCAGCGGTGCAAAAACCATATAGACACTGGTCTACAGAGATGTGGAAACAAAACTAGGTCAAAGCTTAGTATATAGCTGGACCACCTATGGTCAAATCCTGATTTTATAATCTCGATGTTGTCTTACATGATCACCAAATGCATAAATTAAAGACAAAGATAATATCTTTCTTATTTTATTTCTTACACGGAGCACAGCCTCCATCTGCAATCCACAATATTTTATCCTGTATTTAGAACATACCAGACTTTTATTAGAGGCAGGTCTCCTTCTGTTAGATATGTAGAATTGGTCATATTTTAGTGTGAAGCCTTGTTTTCAGTCACTCCAATTTGCTGTGTTAGACTCAAAACTTCCTGTAATCATTTCAAATTTAAAGCCCTCTAGCATTTCAGTGGGCAGAAACCCTTTATTTCCTAACAGGCTTTTATTGCTGTGCTGCAGTACACATATTGTCTCACTTCTGGTTGCTGGCGTTTCTGTTGTTTACATGCTAATCAGATCAGCTGGTTTCTTTAGCAGTTACCAATGACTTCTCTCTCTCCCTCCCACCCTCCTGCTCTCTCTTGTTCAGTGTCTTATATTGAGTTATTCCTCTGCCTCCTTCAGTAATAAAGATACAGAAACTCCAACTCAGTGATGTGTATTCAGCTGACCATGGTAGAAATATGATCACTCAGTCTGTCAGTCAGGGACATTACAGATTATAGGGCTGGCCCCACTGTTGCTGTCCAGCCGAAGAGTGATATGGCATACACCAAGAGAACAGTACACGCCTGAATGCTTAACCCCTACAGAGAGGCGATTCTGTTATACTGTGGGGGGCATTTAGGTGGCCTGATTTGTGTCCACTTGTCCCCTTAGAGGGATGGATCAACAAATCAACACAAAGCTTCTCTAAGTGATCACCTTTATCCTCTGATGAAACACTTCTATCCTGATGGGAGTGGTCAGGATTACAGTGCCCCCTCATCCACAGGGCAGCAGGGGTCACTAAATGGTTTGACAAGTATGAAAATGATCTCAGCCGTCTCTTTTCTTTTCTGTGAGCGTGGCCACTTTGAACAGCTTTTACATTCTAGCAAAACCCACCCCTTAAAATCCTTAATGCCGATGTCAGAAATCCACAGATTTAAGGACTGTCATTTATCTAAAGGAGGGTTGTGTGTGTCTCACTGTAAATGTATATGTTCAATATGTTGAGGGTGAATTAAAATTTTTTTAAAAAGTCTGTTAGAATTAGCTGTTGTGCATGTAAGCAAAGATCTGAGATCTGCTGTTTGGCAGTGATGAGCTGCTGCTGCATCTTTACACTATTAATCATCTTCCCCATGACTAATGCTGATGGTGTCATACAAGTACCGCCTAAGACAGGCCATTTCATGACACCACACACACACACACACACACACACACACACACACACACACACACACACACACACACACACACACACACACACACACAAAACCTCTCTCTCTTTCTCTCTGAAAGGTTCGTACTGTACATCTTCACATCCATTTCTCTCTCACACTTGTTCTTTCTCTCGCTCATCCTCTCAAATCGCCTCGTACTTAATGTTACCATATATGGTTCAATTATTCTACAAGCCCTCTCAATCTCCCTTCTCTCTCTCTCTCTCTCTCTCTCTCTCTCTCTCTCTCTCTCTCTCTCTCCCTACAGTTCTTTCCTCTTCGCTCCCTCTTCCTCTTGAACATCTAATATCACTCTGATCAACTGTGCTTCTCTATCCTTCTCTTTCTCTCTCTCTCTCTCTCTCCCACTTTCCTTCCCCCATGCGTCCACGATTGCTCCCCTGTCTCCCTCACCACCTCTTTCTCTGCTGTTATTGCCTCCCTCATCCTCTCTCTGTCTCTTTCTCTCTCTCTCTCTGATCTGCTCTGAGAGTGTTATTTATACAGCAACAACCTACGCAGAGTAGAGCAGAGCAGAACAGAGCAGTGAAGGGAGTGTGACTTGCCAAAGTGGGCATCACCTTAGAAACACAACACAACTCTTCTCTCCTTTACTCCATCTATCCTTACACCACTCTGTTTCTGTCTCTCCAACTCATCACAACTTTGCTCTTTATACTTTCTTATTGAGGCTGTGCACAAAATATTCAATAGTTCAAGGGCAGCAGCTCAAATGGAGAGGGGAGCATCAGTAGCACATCCACGGCAGTGGGGATGAGAAATGAAAAAACATTAAACATGAGATTTAAGAAGGAAAACTGAGTTTCCTGTACTAACACAGCATATAATATGGAAGGAAAGTGGATATATTTGCAGCCTCTTAAACCTTATTTTTTAACTACAGGGGTGCTTCATTTTTCTGTTGCACATTTTCCTGATTTGGATATTGAAATACTTTATTATGTGAAGTGAGTCAGAGCTCTGTGTGGAGGTCAGGGAAGTGGGACTATGACTCAAAGGTTGCTAGTGTGAATTATTGGGTGGCAGGGAAAATCTAATGAAAAATACCATGCATACTCACTCAACTTCACCTGGATAAAAAAGAAAAATATAACCCACCATCGACCCTGACTAACATGTGTTCCCCTCTCTTCCCCTCTCATTTGTAATCTGAACTCTGCCATCTTTCTTACTTTTTCTCCGCATGTAGCCAATTTACAATATATGCCACAGATAATATGAAGACAGATGCTGATGAGCGCTTTAAGTGGGATAATGTGTCATTTTAATAAAGTTTAATGAACTGAATTTGAGACAGATAACATTTACCAGCTTTATATTATTTGCAGAGAATGTTTGCAGGCATGAGAATCTGAGGTTAGGGCTGTAACAAGCAGTTACTTTTCTTTTTGATGAGCGTATTAATTATTACTCTTGTTAACCAATTATTTATAAACATCAGAAAATAGTAAATATTACAATTTCCTGGAGCCCAAAGTGACATCTTCAAATGCCTTGTGTGTAAAATCTGAAGCTATTTAATTTGAAATGATACGACAAAGAGAAAAACAGCAAATCCTCAGAGGTTAAAACAAGAGAATGGTTGAAATCTTTGCTTGGTAATAGACTTAATTGTTCATCTGTTAAAATAATTGTTGATTGCATAATAAATAGCTATTTCAGCTCCAGCTTATTGTTCACATGTAACTACTACAGCTGCTGCCTATGCATAGGCTGATACATCCAATTATCCAGTTCCTATAGCTGCAGGTACTTTTCAAGGTTGATCAAATATGGCAGACAAAAGACTTTTCCCAGATAACTTCCTCCACCTACTCATCAAGGATCTCTTGGAGTTGCAAGGCCAGCTGGAAAATATAATCACCTAGCTTTCTTTCGTCTTAGCTGGAGTCTCCTTCTCTTCCAAGGTGACACCTCCAATGGGAGGCACCAAGGACGCATTCTGCCTAGACACGTAAACCACGCTGGCTGTTTGTGCACAAGGCGAGGCCAGCAAACTTGTGGAGATGCAGCATTTCTAAAGCACGTATCCACAATTTTCTTCTTTTGGACACATGACCCTCCAGCTCAGGAACACACAGTAAGCGAAGACTGGGATGTAGTTAACTCTCACTTATGGATTAGCTGCGTCTTTACCACCACACTCTGGTTTAGCACCTGCACCACGGAGGCAACAGCACCTGTTAATCGCCTGGCCCCTCTTACACTTATACGTGACTATAACCCCGAGGTTTTCTCTCCTTCACCTGATCCAGCTGCTCCCCTCTGCTCCGAACACAGCAAGCCACCTTGTTTTCTGAAAGCACCACAACCTCAGATTTGGAGGCACTAACCCTTTTCCCCAGCCGCTTCACACTCAGCAGTAAAAGGCTCAACTGCACATTAGAGGTCACAAGCTGACGAAGACAGAAGCACAGCCTCATCTGCAATTAGCTTTGAAGACACGACAATGTCCCGGAGCTGGAGTTCTTCCACACCACAGCTGCGATTCACTGCCCCTCCCATAAATGCAAGTCTGTCTTTTAGAAATGATGTTCATATACCACTAAATTGTGTCGTTGGTGACTGGATCACGTTCATTGGTTCAGACCCACTCATCAGAACACTGCTCCAAATGTAGCACATGAATGAATTGCTACATTCATTAACAGCAGTGTAGTCAGCAGGAGGTGGTTGGGGTGGATGGCAGGTGTACAAAGCACAAAACTGTCACACCAGAGATGAGGATTTGCATTCTGATTTCCATCTGTAGCTAGGTTTAGAGCAACAAAAGCACTTGGTTGTGGTTAGATGTAAATGAACACATTGTGTCTGAGGTCGCTATGGACCTTTTCTATATTAAACCAGACCACAATCTTTCCCTATCCTTAGCCAAGTGCTACCAGTGCCTAAACATGACCATAAAAAAGTGGAAGTCGCTACAAAAGGGAATTGTACTGAAAGATCAGATATTTTAGCAAAAAACAAATATGTTATCTGTGAAGACTCTACTGATGCCTTAACTATCAGCATATTTGCCAAATACATAAATAAACATTTCCTTATTATGTTAAGAAAATGCAACCCAGTCACAATAACATTTCCTTCAAAATATAGTTGCTGTTGCAAAATTGTTGTATATGTATGTAAATGTAATTTCTAGGAGACAGGGTTGTGTAAAAGTCAAGAACGGCAGACCCATATTTTTAAAAGTGTTATTTGAGGTCTTGATATCCAAAAGAAGATATATTTGTGGCTTTAGGTACCAAAAACCATCTCAAGATAGTTTTACACCTCCTTTCTCATGCTTGTCTCTGGAGCTCTAACAAGAACAAGGGATTTTGTGTTGGTTTCTAAGCCTCTCTTCTGATTGGCTGACTGTTTTCTGAGTGACGCATGGCCAGGCACAACCACACCAACAGATGGACATATTTGGACTCAAAATGCTCCAGTATTTCAGAAAAAATAAACTTTGGTTTCTGGTCTCTAATACTACTAACCCCGGGAAGGCTGTGCAATGATATACTGGCTTCCTGACATCCAATAATTGTGCAGCGTTTCCTCAACATTTTTCTGTCTTGTAGCTTGCTAGCTCAGTGATGGAGTAACCACTTGGAGTTGTGTTGTTAATAATGTTAAAACGACAACAACAACAAAAAAGGTTGGACGGTGCTGGACAGATGGCTTGTTTGAAGTCACAGTTTCTGAATATAGGCTGTGTGCAATTCTCCTTTCACAGTATTTGTATAGAACCTAGAAAGACAATCACAAAAAAGACATGGAAATGCAACTTTCTACAATATGGGACCATTAATACCAGGTAAGGAAACACAGCTTTGACTTCTGTTAACAAGGACCAAATGTCTCGGATTAAAGTCTTCAATATGGTGCATATTACAAAATACTTAGTGTTACCTATTGCACCTGTGTTAACTATGCTTCTGTCCAATTTCCCAGGTGGTGAGGCCACAAGACAGCGGCATCCTGCTGCTTCCTCATGCTGTACTCAGACAGGCTATGGGGGTTACTGGAACAACAGGCGCCAGGAGTACAGCTTGGCTACGAGCTCCTCTCCCCAGCCTGGCTCCAGGAGTGGGAGCCAGTCTCCCCATTAATGTTCACTAACTGCCACAAGTATTGAACATAACATTTCACCAGAACAATATGGAAAAGGCTAATTTAATAAGTAAAACTGAAGAGGCGGTGTTTTAAACTGTTGCAGCAGCCCCACTCCTACGTCTCTGTGTGTGTGTGTGTGTGTGTGTGTGTGTGTGTGTGTGTGTGTGTGTGTGTGTGTGTGTGTGTGTCATGCAGTTATTAGGGAAGTCCAATTATATGCATCGAAAAGGAGATTTCCCACTTGCAATGAAAAGGGGATAGAGCATCTAAAAAAGTGCAAACAGATACAGCTTTTTCTACCACCTAATTAATACATCAGGTGATTTCACTGATTAGGTGCACCCTCTCAGCTTGAAGGTAGCCAATCAGTGATATCAGCTGCTGTGGGGTGACTATAAAATCCCAGAATACCAAACTACTGCAGGAAAGAGATATCTATAAATGATCCTGGAGAGAATGCGCTTCTCCTCAGCAAGTCCTGTGATGCCTCCCTGCATTTTAAGAAAGGCTGTGAGCTTGATATTGTTCACAATCAATGACTTGCCATTTCAACTCTCTCTGCACTGTAAGCTACAGACTGAATAAAATGTCACGGGGGACACAGAAACAAATATTGAGAATGAGCTCAGTTGTTTGGATGAATGGAAATGCTCCATGTACAGAAATCAGCACTCTATGGCATATAATTGGACATTCACCGCTGTATGTAGTGTTATGTTAACAAATCTATCTCTCTGCTTCTATTTTTCTATCTCCCCTTGTACCTGCACTTGCCTCCCTTAATTTCTATCACTAGTATCTCGTCTTCCCCCTCTCTGCCTCTCTCTCAGGGCCAGCTGGTGTGTTTTCCCTCTGAGGGAGAGAGAAACTTCTTAGCATGTAGGAAGAGGAGTGGAACTGACACCAACACGGTATGGCTCTGACACAAGCTTCACTCAAAACCCCTATTTCTTCTCTTTGTCTATTTCCTGGCCCACCTTTTCCCTCTCTCTTTATCTCTCTACCCCTCTCTCCCAGAAGAACACGTGAAGCATATAGATAGTGGATGCCTTGAGGCATTTGCCTCTGCTCTTAGCACATATGGCTGCCTGTCTGTACAGTAGATGGGGGTGAAAAACACTTCTACGCATGTATGCAAGTATAAGCACTTATTGCATCTGTCTATTATGTGGAGTGGCATAACAGCTTATCTGTGCAACTACGTATGTCAATATTATGAATGCTTGTGTAACTACACATCATCGAGCTGATTTAGCAGTCAAGTAATTCTACTATGCTACCAAACTAGTTTTTATCATCCTAATGTGCTGATTATCTATGTATAGAATTTTGTATATATAGGATTATGCACAGATGAGAAGGTCTGGTGAGGTGTTACATACTATAATTTATTATTATTTGTTTTCCTCTTCACTGTTGCTAAGTATTTGCTCATGATGGAAATTGTTGGGTTTCTTTCTATAATATTGTAAAGTGTTGACCTTACTCAGTAAGGTGCCTTGAGATAATGTATGCTATGATTTGACGCTTTATAAATAAAATTAAGATGACTTGTTTAAAAATATTCCTTTTAAGGTCATTTTAACAGTGTTTTTTATTAAAGCTTATACAGGATGGATTATTTGGAGAAATTAATTAATAACAATAAAATACTAAATCATGCCAAAAAAACAACAACAGAATAATAGAGAAGAAAGAATGTATAGGCTCAATTAAAGCAGATACAGGTGTTTGTTGAGATGTTTACTGTCATGAAAATTGATGAAATCGCTTTAACTACAGTTGGGGGGGAAAAACCATCTAAAACTCACACTCTTCCTCGGCATTTTGCAATTGTTTGCACTTGAGAGATGATTGATGTGAGACAGCTAAGCAGCGATAGCTACTGGTCCCTCAAGTCCTGCAACTTTGTCAAACACTTCCCTAACTATGATTGATTGGGTTGCTTTCCTGTTGCAGTAATTGGCTTATTAGACAATTGGAAAGTTCTGAGGTAGTACTCTACCTATAGGGAGTATTTGCTCTGGAGAATGCATCCCTTTGTTCCCATACCAATTAAAGTGAGTGAGTATATTCGCCAGTAGCTCTGCAAAAGTATCAAGACTTACAGAACTTTTTAGTGTGCCACCTATCTTTGTTTCAGATGATAGTCTGGCAGGCAATAGTTAGACCTCCCTGTGGACAGTGTCTGCTGACACTGCTATGCAGGCTACTGCGTAGAAATGTTATTTTCAAATCCATCTACTCTTTGCATACAGAATAAATATTGATGATACTTGATTAGCCTGTATGCAAGAGCAGGCTCAGCAAAATGCTTAATTCAAAACTTATAACAAACCCCAAAGCCAACACTTAAACAATGATAAACTACTTACAATCTTGCTGCTTTAATGGAGTTTTAACTAACACACTGAGCGGGGACCCACTCATAAAAACATTTCTCATATGATAATAAGTGATCAAACACTCCACAGGGTACCTTTAAGTCACTAGCCCATCCATCACAAAGCATTTGGTAACAAGTGATCCCAGTGTAAACATTAGCTAAGACAAATAGTGGTAAGGTTAATATGCCTGTCACCAGATCAGTTAGCCAACCATCTTACCCACACAAAAAATCTTTAAACCGTTCCTCCACTGATAATAACCCCATTAACCATCATCATGACAAATCAGTGAGCAGTTACATCATTAATATATCAAAAGTCAGTAACAGCTCCATCTAAGAATTGCTGCATTTAAAGATCTCCAGGTCGGGTGTCATGGTGGCTCAGTGGCTCAGCATTGCAGCCTTACAGTTCAACCATGGATCTATTCATGGCAAGCTTTCTGTGGCATTTTTTTTGTTTCTAATGTGTGTCAATGTCTGTGTTGACTCTAAACTTATCTGGAAGAAAATATAACTACTGAGAAAAGATTTTAAAAATACATATTCACTGTAGCTTGATGTTTATTAGATATTTGGTTGTAACAGTTTGTCTTAATTTGAATTCCCATGGAAATCCCTCATCACTGTCTACCAACTTACATGGGAAATGTTGTTTCCCAATGATGGCACTTTGGGTAATGCTGTTTTTCCATCTCCAACACCGTGCACACAAAAACAAATGTTTCCTGAATCGAATCACAGAGAATATATTCAGTACAGTAACACTAAAATTATAGGAAACTCTACATGATTAGTAACATTCTGCATGTAAATCAGACAATGCAGACAAATACTGCAATGAACAGCTTTGTTTTTCAGGGAAGAGCCACTTTAATCATACAGCAGATGTTTACATTATTAATGCAGATGTTATTTTTCTGTACCTCTGTTTACTGTTCATTAGAATGTTTCCATATAATATGAATATTGCATAGGGAAACTCTTTTTTAATAAGAGATCTAATTACAGAAAACGACCTCAGCGTTGCTCTGATGACTATCACGTCCCGTTTTCCTACATCAGAGATAAAAAGAGCTCCACTACTCGACATCATACGCATCATTGTCATTGCTCTCATCGTGACTGTCATCATAGACATCATCATCTTTGACATCACTATCATTATCATCACAATCAACAACTGAGCCTTAGAAATAAGAGATAAACCGTATGTTGAAGAGTTGGACAACTGTGACATAAAAGGCTATAAAGTTCTTTGTTCTGATTGGCAGTGTCTGTAGTGTGTAATCAGCAACACTCTGGAGGAAGTAAATCTACTGCTATTGAGAAGAAACAATCAGTAGACCTACGATATTCCCAAATATAATAGGATATTCCAATAATCTACGCAAAGTGTCGAAAAGTAGTTCTCTTAGTAAATGTGATTGCTCCCAAATTTTCACTGAAATCTTTTTAGTAAATTGTCTCCGTTTATGCATCAGAACTGGATCTTTGTCCTTGACCTTGTATTGCACATACACTGGATAGTGTTTACTTGTTTGTAGTGGGTGTTTGTATTGTCTGTGTTTATTGTCGTAACAATGTTCATATATAAGTATATAATCCTCCAGATGTAAGAACTGAAATTTAAAGAGCCGAAAATCAATTCAGAGACTCAATAACAAACAACAGAATGTTAGTGTTGCAATGCCGGACCTTACACACCATATTTGGAGAAAGATGAGGACAAGCCAACAGGGAAATGCAGTCTACCTCCCTGGATGCGTTTGTAAGCCTGGCGGCAATTTTATATTCAAGCTGCATGCAGGACAGACCAATCCATATGTGCAAGCAGTTACAGTAATCCAGGTAATCCGGAGTGGGGGAGATAAGAGGCAGTGGCCTCAGAACTGGAGATGGGTTCTAGAT
Source organism: Trachinotus anak (assembly GCF_046630095.1). NCBI lineage: Eukaryota > Metazoa > Chordata > Actinopteri > Carangiformes > Carangidae > Trachinotus > Trachinotus anak. The sequence goes on from NW_027273870.1 coordinate 24,058,026, forward strand.
GCTTTTCTGTAGCTGCCCATTGGTCCCAAAAACGATTGACAGGTCAAATGCAGGAGACACATCTCCTCAAGAATATCATTAAAGTGGAAATTAAAGTCCCCCTTCAATCAAAAATGTGTTTTATCTATTGTTACCGAACTTTGATGTTTGACCTTCACTCTGCAGAATGAATTATGTGCACAGTTACACAACTAGAAGGCTGTTTTCACATTCATCTGCTGAAGGAGGAAAGTTTCTCTGTGTTCACCCTAAATCTGAGTTTACACATATACCTACAAGCATGATTCTGTGACGGACTATTGTAGGAGCTAATCATGTTCTAGCATGTCAATACTTACTTACCGCCAGTGGACATACAGATATTCTGTAGTAGATGTGCTTATAAACCTGCAAGAGCTGATTATTTTGTCCATTTTGGAGCAGTGGAAAGAAGCTGTGAACACAACACTGATATGTCATAACCTTTATAGTTGATACAGCAAACTTGTTTGCAAACTTATTTACACATCGAGCAGTTACAGAGTCACATTATCAGTTATTTGTAGCCGTGTTTATGGCCACCTGAAGAATTTAAATCCAACATTTACTCTCTTTTAGCTCTGATTTTGGTTTCCACCAACTCCTGAGGGAAATATCTGGCTCTTTAGTTGCTCCCCAGCTAGTCACTAGCTGTGTCCGTCTGTTTGGCCCTGAGGTAGTGTGAAAGCAGCACTACGAAAGCGGTGACAGTAAAACAAAACAGTTAAGTTGCAGACAGGACAGCTAAACAATGACCTGACACTAACTGTAATAAAGCTTTGTAAAACTGAGGGGAGCTGCAGATTGAGGTGATAATTCTCTGAAGGTTGATCTCTGCAAGCAACTGTTTCACATTGTCATCTTGTTTTTACACTATAATTTACTATATATATATATATTTTAAAATATTGATTATAGCTGCTTTAAAAGTGTTTAACTTTTTAGTGAACAAACCAACTTTTTTAAACATAAAGATCTTATGCTATAGTGTTCTAATTCATATATTGTTATTACATTCATCTCCATGTATTTGCCATAGACAGCACAGTTGTTACCATCATTGCCTCACAGGGAGAAGGTCTTCTTTAGAGTTGGAGCTACACAGTGGCGGCCCACTCCTCCTACACAGTTAGGATGGGTCAAATGCAGAGGACAAATTCCCCCACTGGGATTACTAAAGTTTGACTTTAATTAACTTAGTTGGACATTTTCTCCTAACTCGAGTGTTAAATTGAGTATGGAGAGCTGGTGTATTTTCCAGGTTTTACAATGGCTGATTAAATAAAATCCTTCCACAGAATTGTCCCTAACAATTTGATCGTCTTTGTCGTAGTTCAAATATCATTTCAATTCCCTCTTGACACTGGAGAGGATGACAACCTGTTTGAAGTTATAGATCACAGCTTTTATATATATATATTTTTTTAAAGTTCAGCAAAGCTGGTTCCATGGTCAAAGATGCAGTATTTTTAGATGAATAACTAAGGCAGATAAAGGAGATTCAAAAGCCTTGAGTTTCGCTCCTATTAGTCTGAAAGACAGTCTTGGGGTCAGTGAACAATTCTCATAAATTAAGCTTTTAAATTGCACTGATCAGTGTGTTTAAGCAAGTCCACAATGAGAGAAAATGTCTCAATAATATGACTAAGTGATGCAGCAAAGGAATTCAGAAGATACATTTATTTTGAATTGAACCCAGAGGGATCCCATCAGAGATCCTTGACAAGACAGATAGAAAAATTGCCTGAATGGTTCTGTTCCTCAGTTATGATAGGAGCTAAGCCAGGATATTGCTGTTTACACCAGCCCCATGCTCAAGTTAGTCAATTATGATGGCATGATTTACCATGTTCACTTAAGTCTATGAGAAAAAGAACAGCACAGCCAGAACCAACAGTCAGGGAGAAACTGTTTCCAAACAGTAAACTCCTAAAACAAGACCGATTTCCATAAATGTTGTTACCATACAAAAGGAAAGAGACATGTAGCACTACGTATAAAAACGACAATATGGAGATGGAAAAATTTTATCATTTTTTCAAAGGGCAGGCACTTTGCATGTATGAAACAGGATGGAACAGCCCCAGCGGCCATAAAGCTATTTACAGTGGAGATGACACTTGGGCCGACAATATCAGGAAAGCCCTGAAGGAGGCTTAAGGGGATAATGACAAGAGGCAGGTTGTAGATTTCATGTAGGAAACAGTCTCTATTAAGGAAGGAACCACTCAAAGCAGCTCAGGACAGCAGAATGTTCCAGTGGAGAAAACTGTTGGGGACAGTTGTAGGGCACACAACTGGTGTCAGTGCGAGGAGGGAGGGCGCGACACATTTATTAGTGTGGAACAAGACCCAAGAGGCTGTCCACTCCAGAAAACAACAGCACTGGTCATTTGTTTAAACAGCTTTAAACAGCCTATGTTTATGTTCTGTGCTACAGCAGCAGTGAGAGAATACAACCTGTGTATTTTTTTTTTACACCACTACATTTCAGAAGCAAATATCTTATATTTTAGATATGTCTGAAGTCTGGAGTTACAAGTCACATCACACAATTATATATTTCAACCAGCTGCACCTAATTAGAGTGGGCTGACTGTCAATCATAGAGTTGCTTCTATCCCTCTCTTCTTCGGGCCACATGTTGACGTCTCTGAGCGAGATTCTGAACTCCAGATGTGTATATGTGGAAAAAAGATGTATTTTTTACTTTGAGGTGTCTCATAAATGTAATGTCATGTAATGTAATATACGAAAACATACTGTACGATCAGCTAACAAAATATGACATAATACCACAATATTATAAATCAAATAAGTTTACAGTATGTTAAACCTGAACCAACTACAACAGTAAAATGCTGTGTACATATTAATGCATCACTTATAATTCAATCCAATTTAATGATATATATTGTAAAGCGTTGACAGTAGCTAACAGGTATAATGAGTGCTTTTATTTTTAATACTTTAAGCACATTATGCCAACAATATTTACAAGCATATTTCTACCCAAGTGACATTTTTAATACAGGACTTTCACTTGGAGAATTTCAGCATTACAATATTGTTTCTATCACTTAAATAAAGGATCTGAAAACTACCTCCACCACCGTCGAACGACTAAAAACTAACAGAGCACATTGGTTTTCATTTAACCATCTTCTTAAAGAACCTATTTATCAGTTCTCTGGGTTGCTGAACGTGGTCTGCCGGGAGCGGGTGGTGGTGATTGTTGCTTGCCAACAAAGTCACAACGTTTTATCTAGACTGATAAGTAAACAGCTGTTAACACTAACGTTGGCTATGTAGCAATAGAAAAACTTACAAATAGCTCCTATAATGAGGTGATTTAGTTACTTATCTTTAACCATACATTAAAGCTGCAATATTAATCCATATTTTTGTGTTAATGGGTCAAATGTTTTGTGTAATATGTGTGATAAGATCACTTGTAATGAAATGAAATGAAATGAAAGCCACAGTGAAGTATGCTATTGCTCTGGCTCTGCACTTCCCCTTACCTCGAGCAAATTCTTTTAGCATATTTTAGCTCATTATTTTGGTTCTACACCCTGAAACTTGTTCTGGTTCACTCTCACTGTTCTCACCAACCTTATTTCCAGCGGGCAGCTGTTTTAAACCCACTGTGGGCTACTTGCCCACAAGCACACCTCAGAGAAACAAAGCACCTGGCTGCTGAGCACAGTGGTGGATTTAGCAAGCTCAAGAGCCAGATGTTTCCCTCTGGAATTGGTAGGAGAGTAAATATTGGACTTATATTTGTCGTGTTGCCACAAACATGAATACAAATGAATGCTACTGCTGTTCTGTGCCTGCAAGATGTGTAAATGGGCAACTGGTTGGTGAAACAGGTGCTAAGACAACTTTATTAGGTGATAATATGTCAGAGTTATGTTTACAGCTTCTTCAGCTGCCCACGAGTGGACAAATGGCTCAATCAGAACTGCTTTAAGATAAATAAATTTGCCATTATCTCTAACCTTAACTAGCAGCTAACAGAGATAGACGATCAGCCAACAAAGTAGTTTGAAGTCCGAGGACTTGTTGAAGGTGAAGTCAGAAAAGTACATTTCTGCCATGACTTTGACTGTCTCCTGATGCTTTTCAGCAGCCCATTAAATGAGTGAAAAGGTTTGCTTCTTCACACCTTTACCTCCTAGGAGTCTAGGTGCAGGCATGGGAGCCAGGACTGGCTTCTCTGTTCATGTTACCTAAGGTTAAAAGGGGCAATCAACTTAGAAATGGTGGCCCAAGTGCGACTGCATCTAGACAACTGCTCCTCTGTGCCAGTAACAGTTTTACATTTGACGTGAGACAAGACATCTGACAGTTCAGGACAGGAGATATTATATAGCTGTGGCAATAATGAGATTGCAATACTTTGAACCAGGTTTACTGCCAGGTTTATTGTCTGCTTATTGTCTTGAGATCAACCCTGTTTTATTAACATGGCATCGGCTGTGCTTCTAAATATTCAGCTTGACTTTTCCTTGAGATTCTCACATTTATGTGACCCAGGAGAAAGGCAAATGTGAAGATGAGAGCTGGGAATAGCCTCTGAAAAAAATATTACTTAGAGCAAATGCCCAAATAGATTAAAATTCAAAACAGTGAAGTCAAAGGGGGGTTTTGGTTTCCAGCTATACAAATCTGCTATATCAAAAAAAGCTTCAAAACTCATGTCTATCTGAATAATTTGAACACGAACCATACAACTGCTAAAAGTTGTGTTATCAGCTGGTCTGACAGGAAAATAAACACATGGATGCAAACATACCTAAACACTGTCTCCCCCACAGACTCTTTTCTTCCCAAACACACAGACTCAGTACACAGTACATGGACACGCTTTCCCCTTGAAGCTTCTTTGAAAAGGTTTATAGAATCTTAAAATAGCAGTGTGGTCTGTGAGCACGGGGATTAAAAAAGAGCGAGCCACTATAGAGCTGCTGTAGTGTGACATCACACAGACAAACACACGCACACACACACCACAACCCTTCCATTGCCATCTCATTGTACTCTCCAACTGGGGCGTGAGAGAAGGAGGAGAGTAGGGGGGATGACAAGAGAACAGTAAAGGGGATAAGGTTGGGAAGAGGTGACGGGAAGAAAGGGAGCAAGCAAAAGACACGGATGGTGACTGAAAAATAAAAGGTTATGAGAGAGAGATGCAGGGGGAAAATCTGAGGAGCAGCGAGTGTGTGAGGGAGATGACAGTGATGAAAAAAAATGAAAAAGATATAATAATACAGAAGGCTGATTTATGTGGGACCACTGCTGTAGAGTGGTGTGTTTGAGGTTGAGTGGAGATGACTGCTGACAGATCTGAGTGATTCGTCAACACTCCCGCTCACACACACGTTTTCATAAACACAGGTACAAAGACAGCAGGTCCAGCTAAGGTACTTCTCTCCTTGTGTGTGAGACAGAGGGACCTGTTGGCTGAGCCACATCCTGCTGTTCCGTCGCACAGCACAGACAGACAACAGGACACACCGACACACACCAGAGATGTATGCTAAGCAGCTGCAGCAGCTCTGCTGTGGAGAGATTGACATCTTCAGCAGCCGGTTCCAACGAGCAAACAACAATAACTGAGGCTCACTGCCAACACAGCCAGATAAACAGAGCGCAGACACACATAAACAGGCAGTTACACAAGTGCCGATACACTGTCAGCAATGTCTTCCAAAGGAATTGAAGCAAGAAATGTGTTGCTTTACCTTACAATCAATATGTTTGGACAAAACACACATTGATAATAAGTCATAAAATAAAGTTAGAAACGGATTCAAGTGATATTAACTGTCTTGGTGTTTGAACTGAAGTAAAGTTTCGTTGAATTTGATGTTTGATACATCAAAGCAACTCAGATCAATCTGTTATTTAATCAGGGTATCTCATCATGAATCTGATTATCCACCTCAGATTGAGTCTGGACATCTCTTCCAGGGCCAGATGCTTTCCCTTCCAAATCAAGGCATCTAACTGTCGGGATGGGTATACTTCAATTAAATCAATAATTCTCTAGCTCTTGGCCTAAGTGAGCACAGTGTCATTGCATTGATAATCCAACAGCAGCATTCAGTATTAACCTTCCCCGCTCTGTTCTTAGACGTTGGTCTATCTCTGATTAAAGGTTCTGCCAACACTGGGAAAATTGAATGGTGACATGCAGCTTCAAATAGAGGAAAATAAATGTCACAACACTTAGCAAGCCTGTGATGATGCATTAAGTGGTACTGGGTTTTACAGTGACAGTAAATATAATAGAAATGGGTTACCCGTACTTCAAGTAACATTTTGCTGAATTTCAACTTTATTGGTATATATAAGTCAAAAAGGTGACACATCGTTTGCCTGTTATCACTGTGGCCAGATGTAGCAGTTCAGCAGACTTCAGTTGATGGGGAAAGAACTGCAGGTGGAGTGTTTTTTTTTCTTTTTTTGAGATAACATTAATTTCCTTCCCTCCAACCCTGATGAACTAAGGGCACTCAAGTTGACAGCAGCATTTTGCTCAGTCAAAATAACTTCCTGCTATAGGCGCACAGATGACGTTAAGGATTCCTTCACATTTAATAATATATTGTCTGTAGTGTCTTGCTGAGGTAGCTTTCAGGGGCCTAGGCAAAAAATAAATAAAAGCCTTATTGCAAATAAGCCGGAGAGGGTCATGACCTATGAAAGGGCCACGGCAGGGCCTGAAAACTTTTGATTGCCATTTGAAAAGGGCAATTTGCACCCAAGAGAAAAAAGGGCAACCCAGGCCTGCCCCCATGAACGCCACTGGTTGTCAGTGTCAAAGCTGACTTGTGTGAGCCAGACTCACCACTGTGGGAGTAAAACAGAGGCTTAGGCTGTTGTGACTGGGCAGAAGCACCGCTAGCCAGAACCATAAAGACTGAGCTGTCGGATATCAGCTATGACTGACAGTATTTTTGCTCCAGTTGTCTGGACAGTGTCAACATAAACCAACTCACTATGATGCTGAGAGTCGTACCATAGGCTGTTTTTGTTTGTGGATAGTTAATCCAACACCAGTACAAAGAGACAGCATTTAATGACACATTGGGTGGCTTAAAACTTTCTTCAACGATAACTAAAAGAAAAAAACAATAAAAACAAGAACCATGAAGCTCTGGTGGCACCATAAAATGGCACAGTATGTCTTTTCGTGGTTCAAGAAACGTGGTACCCAGATAGCAAAATTAAACTCCTGGCCCCACATATGCTTGGGTCCTTGGTAAAAGTCTGGCCCATATACTTCCACATCTGGGCAGATTCCGATTGTTCCGGATGGCTGCTCCAGTGTTGGCTGACAGCTGGAGGCTTTTCTGAGTGCACCGGAATTAGTCCAGATGTGGAAGTAGCATCTCAATATCAAGCTGCAAATGGGCCAGATTCAGAACGTGAAATCAGGCATATACTGGGCCAGAGGAAACACAAGCGTGTGGCCCAAGTATGGGCTGGATCTATTTTGCTATCTGTGTAACGACATCTTTGCAGGGCTACGTGTTAAACTACTGTAGCTGGTGATCTAACCACTGGCACAATAGCAAGCTGCCAACATGCTAGGGCTCATCAGCCACAATAGCTATCTGAGCCTCTTTTTATTTTCCTTGTTCTGGGCCATTCACTCTCCCGAGGCATTTTGTTCTCAGCGTTGTGCATCTAAATCTCTCTCTCTGAGCTAGCAACCAAGCTAACAATTTCACACAGGTTATTCGAAAGATATATTTGTACATTGATTCCTGTCTCATAATGGTTTGAAAACTATTCCTCTTTTGTGGAGCAGTTCATAGTCCAACTGCGGAGGTTAAATAAAAGTGAATACTGCAACATAGCTAATAAGCTCCGACAGCATCCTCCATTATGGACTTTCTCCAACTTAAATGCTGGAGTGACCGAAGCAGTTGATGACTCAGTGCCGTAATGATGTGCATGTTTTAGAGGCTTAACACTGATTGTATATGGCCTGTAATGTAACTGGTGATCTGATGTTGTTGTAATTGAAATGGCAATGTTAGTTGTTCCCCCTGGCCCTTCTCCAGTGCATTAAAAAGCAGCCACAGTTTGGTGGCTACATATGGTTGCAAATACGCATTATTGGGGTTTGATAAGCACACATACAACACTGCTACACAAAGGCACAGAGGGACATGCTCTTTGTCTAAATAAACTGTGATTTCTCTGGGACTATAAAAGGCACCACGGTGGTAACAACTGTAATGGATTGTGCTGACCCTTCAGACTTCATGTCCACATTATTAGATGCAAATTTTTTTCCCCTTAAAGCAATAATATGCTACAGGATATGTGCAGAGTGGGAGAAGAGTGGTGTGATTTTGCCTGGAGCATCTTATTTCTTTTTTTTTTTTTTTTTTTTTTAAACCAGTAGCAACGCTGTTCTCTTATCCTCCAAGACAGTGATCCATTCAGCAACATTCAGATGTAACGCAAAGCAATTTTTCTATTCTGTCTACATCTACGATTTTCCCAGAAAAGAAAATTTCCCACTGTTGCCCTGGGCAGGGTTTGCAGAAACATGTAACCAGTTCTTTTTTTTCCAATTTGTCGAAAAGGATTGGTTCTTTTTTTTTTTTTTGTTATCATCAACATTTCAGTAATAGCTACAGTAGGCCTACTGCAACAATGGAAACCACTTCAGTGATAGCAGAAAAAAAACAACTGCAGCACATGTAAACATGTGTGCAGTGCACTTTACTTGGGCTCTGCATCCACAGCCATAATACCACAATACAAACCATGATACCAGAAATGCAATAACAGTATTATTTTTCACAGGGTTTTTCTTACTGCTGTCCCTCAGTTGCCTTCTGCTTGAATTTGTATTTTTCTTGGCACTTTAAAAGCTCACAGGAGGTCCAGTCTAGTGAAATGTGATTGAATCAGTCAATCATATCCTTAAAATGCTGAATTTTTTTTTTTTTTTTTCAAGGCAGTAATCTAGTCAAAGAAGAGGCACAAATGCGTATTTAACGTCAATGTGTTTAAATATTTTAAGAAGCAATCTCTTGAAGAGATTTGGCGAGGTCAATCATCTGCCATTTGGTTGAAGGCTTATTTAACTGCTGCACAATGCCTATAGCCGAGGCAAATTTCCACTGATCCTTGAGTAAATAACAAGCTTAATCATTCCTGTTGTCAAGTATACAACTATAATTCAGCATCAGGAAAGAGAAGAACATATAAAAGAGCTGTGTAGGTTGCAGAGAGCAGTGACCATGGCTGATGGGAAAGACAAGTCCAACCTGTAGAGATTTAAACTTCATCAACAGAAAGTTCAGGAAAAAGAAAAGTGGGCGGAAAAGTAAAGTGACTGTGACTGAACATCACCATCCAAAGATGAAAAGGACTCAAACTTAAAAAGGGATGATGGGAAGTGACTGTCTCAAAGCCAAAACTACAGCAAATATTCCAGTTGCCCTGCAGAGATGAAAACAACTCCAAGACAGGACAACATGATGAGGAGTGATGCTGCAGCTCTTTTTTCTAATTTCCACATAGCGCATAGTGTCACAGCCAAGTTATAACTACAAGTACAAATATTCCTAACACAAGTGAAGCGTGGATTCACTTTTATTTTACATGTTTTTCTTTCTTTCTTTCTTTTTTGTTTTGCCTCAAGCTGTTTGCTGTTGTTTCCAATCTACTAATTAGACTGGAACTGCAAATTAAAACTTGTGTGTCTAAATGTGTTTGTGTCAGTTCGAAGAGTTTCTGTTGTGAGTTTCGTAATGCCCACTAAGACTTCATTTACACTGTATACTGGTAAATGTGACCCACTTTTTTGCTCTCATGTTGAACAGATGGGATGTATATTATGAAAATAAAGAGGAAAAATACTGTTTTTTTTAAAATGCATCTTGGGACATATTTTTTGGAATACATCTGGTATTTCCTGCTGCACTTTAATCCACACATGAGATAGTTTTAGCTAAAAATCTTTTCATCAGAATTGGATTGGTAGGTAACAGCTTAGGATCAAGTTAAGGAACTGTCAGCCAATGGCAAAAGCTAAAACTGTAAGAGGAAATACATTTACAAGCATTCATGATATCTGAAACAGTAAAATGCATTGTAGTACATTGTAGGTGGTGGTTTATACATATTAATTTATTTATCATTTATTATGCTTTTTGATGTACTGTATCAGTTAGCTGAGAGCTAACTTGGCAGATGTTTGCTTCCTCTGCAAATGGAGATTTCATTGTGAATTTAGGTTAAGTCAGTGTCTTTTCATCAAGTCTACTTGGATGTGATATTCATAAACATAGAACTATGGTTTTAAGGGAAACCATAAAATGACCCACAATATAGGTCAGTTTTTAACCCTTTTAGCCCCATAATAATAGATATATTTATTAAAACGCCTGGTCTTTTTTGTCTATTCTTGTCAATAATTGTGTCAAAAAATGCCCAGGAGAAGTAGAACTTTCAAAATCTGTCAAGTATTTACCATTCTTATGTAATTCAATACCTAAAACTGTGTGTTATAAGAAGAAAAGGACAATAAACGGAATTTAATTTTCTTGAAGTTATAACCCCCCCCCCCCCCCCCCCCCCCCCCCGCCCATTCACTATAGGTGTTCTGATGGATGTCAACATCTTAATAATTAACACATTATATGTCATTTGTTTAATTTGTACAAAAAATGAACTGCTGGTCATCACTGCACATAACCCAATATAAAAAACACAACTTTTTACACTTTGGTTTTTGTACAAATTCAACAAATACGATATGCTAAGCTAAGATAACTGGTTGTGGGCTACAGCCTTGCAGACAGATATGAGAGTGATATCCACCTTCTCATCTCAGGCATCCACTGGAAAGCAAATGGGGTTTTTTCCAAAATGTCAGACTATTCCTTTAAGCCGTACTTATGTTGATCATGTACAATGACTTCACAATCATAAAAGAATTTGATGATATCTAATATTTTATATCTGAATCTTTATTTGAGTGACATTCCTACGCAGCAGCACAGCAGTGCCTGGTTAACTGACCCGTTCTCAGAACAGTATTTTCTGTGTTCAGTTCTCAGACAACAGAAACAGAAAACAACATTCGGCAGCATTAAACACAGCATAAGTGATCAGAGGATGTTTTAAGCAGCTGTGATTCAGCAGAGTAACCAGGCGGTGTGCTTCCTGCTGCTTACCAGATGTTGTCTGTGAATCACAGTTTTGTTGAGCGAAATGGATGATGACCTTTACAAAAAAACCTGAAAACGCCAGTGCAGACAAATGCGTCATTTTCACACATTAACAGCATTTTTAAAATTACCCATCTTAGTGTGGAGGTAGTTGGAGTTGTTAGTGCAGACACAAGGACATGATCTGTCAGCTTCACAGCTTCCACTTGTATCAGTGTGGTGCCTAGCCAAGCTGGAAGGAACTGGGCATCAAGACCTGCGGTGTAAACGCAGCCAGAGAACCTTAGCAGCCGGCGGAACAGAACTAAATGCTGTGGTCTGGTTTAGTCACCATAGTAACCATAGTAACCTCCCCTCTCTTCTCTTTCTCTTTCACACAGACACACAAGCCCATCATCCAATCTTACTTCACAGGGGTTCAAGGCTAGCAAGATTTCCCAAAGCCTTCTAACGTATATGGCTGTTCTTCTCACAACCCGAGCCACCAGAGAATAACGACAGTGGATGCGAGAGCAGGGAAGACACGAGAAGACAGAGAGACACGACAGAAAATAAGGATGGGATGCCAGTGGAGAAGGAGAATGATGGAAGCAGGAGATGAAGATCAGTCAGAGACACACGGCTGGAGGAGACAGGGAGGCACAAAGACAGTAAAAGCTAGAAAGCAAGAGGAGAAAAATTAGAGGTGAAAGTGGGGAAGGACTTAGTGAGTGAATGACACAGCAGTGTGTCCTCTGCAAGTGACAGCAGGTGAGGGGAGCAGGTGTTAAATATTAAAGCGACTTAGCGGAGAACCTGGGCAAATGGCCCCTACTGATATGCGACATCCCAGGCTGGGACACACACAGTGACATAAACACACATACACACACACATACACACACACACACACACACACACACACACACACACACACACACACACACACACACACAAATGCACGCACACAAACACACAGACACCAAGGGGCAGCATCCCACCACAGTGGCAGGGCAAAGCAGAAAGAACATGCATGTTTAATTCACAACCTTCCATTTCAGCATGTTCGTGTTCTTATGCTACACATATAGTGTGACCCCCACCCCCTTCCAACCCCCACCCCCTATCCCCCACATACCAAGAAGAAGCAAGTCAAAAGAAGAGATGAACAAGTTTGGGCGGAGAACGAGTGAGCACATATGGGGGTGAGGTAAAGCCAACAACATTTCTTATTTCCCACAGCGGGTCTCTCTGTAATGGAAGTACAACATTCCAAACTAATCTGGTTCCTCTCCTGGGCTTACACATCCTCTTTTTCCCCATCTATTCCATGTTCCCTCAACATGCCTCCCTTCTCACCGCACACCATCCAACTTCCTGTAGATTATTCCTGACTGTTCCACGCTGACATGCTTTATATGGGATGATGAGGAGGCAGAGACAGAGAGAGACAGGGAGAGACAGGGACCTGTTGTAACAATGACCCATTTGTTTTCATTAGGGGGAAAAATGGTTCTGGCAAACAAAAATGGATGATTCCTTGATTTGTCTGGGCCGAACCAATTGGGGTGGAATTTATTTTGAACGTTGCCGATTCTGGCAGCGGTACACGGAGTACAGTGTAAGTGAAAAACAAACGCTGGAATGCAAAAACAATATCGGTGTCAGCAAGGTTTCCAGGGTTCGTCCCAGGGCAGCAGATCAATGTTTTCATGACTAAATTACAAACAATAAACAAAGCCCATTTATGCAGTCATTAGTTTATTAATGTCTTTCTAACATAATAATCTGTGGATGTGAATATGTGTGTGTGAAGGTGTCTATAAGTCATCTGAGGATATTTGCACACTGAACTCAAAATGAGGCTGATTTTTTTTATTCCCTGAAAACTGTTCATGCTAAACATCTGTGAAAGCGGTTTATATGGGGGTCTGGGGTCTACTTCTTGTGAACTGCAGTTTGGTCTGCAGCAGGCAGTGGAGGAGACTTAATCTCAGCCCAGGAGTTAAAATGATGGTGTAGATGAACCATGTAGAGTGGTGGTGGTGATGGTGGGGTGCTGTATCTGGGGGCCACTGCTAAAGGATCCCCCAGCTCTGAAGCTTTTCCTTAAAGAGTGTATATCTATACAAATATATATATATATATATATATATATATAACAATTGTTGTACTGCAGTATTACCAAACTGCTGATGCTGGTGTTTTTGCTAAGCTGGAGAAATGATTGGTTAGTTAATAAGAGGACCCCAGAGTAAAATCTCAACTACGGCAACAAAAAGGCAAAGTGCAGCTCTGGTAATTGGAACCAAACCACACACAACTAAAACAACAAATCCTGTGTTTGACACCACTTGAAGCGAACACATTTATCCCCAATTAAAAAGAAGCTAAAAAATATATATTCTGGCCTCTAGGAAATATACCAAAATTGTAACTCAGAAGGCACGTGGTGAGTAAACTCAAGAAAATCCTTATAAGTAAAAACTATCCCTTTTTTTTAGAACCTGAGGAGTCCTTGCAGTGAGTCGCTGGTCTCCACAATCTTGTTTATCAGCCTAACAGTTTTCAGGGATGCCTGCAATGCCTGCTCCTGTTTATGTGATACTGTGTGATGGCTCTGCGGCCAGCTACTGATAAAAATGACAACTGGAGAAAGCCTTTACTTGAGATGTGACATAATCATGACAGTTAAGTTCGCATTTTGGCAGCTTAATGCTGCTTTAACACCAAGCATTTCACACTTGCACTGCCCACCTCCATGTACATCCATTATTTTAGAGCACTTGCCTGCCTGCTCAAGTTTTTTTTTTTCTGTATTTTCTTGGCACCATCTTTTTCTGTTTTGTGCTCTCCATCTAAAACATGATATGGAGAACACGATACTCAAGGCACCACAAAAGGAGCTGCTCATTTTTCTCTCCACTGCTATAGAGTTGGTCGTGACATTAACAGAGTAACTGTGTGTGTACGTGGAGAGACAGAGAGCGCCCCGGGGTCTACCAGCTCCGGCTGAAGAAAGCACAATATTGTTTGTTAGCCCACAGTAATCAGACTGAATTGTTACCAGCCCACTGGGATTTCTTTCAATCCTCCAGATTACCACTACACCACTGACAGCAGGTATGGAAGCAACAGCCAAGAAGTATTAGATGGAGCCAGATTTTTTTTTTTTTTTTCATAGCAAAATATGTTTGTTGGGTGGAATCATAGAGGGGAGCTAATGTATCTGAGAACAGTGCGACAGCAGAGCAGGGTTATTGCAATGAGTGTCAAGCGCAAAACATGTGTCAGCCTCACTGAGAGTCCTTATCACCTCCATAATAGTCTGCTCTGCTGCTGTCGCCGGGCAAGAAAGAAATATGCTCCAGTGCACCATCATGACTGGTGCTGAAATGATTCATTGAGTAATCAATTACTTAATCAACAGGAAACGAATTGCCAACAATTATGATAATCACTTAATCCTTTCAGCTATCTATCAAGCAAAAATAGCTAACTTTAACTGGTGCACTCTCTAAAATGTGACAACTTGCTCTTTTTTCTGTTTTTTCTGTCACAATAAATTTAAGAGCTTTGGGTTTTGGACTAATGGTCGGAGAAAACAAGCATTTTGAAGATGTCACTTTTGGATCTGGGAAATGGTGGTGGGCTAAAAAAAAAAAAAAAGGGGGAAAAAACTCCTCTTTTTTTATTGAGAATCTGAGTAATAATTATATCCATCTAGTCAGAGATGCATATAGAAACCTTTACTGCAACAAAGCAAACACACAAAAACAGCAGGAGCTACAGCACACGCTTACATAGCTGTAAAAAAAGAACAGAAGCAGCACCAGATTCTGACAGGACTACAGTGTAAGTCAGTTCTGCCATTGTTAGTTGGATAGAAAGGGAACAAGGTCCGGACCAGAGAGAGGTCCCCTGTATCTAGTACTGGTCGCTACCTTGATCAAGCCCTTGATTTGTCACATAGGGTTTTGGTCAATATCTAAAATCTAATAATAATAATATGATTCTTTCAATGAAGGAGTATCTTTAGCTAATATATCTTTAGCTTTGCATTATGCTTTTTATTTGTTTGTGTGTTAGTTACTTCTTTTTTTTCCTTTTTCAGCACTGTCCACCTGTGCTGCTAATAAACATTGATAACTAAAATCATTTCCAATATCTTATATTGATCTTATAGGATCCAATAGATTGAGGAGAATTTAAGCCTGGCTTGCCTCTCTATGACAAAGAAGCATGTGTTTTATTTAAACTGTGTCTCTGTATCAGTATTACTGCTAAGAAAAGTGAATGTCTTGATTTTCCTATATTGGTTTTTGTATGATTGATGGGCAGTTTTCACCATTTACATTTTGTGAACAACTAATCAAACAACATCAACTGATAATGAAAGCAGCCCTTAGTTGCAGCCCTAATCGGGCCGGCAGAAATGATTAGGCGGTTCTACACATCTATACTCTGATGATGCAGCTGAGAAAACCATCAATATCCTCTCACACCTTCTGCACACAACCGTTTCCTTCGGGCAGGTGCAGTCCAACCAAAGTCTAACAACAATGATTTCTGAATGATTTGCTGACTCACAGGGTTTCATACCTGCCTGCCAGTGGGCTGCTTTTGCCCTTAATTTAAAGCAGGCAGGAAGACTTTTTATTTACAGGACAAGCCTGCAGGAACAGTTGTGGGGGGGCTGGTTAGTTACAGGGTGAACACACTCACGCTGACACCTGGGAGCTGCCAGGAATGACCGCACTCTTGTACTGTTGGCCACCGAACAGTTCAATTAAAGCAGCTGGGGGTTAAGTACCTAGTTTAATGGCACATCAACAGCAGTGATTGAAGGCAGGAAAAACACAATTTATTTATTTTACCTATCATTATGCTCTCCGTGGGGGGCCCGGAGCTGGGTAACCTTCACGTTGTAACCTCACTCTTCTAACCTTCAGCTAACTCTCACTGTTTCTCTTACCTTCTTCCCTCTCTCGGCCTCTTTTCTTGTCTTCTCTCTCTCTCTCTCTCTCTCTCTCTCTCTCTCTCTCTCTCTCTCTCTCTCTCTCTCTCTCTCTCTCTCTCTCACACTCACACACACACACACACACACACACACACACACACACACAGCAGCCCCCATCAACCAGTACTTCAAAAGGCTGCTGTATTGCGGCAGTTATTGGTTCCTGTGTTTCGGCTGCTGTGCCCTGAGAGATTTAAAAGCTAAAGAACCAGTTGTGTTTTTATCAAAGCTTCTTCAGTCTGTCAGTCAGTCAGCGAGGTCTACGGAGTCAGTACCAGAGAGAGAATTCTGCTAAGAAAGATGCGTACATCCCTATCTTTGCACTGAGCATCACAGCAAAATAAAACAAAAATCCAATCTTAAAGGATATATTCTCTTTTTTCTTTAGAAAAAAGAACAGAAATCTACTTTTCTGTCATCCCGCTGAGCACCAGACATGATACAACTACATACAGCACAGGACTTTTTTTTTTTTTTTGGCTTTACACAGCCCAGTTTAAGACCAAGCAGAAAATACACTATTACATATTTAAACAATGCTTGATCATCAGAATGTTGCATGGTCCATGCAAAGACTTCTGCTGACCTTTTGAATACTGTACTTTTAAATGTGCACCATGTAACCTTTTAAAGGGCCAATTACCATAAAGTTGCTTGGGTTGATAACAGCCATCAATTCAAAAAACTTGATTTAAATTCTGCCTTCCAACTTCCAGTGTTGGCAGCATTTCAACTCAAAACTTAAACAAAAAATAATCTGACAGCGCAGCCCTGATTGCACATACAAGCTTCCACATCTTCCCAGTGTGTCACTTTCTAATCTACAAGGTGCTGACTGTAACAATTTATATATAACTTCAGTCAACCATGTCCATTTTTAAGCCAAAGAACCTCAAGACATCCATTAGACATACATTGGAATGAGCTTAAAGCCGCTCACTTGAAGCAAAAGATAACATTTGTCAAAGGCTGTGGTTTGTAGTTATTTCATATTCCCACCAACTGAGGACAGTCCCTGTATCTGTAAAGTGGACACTTTAAATATATATTTTCTGTGGTTTGTGGAGCATGTCATTTTACATGCTGTAGCATAGTGGATTATGTTGAATTGTGCACTGCGTTTCACGTGGGTAAGTTTCTAAATACCAAGTCTGTCAATGAAATAAGTGTCTGACCTGATTGCTAACATGCCAGGACATATGAAAAAAAAGTGTAGGTTGAAAAGCATTATCCTTCAACATTTAGAGCTGGCTTAGAGGAGGGATTACAACTCTCTAATCTCACTTCCCCAACACTAACATCGTGCATACAAAGAAGCAGGAGTATGTTTTGTTTGTGTGCGTGTGTGTGTGTGTTTGAGCTGCTCGTGCTTGTGCTGCTTGTGTCATGGTCACTCACCTTGTCAGCCATAATCATAGAGGAGCCTCCGTGGACTCCCAGAACTGGAAGCTGTGTCTGAACGGAGAGGAAGTCAAGGATCTGGGCAATGGCCTCCTGATCGGTGCCATCGGCAAACACAATGCCATGGAGACGAGTGCGTGACAGAAGCTCACACACCTTGGGACACAGTGTAACAAACTCAGGTGTCAAACAAGGGTCTGTGTGTGTGTCTGATAGACAGCATTGGTGAATGTTCACAGCACTTCTCACCTGTGTAATCACAGACTTTGGATCTGTCTGGTTGATCCTCAGTGTTACCACGGAGACGTCGAGGGCATCATCGGGCCGCCGAGGTGGCCGGAGCTCCTGATCGGAAACGGGGCGCGTCTGGCCCATGATCACACCCACACTGAGCCCCGGAGGCTTCTGGGACGCCACAGGCACCATCATTTGGGAGAGTAGGAGTAACATCCAGCCCACTACACCCATCATACCCTAAAAGACACACACACACACAAACACACACATAAACACCAAAAATGAGCCCAGAGAACTGTGTCGTCAAGCAACTGTGACAGTTTGCTTCACAAAACCAAACATTTTCAAAACCGGAATTATGTTACCCTGCTCATATACTGTGACTATATATCTTTACTGAGACAGTTTTCTGCCTGCTATCAGCAGCCTGTCACAGATGAGACACGAGACAGGTGGTTATATGTTCACAAATTGTCAAGGAAGAAAATACTGATATTTCTTATTAAATGTTTTAAATCTTATCAAACATGTACGATCCCAGTGACAAGATTGTGACAAAAATTTATCTAAAATCATGACATCATGTTTAATATTATTTTATAATTTTATAATACTATATCATATATACACATTTTCTTTGTGTCCTACTAGACAAGCAAGGCCCTTTGACTTCTTGCCATCTTTGTTTGTTTGAAATAAATTCAGTAAAACTTTACTTTGTCATGGACAGAACGTATTTCGAACCAGCAGGATATTTGAGTCTTGCATAATCTGAACATGTCCTCAAAAACGCACTGTGCTGTAAATCGACCCGCCGGGTTTCTCAAAGATTGGCTTGAGAAAAACAGTGTGACTCAGATATGTGACTGGATTTTTAATCATTTGTGCAAAAGCAAAGATTACATGAACTGGGAGTTGTCAGGGCTCTGAGTTTACAGTCCTCTTTCTGTCCTCCACTATCCAAAAATCATTTAATTCTGTTTCAAAGTGGGCGACCATTAGGAGTTAAACCCAACATTATTCTTGCTAAACCGCTAATCGGGCCTCATAAGATGCCCTAAAACTCTCTTCCACTGTCTGCCTTTATTTGACCATAATCTATCCCTGGAGGCAACATTCACAGTCAAGTGCCAGCTATTAATGGATAAAATAACCCTGAAATAAATGTAATCTGATTTTACCCCCTTCATGGGGCTATATAAGGGGAAACATTCCAAATCGCTGAAGGCACCCAAGTGTCTGCATCAATCAATAATGATCACTGGGATGAAAAATAACATTTATTTCAACTCTATATCCTCACCAAATTCCAGTCTAATACAGAGGATTCAAAACCTCGGTTCCCAGTTTCAGCTTACTCGGTGTTACCTTTTCCTGAAATGTGAGGAGATCTAAGAGAAGCAGATGAGTAGAGGAAATGCAGTGTGAAATGCCTTGGGCTGAATGAGAGCTAATGAAACCATGATGCGAATGCTACGTTGCATCTCAGCCAATTTCTTACACTGCTACAGTCCAGCAGAGCTGAGAAACACCCCAGGAGGAAACATCACGTCCACAAAATTAACCTACTGTCTCTGTATTTCTTCATTTTCCACTCTCCTCATTTTCTAACTTTGAATCCATGTGTGCTAATCATCTATATCTATTCATTATCTCTTAATATATCTATTTTTTTTACTCTAATTCTGCCAATCTGTCTTTCCAGCTGGGTTAGTGTGTGTGTGTGTGTGTATCTGATCCATGTCATCTCACACCCGGTCTAATCAGGGCAGTTAGTCAAGTCAGTACTTTCCCAGCTTGCTCTCTCTGCCCTGGTGCCCACAGACTAGCCTGCAGCTCCTGCAGCACTTAGCATACGCCGCTAAATCACACACCGCTACACTCCTGTCCCAGGGAATTAGTGTCAGCTCCAATCAATGGGCAGGATTACACTAACTTTCCCTGCAGTTAGCATCAGAGCTAACATAACTAGGAGCCATAGTGTGCTGTGCCACAGCTTCCAAAATGGTCAACATAGCTGGAAAACCTTGGGTCACTGAGCGCTCCCGCGGTCTTACAGTATTCACATTTGCCCTTAAAATCGCATCCGCTGACTGCTGTGATTAGCTTCCAAAAGAGAAGAGATGAAGGGTGCTAGCTTTTATGGTAATGTTTCCACAATAAGTGAAAAATGCAAAATCTTAATAACGTAATAATATTCAGCAGGCATAATTCTCTCTGGTATCCTGCCAACACTAAATGAGTTTTCACTCAATAAAAAAGTGTTAAAAAGGTGAGAGATTTTTTAATCGCCACTTCACTGCAATAAAAGGAAGCTTTGTTTGTCCTCATTCAAATGTTTTTCATAAATTGTACAAGTTTGCCTTTAAGCAGCAAATCAGTCTTGTCCCAAATTGTCTCATTTTCATGGCTAAAGTTAAATCTAGATTTGTGAGAATGACATCTCTGTCAAAGCTAAAAAAACAACACGTCCCGTGCTGAAATGGGAGCTGGCATTAAGAGGCCCTCGAGCAGCTTCAGTGACAATGAATCAGAGGACATCTTTGTGCACACTGTAACATAACCCAGGGTGATATTCCTCAGATATAAGAGCATTTTTTGGTTCAACAATGATAGCCCTAATGCCTATTAAATAAAGCTCATGTGGGTGTAATTGCTTAAATCTATCAGTCCACAATTTCATTCTTTCATTCATCGCCAGTGAAGCAGCTCCACATAGTGTCTCTAGATGACAGCACAAATTAGGCTCTCATTATGTGGGCCTTGTTTCCCCAAAATATCTTAAAGTGGTACTCCACCCAAAAATCTGTCTTCGCTGGCTTGTAATGGGGTTGTAGATGGTTAGTTTGCCCACAGAGAGACCTAAATTGACTTACAAAGCTGACAAGTTTTCACTGTGGGGGGAAAAAAGTATCAAAACATCCAGTGAAATCTCTCAAACCTCTGCAACATATCTCACTTCTCTACTGTCCATTCATAAACTTATCATAACCCACTCACTCTTTCTTTTTGTTATGTAATTATATTTGGGTGGAGTTACACTTTAAGGCTATAATTGTAGCATGAATCATACAAAGCATCTTCTATTTGCGCGGTGTTTCTGAATTCGTGACTACCACCTGCAACATAGAGTAGTACAACTGTTTCATATTAAATTTGATCAGATTAGCTTTCCTATTGCTATTATTGTTTTCCTATTTTTATTTTCTGAAAGTGCAAGTTAAACATTAAATTATACAATTTCATCTACAACATCTCTGGATGCTGGAAAAACCATTAAAAAAAACAAAACAAATGGGCTTTCAGCAACAAATGCACCTTTCCTTGATTCAACAATAATATTGTAGCAGTAGCTGAGAAATGTGTTATTCAACCTCAACCTCAAACATTTCGCTCAGAGAGCGTGTAGAAGTGGTCACCTCTTAATCTTAATCTCTTCACCTCTATCTCTTAAGTTATTAGCATTTGCTTAAGGGCAAGTTTCTTGAGTAAGAGAAAAAAAAAAATCAAACTCAGCATTAACAGTAAACCCACAAACTTATGCCTATTGTATTGTAAGAGATAACAGTTCTCTTCAGTCTCAGGGGTGAATAATGTAGTAGGTCATATCATTACTGCCTTTGTGTGCAGTGCTACAGGCGCTGGGGTAGCATAAGGTAGCAGCTGCCACTCTAAAATAACGTCTTGCCACCCACTTTTCTAGTTTCTTCTCTTGGTGGTTTAAAAGCATTTTTTTTTTTTTTTGATTTGTTAATGTCTATATTACCCAATTTCTAACTCTGACTGTCAGGGCCAGATTTATGTACATATTTGCGCTGGCAATCTGCATGAAATTAGCTTCTGATTTACGAGAGCAGTAGCTAATTATCAGTAACCAGGACTGTCTTTTAGGTGCCTTCTGCATATAAAAAAGATCTCAAAAGATGCAGTTCAGCGGTGAAACGGGGATCTGATGGGGTAATGAATCAAGAAAGAAATCAAGCCCACAAAGAGAAATGAAAATGAAGTGATGCTGAAATAAGAACCCTCATCAAATGGAAATTTTACTTTCCAAACCATTTACTAAAGTCACTCTAACTCTAATCATTTGGGTGTCTCTTACGATAAAATAATCATTCTGTTGGTAAAACCAGTGCAGTAAGACAGTCAACATAATTATAAAATGTTGAAAAATAAACGCCATCACCATTTTGCAATCGCCATGATGCATTAGCTCAGAGGGATGTCAATTTCAAGTGTATATTAAATCAAGACACAACCACAACTCTCCATCCCATCTTTTTGCACTTTTAAAATGCTGCAATATTGTGTATTACTACATTACTTTTTTTCTAAGAAGCTGTCACTCTAATTTCTATATAATTCAGTGTTGCGCTCCTACAAACGTTTCTGCTGATATGGTAATACTTGCAGAATGTGGGGTTATTAATTTTTGCTTCCCACGCTAGAACCTTCCTTTAATATATCATTTCAAATCTGAAAATCTTCCTTGTATTGGGTGATCCTTCATAGATGCACTAGAACGTGCAGACAGCCACATCTCTCAAATCTCCTGCCATTATCTGTGTATTCCTCCTTTAAATGCTAAACGCATTTGCATGACTGGCAGAGGCACGCTTCACTGATCACATGCAAGCTGCGCCTCAGATGGCTGGAAAACTGCACTGGTGCGCCTTACTTGATAAATAACACTCACATCAACTGAATTTTATGTTGGTTAGCGCTGTCGGTTCTGGAGTGGATAAACGATGTAACTTGACAACACTGGCTAAGTTAGCAGCGTTGCCCTAAGTAGCAAACAGCCAGTGCGTAATGCGCATGTTTGATACTCATAAAAATGCATGATCTGCAAGGGATATACTGTACATGTATCAGAGAATATACAAATACTAGATGTGTTTTTTCTCCTGTTGATTACATGTTTTAAACTATTATTTCAATCAAATTTGGATTTTTAGAAAATTTTTCAGATACAGATTAGCTACAAGTGAAACCTGAGTTTAAGGTAAAGAGAGCATTAAGAGAAGGAATAAAAGGTCTGTTTTCCCCACTCGCAGTGTAGAGAGCAGTTGATTGTGATGTTTGTTGGGAAAGATACATAGTGTACAGAAGTTAAAAGCAGAGTAGGCCACCCACCTTTATTCTTTCTTCATTTTATTTGGCTGCAACAGTGCTGTGAGAAGCTAGCCAAGCAAGTCACATTACTGAGCAGTCTGTGCTAAGTTGTGTCTCAGTTGAGTAAAAAAAAAAAAAAAAAAAATTAAAACACATTGCAGATGGTAGTGTGACGTGTTCAAGGACATATTGGAAAGTGTTTTAAAAAGGTGTAGAAACCTTGGTTTTGTATTTTTCATTTTACAAATTGACAGTAGCTTAAGTTAGTTGACTGGCATCCATCAGCTTAATATCTTTAATCATTTCAACAAAGTTAATTAATGTCTTGTAAACTCACTGCAAAAAGCATAGCTTATAATAATAATAATAGTACATGGAATGGAGTTTGGAAGTTTGGACATGAATCAGGGCATACAATAGTGGTCGCTGCCTGCAGTGGGAATGTCAGGTATGGTCTGCAATACGTGAACAGGTAAAACATGGCATCTCCTTTCACCAAGCTACAAGGAGGTGCAGTCAGCCTCAGACGAGGGGAGGGCATTTAAGATCTTTAAATAAAATTCAAAAGGGATTCAAACAAGACCATTAGTCACAGTCAGAAATCTGACTGCAAGAAGGCAACTCATTTCGTCTTCACTGAGAAAAACATTAGTCTGAGATTATGTTAACACATGGAGGATATCTCTTCTTGTTTCATCGTTGCATATGATTGTGATGATGACATGTTTATAATGGACTCCTGAGAGACAATGCTGAAACTCTCTGAGAGCCAATTGAACGTGCTGCGAGAATACGATGTTTACACTGAACGTGCTTGTTTGTGTGTTCAGGGTTTATCATATGTACATAAACGTTGGAACACTGTTTTTGACATTTCTGACATGTGATGTTGAGAGAGCGAGAGAGCGAGAGAGCGAGAGAGCGAGAGAGAGATTTTGGAGTGGAAATCCAGCAGACGAGCAAACATTGAGAGAAAGCGCACACACACACACACACGCCACGCTATATCTGGGTTTAATGGGTTTGAATAATGTCTCTGATACTGACAGCTTAACATTCATCCATGTCATTTAGCATTTAATCAATTTGAACTGATAAAAACGATATGAAAAAGAGTCACTGGAAATGTTGCACTTGAAACGACTCCAAATCCTCCACAACCACAGGCCTCATCTTTTGTATTTAATACGTGTGGAAACAGAAAACAAGATGTTGTGGTTTAACAAGCAGGCAGCCCCACATTGGAGAGATTTATTGATCCAGTGTTATTTCAATGATGCGACTAATCCATGTAGTGGGCCCTTATAAAAAACCTTGAAACACAAAGTTCTAGGAGCACAAAACAAACTGGTTCAGGCTGAAAGCTTGGAGTCACGTTGGCAGGTGTCAGTTCTTACCGCTTCACTGGCTTCCAGTGGAGGACCGAGCACGTCATATTCAATTAAATACAGGATTTTACATGGATGGGCTCCCAGCAACTTGTACAATTATTTTAAGAGGGCACGAGAGGACTTGATAGTATTTCCTAATATAACTTGGATCTCATGTTTTTTGTTTTACTTATATACTGAGTCATACTTGAATCTTGAACAATGACTAACAACAGCAGTCATTTCTGATGTGATTTCTTTTATGGGTGTCTATGATGCTTTTTGTCAGGTCTGCTTCCTGGAACAATTTTTTTTTTTTTAATGTTTTAGGTAATGTTTTCTATGTTCTTTAATGTCATTTAATGCTTTTTCTTCATCTTAATGGAGGTTGGTGAACTGTGTAAACATCAGGGACAATGAGGGAAATAAATCCGGGACGTCGCTCTATCCCTCACAAAGTCTTATATGTTGTATTTTATAAACATGAGAAGATTGTCAAAAATCCAAACATGTTTGATACAGAATCAAATTACTCTCTGCATTTAGCAAACATTACTTGCAAAATAATACTGGAACAAGGTGCAGTTTAAACTAAAGGCACAACAACAGTATACTTAGATATGGACAATGGAAAGGCTCTCAGTAACTGAGAAACAACATACTCTATAATTATTGAAAAACCAAATGTTACTCCCAATTTACCTCTACAACAACCACTAACATAAAAGAATGGTTTAAATTTAATGCAACTGCAGTGCATCACCTCTGAATAATCTTAATACAGATGTGTTTTTACACAATATACTTGAATATATTTTTTTCCGACCTGGGAGTGCCAGGAGTAGCATTCCCCAATGATTGCTCTGCATTTACTACAGCACACTGTGTATGATTATCCACCCACCCAGACACCGAACTGCAAAACATTTTTGTCTTGATTCGACAGTAGAATATGCTGAATATGGAGGAAAGGTCTTGTTTGAAAGATTTTTTTTGTTTAACATTGATGTAAATTCCAAGGGCCTTCCTGCTTGTCCTCGATAAAACCACCTGCCTGCTCACTGCTACCCAAGACACAGTCTTTTAACAGCCCAATAGCCTTTTTCCACAGCAAAATTTCAGCAATGCAGAGAAATGTGTGTACATATGTTAGGAGGGACACACTTTTGGCCAATTCAATCTTTTTTCTTTTTTTTTTTTTGCTAGTGGTACGTGTGGGAACCGAAAATGTCTGCAAGAGTTCTGTCATTCATATTTCATTGGTAATAAATATGAATAAACAAGGACAATGCCAAGCACCAGAAAGGACACACTCCATGATTCATTGGGGGACTGCATTGTGTGTTTTTGTCATGATGTTTGTGTCATGATGTGTATCTATATGTTCGACTTTGAGGGTATTTGTGTTTTTGTGCAGCATGATGTGAAGGAAGACAAAGACACAACCCCTGAAGAGGAGACTAAAAGACAAAAGGTGAGGTTGGGGCAAAAAGAGTTAAGCTAGAGCATAAAAATGAAGTTATTGTGAAGCTATGCCAAAGCAGGAGAGCTGCGAACTTGGAAAGATGGTATGACGTAATATTGTGAGGTAGCTCTACTGTATTTTGTATTAGAATTGCACTTCAATGTATTTAGGGTGTGAAGGAGGATTAATAATGAAGCTTCAGGTGTGGAGATTTGTATGTAAAACAATGATGTAACCTAACAAATATGTTTTAGTCAAATAACATTGACTATAACATTGACATTGTAGGGTGCAGCAACACAGTAGATGGACATAATAACCAAATAACCAGAAAACCTATTTGCACAAGTTTGAAGGATTTGTTTCTTTAGAAAAGAAACATTTGCAGTAAACTCATATTAATCAAAGTTTGCATATGTATGGGGTCAACTGTAACTGACCCCACACAGTATGAACACTAAGGTTACAAGAGCATGGCACAGTATGAGACTGTGCCATCCATCCTTGTGAATGTACAATGTGATTTCTCCAGCTTTCAATTATTGAAAGAACCTGAAACATTAAAATGACAAAGGGCGGTTGTAGACAATCATTGGTAAGCCTCGTTACACAGTCTGATGTAATGATGGAATAAATTTTCCCTTTAATTTTTAACCAAAACCTGAATTTGTACTCATTTTCATGCATGACAAGTGCACCAATCTCTTGAACAATCTATTATTGATGAAAGTGAAGACATGTATTAATCCACCATCTTTTTTAGACCAGATTCAAACATGTGCAATGACAAACAGCGAATCACTTTAGGTGAATTCAATTATGGATGTTTGAGCTGACCCTGTTCTTATCTGTTGTCATATATGGAAGTTTTGGGAGGAGTTTTTTTTTTACCTTTCAAAGATGACTAATGGCCCAAGTGGCATGTTCTTTCCCGCTTTCATGGCCTTCTGCTCAAGCCCCTTTCAAACATGCACATTATCACATAAATGTGCTGCCAGTTTTTCATGTTAGTTTCATGTTTGAACAAGCGCCAGAACTACTTCTCTGTAAAAGTCACGACAGCAAGCTCCACAGCTCCAGCAACGCACGGTTAAATACATGTCTTGTCCTAAGTTTCTCTAACTTAATTATCATCTCTTATGTACAATAAAATAAAATATAATAAATTACAAAAAACTGTGACTGGTTTTTTTTTCATGTCAGATCAGTCTATATAAAATATATTTTGCCTTTATTTGCCATATGTCATTATTTTAGCTGATGGGTAAAATCTTTTATCATCATATCAGTCATTTAATGTCACAATATTGATATTTATTGATGTAGTAATATTTCGGTTCGAATAGGTTGAAAGATAAAAAAAAAAAAAGACTAATCTTGTAAATGAAATATCTGGGGAATAAGGGCACTTTATGATGTTAATTTAAAAATCCTATAAAAATCCAGTCTTACTATAAAGCAGGTATGATCATTGATTTGCATCATTGCACAATAGCCTGAAACAACTAAATATATCATAGGTTTGGATGGATATACATGGTAAACATACTGTATGGCAACATCTTTGACACTACACAAATTTACATTTATTCAAGGTGTACATCTTCACATCACCCACCCCTATCTGAAGTGCTAAAAGAAATAAAAACTCCTTTAACCAGACCATCCGTCCCTCCCTCCCTAAATCCCAAATTTTCAAATTAAGTTTACTGCAAAAATGAAATTATAAAAATCTAGCAAAACATTTTACATGCAGCATGTTAGCAAATAAGAATTAAAATGACTGTTTCAACTTGATATCTTGGATAGCTTGGACACTATCAGACACTGTATCTAACAAATTGTGAAACTGATGTGAAAATATATTAGGGGATTTTCTACTGAGTAGTGGGGGCGAGTCTCCCTCAAACTCATGATGGTCAATTAATTAAGACTTCAGCGGTTTTAAACCCCATCACTGATGAAGCCTGTGAGAGACCTGAAAACACTCATTATTTTCCATCTCATCACTGTTGGACCGCATCCTGGCTCTTTTCATAATGGTCCTGTCATGTTTAAATAGAACCCTTATGGAACATTCACATGAGAAGACCCGCTGTATGCCTGAATGCAAAAAAGCCAATACTTTAACAAACAGATATAACCAGCAGCGTCTCAGATATAACTCATACAGTACATACCATTTGCCTTTTTTCTTACATTTTTTGGGGGTGATGGGACTTTAAAATTGATTTGGCAACACTCATTTGAGGAAATTTGGGTTTTAAAAAACCCATCATATAACCTACATAATATATTACTATTAACTCTTAAGTAATTTAGGTTTGTGGTCAAGGCATACATTTGATGGGAGCTTTTCAAAAGCCTTCAACATGCAATCTATCTTTGATCATTCATCTCTGGGCACCAGAGTCTGGTCAACATATGTTTTCTGATGTGTTGCTCATTGCCATTAAAAACTGCACTTGGCAGGAGGAGGCAGAAGCTTCAAATGTTCCCACATCACCAGATGCCCCGTCTGGCTTAGACAGCACCTGTCACCAGGAAGGGGAGCATTATACCTGGAGTAATATATTTTGGATGATTTGTGGATGTTTTGGGAATATTTCTGGCCTCTGCATCTTGCTGCCTGGCCGAGTTCTCAACAAGATCACGTAGAAAAAAAAGAATGAAAACTGGCTAGACACTGACACACTAAATCATGTAGAGATCGAGGTCCTATTCAGGTGGAAATCTGGTAAAAATCACCACCATCCTACACATATAGGAGATTATTTCATTTGAGACTGCCTTAAAAACTCCACTGCATTTATGCCAAGATACAATCCTAGTTAGTTTAGTGTCAGTTTGTTTTTAATATTCCAGATAATCCGAAGCTTGTCAGTTCCACAGTTGAATTTGTTGTTTTCAGATTTGTCATACTTCATAATTATGTTCATATTATTATCATGTGAGATTTTAGGGGCATCTATTGCAAATGTGTTTTAGTTTAGGAAACCAGCTACACATATTGCAGGTTTCAGTTTTTTCTTTACTATTTTATCAAATCAGTGTTAATCTCTAAGGTAAGTCTATCCTCAAATATTTTTTTTTTTTTTTTAAATCAGTGTACTGGGATGTGAGTATAGAAACCTACTTAAGCGCCAAAATGCAACATTTAAATCAAGGCCTGGGCTTCATAAAAAAATGCAATTACCACATACAGATTTACTGGTTGATGTACAACTAGATAGTTGAAGTACTAATCATTTTTATGTTGCACTTTTCAAACCACAGTTACGCTGTGTTTCACAAACAGGTAAATAAGACCAAAAAAAATTTAAAAATCAGGAGCAGAATCAATAAAAGCAGAATCAGGAAGTCTCATATGTACTGTGTTTGTACAAATTGGAGACCTTTGAGTCTCCAATTTGATTGATGTAAAAACACTGAATTACAGTAGTCTAAGTGAGAAGTGATAAAAGCATGGATGACTTTCACCAAATGAATAATGGATAATACTGCTTAATTTTCATACTGTCCCTTTCTTAGAGAAAACAAGCTCAAACAACTCTTAAACTCTTCCTAAACTAGGGAATTTATATTTAATTTCTTTCTCACGAACATGGCCATGTCTGTGCATCGACCTAGAGGTTTGCCGATGGATATCTATCTATATAAATGGAAAACATATTTGCATTTAACACATCAAAACGTTTAAACTACATTTGCATTAAGCAGCAATGTCACTTTCCTATCAGTGGCATGGCAGTGATTGTAACTGACAGGCTGTCAGCAGGCTATGACGCTGACATAAAAGAGCCACAGCAGCAAACCTTAGCTTGCTAGCCATAATATCTACAAGTATGAACACAGCAGCCAGCAAAAAAAGGAAAGAAGTGTGCACGTTAATACTGTCAGGTCCGCTAGATATGTACCTAGCTAATTAGCCATTCAGCTGTAAGAGGTTAAAGGGCTTACAGCAATTCCCCATGTACACCTGGTAGTGACATCTGTATGTGGATATCTTACACAGCGTAAAAGCACATAAAACACATAACAGTCAGAGTGCTATTGGATTGGACACATTCTGATATTCTTTATCTTCATTTTATAGAAAAACATTGCCTTGGCATAAAAAGCTACAATGACTCCTTCCTCAGTGAGGGAAAAATTGTAATAACCTCCACAGCAGCATCACTTCCCTTGACCTGAAACATTTCTTGTTTGTTACCTACCTAATCTACAAAATCACAGATTCAAAACAACATGAAACTTAAAGACATTGAACAAGAAGCAGACTGGCTTCCAAAGAAGTAAGTATCTTTCAGTGGTATGAGTGGGGCGCCATGTTGGGACACAGTGTTCAGTTTTTCTTGCTTTCCACTGCTGGAGACAGCACATGGTGAGTGAAGGAATGAAGTTTGATGCTGAAATCACAACGTTTCTTCTAGAGTGGTAAGTAAACAGATATTAATGCTAGCATTGGCAATGTAGCAATAGCAAAACTAACTACTAGCTCCTCCCAGATTAAGGGTGTCACTGCAATGAAAGTTACTTCACTGAAATGTCTGCTAGCCAACTGTGTTTTTGACCTGTAACTCTTGAAACCGTTACATCTGTTAATCCATACATTTTGAAAGGAAAACCTTTAGTTGTTTGAGTCACTGTTTATATCAACGCTCTTTCAAAAACTGAATTTTTAGTAAGTGGCTCAGTTTAGTAAGTTCCTTATTCATAATTTCTGTATTTCCTAATTACATATATATATGATTCCATTCAATGTGAATTTAAGGACCTTGTATTTTCACAAAAAAAAAACTATATGGGGAAGATAATAAAGCCATTTCACTTGTTCTCAAGCTTACTGATGAAATTCCTGATGGACTTAACATCATTGGCACAGTTAGTACTGGGCACACAGTGCCAGACTTTCTTTTTGGTAATGTAGCTGCTGGCTTACCAAGAGAATTACAATAACTCTTCTTTTTACACACTCTTTGCCAATGAAATGATGGTGTTACAATAGAATATGATTGCACAGCTCCATAGCACAATTGTTTAAAGAAAGCCCAACAATGCCTAATTCATTGTAAAATGTATTAATCACACCAGTAAGACACTGAGCTAATTGTGTATGTAACATATGTAATGTAATGAAATTGTAATGAGATGCAACCATCTTTCATGGAATCAGTGAGACCTCAGCCACTTACAATTATCACTGTAGGAGAAAAAAGAAAGTGATAAAATAATAATGACACATTTATGTAACTGAATTGTTCCTCGTGGCCATGGAAAACTTAACCAAATTGGATTTAAAAAGCTCAAGAATGTCTTAACTAGGACAGTGTTATATCAGTCTGAACTAAAATCTGGTGTCTGTAAAAGCAGAAAATTGGAGTGTGGGTTTTGGGTGTTAAGTTGGCCAAACTGACAGGGCCAGGCTGGCCACACTAAGGCACCTCCTAAGCCTCTTTTGGAGCTTGGAAAAAGCCTTCGACTGACAAAGTGTAAAAGGCATCATTTAAGGTAACAACTAAGCCTCCTAGGAAGCTGGAAATGTTCTCACTCTCAAAGCCACATGTTGTGCTTAATACTAATCAAGCTAATTCAAAAGCACAGTATTCAAATAGACTCAGTGGGGGGTTACAGTCCAAAATGAAACATCCACCATCTTGAATGCCTTAAGCTTTTAACTGAAAGACGAACACTGACATCAAAGGAGAGCACATCTGTGTGCTTCTTATTTTTAACAATGACCAGTGACTAGCAACACTGAGGTTGCATTTTCTTCTTTCAAAAAGAAGTTTTAAAGCTGCGCCAATCAATATTTTTATATCAACTATAGATCAAATGACCATGTGTACTGTTAAAAGTGTCATTTGCTGTGAAAAACATACAAACATACAGAGAATTATTACCCAATTATCAGTCCACAGTTCCTCATAGCTTCATGGAGCGCTTTAGCTTTTTGTGTCTTTGCTTTATTTTCCAGCAGGAAAATTTACTGTTTTGGTTCAGTGTCCCCGCTCTCAACAACCTCATTTCGAACATCAACTAGCAGCGTGAAAAAGCTCTGATAAGCCCAATGTGTGCTACCTGCCCAGCACTAAACAACAGTTAAGAGACCAGCTAATAAACATAGTACGACATTTAGCAGATAAACAGCCAGATACTTCACTCAGGAGTTTTGCAAACCAAAACAGAACTGACATGAGTGAATATTGAACTTACATTCATGATGCATCTACAGACAAATCTCAAAATAAAATGTGTAAATAATTATTTACTGACACCTTCAGCAACTTTATAAGGTGATAATTTGTCAAAGTTGTGTCTACAGCTTGTTTTGCTGCTGTCAAGTGGCCAAAAAAATTCAATTAATGCAGCTTTAAGAATCATTTATTTGCCATGATCCCTGACCTTAACCAAGCAGTCTTAGTTGATTAGTTTGTTGGCAGTATAGCTTCAGGTGTTTTACAAGATGGTAGCCAATGACAACTGGCCTTACTACTCGGTTTTCAAGGCAATAAGGAAAATCAGTACCGGTACATAAATATTTCTGTTGGCTCTTTCCCCAATTTATATGGCTTTTTCCTGTGGATTTATGACTGTTAGAATTTGGTCAGTAAGCTTCTGTGAGCTGAGCCAGAGACCTTTAGACTTTGATGCAGGTCTGACGAGCTGTCAATACTGTTCAATATAACTCATAGATTACTCAATATCCGATTAACCTTTATCTGACCCTTTCTTAGACAAATAATGTAATCCATAACAGCATTCTGCTTGGCCAAAAAAGGTAAAAAATTGTATAAAAATGCAATTTGAGTCTACTCTAAAGTGAGTGAGATCTTAAAGGCAACGTTGAAGTTGCCACTGAATGGCCAACACAATGCAAAACAAAAATATTCTGCAACATGTTACACTGAAAAAAAATTATGTAGCATAATAACCTTATAACAACATGAATTTAAAGCTATTTATAAAACATATAAAAGGTTCAAAAGGCCATTTCACTGACCATTCAGCCAGTCCAGCTGTCTACAACAGGGGCATTAGGGATGAGAGACTGTTCAGACAGATTTATTGATTAAAATAGAAACATGAAATTCTACTATTAATTCATACTCAAGATGTATAGGTAGCAATTTGTTGGTTACAGCTCTTTTATGCTTGTCATGTCTCTAAACCCACCCTGAAACAGCCTCTCAAGTAGGATCAAGATTATCCTTTTCAGCATCAAATCTATCTGCCTTTGAGTCATGAAAAACACAGATACAAGTTTTAAGATTGATTAAAGGTAGGATTTGATTTCCAAATCCAAATCCTAGCCTGAGCAATGAGAATTATTATTGTCAGGTCTGAAAAACCCAATTTTCTGATTTATTCCAACCGGATTACTAAAATCCCATCAGTGAAGTTTCGAAGAAGTGGGCTGGAACTGGATAAGACTTATCTGGAATCTGAAGCAGATGGAAACACTTTAAAACCATTAAAGATCCACTGAAGGTGTGTACTACCAGCTATAAACATTTACTCATTCGCCCATGTAAAGGTCAAACCACTAATGAAGTGTTACTGATAGCTGCAATGTGCAAGCTGTAGGACCATAATGCTGCAGCCACTACAGACTATAATGGTAAATACTACTATGATGCAATTACATGAATCTTATCTAAGAATGTAAAATCAGCATTTCTTGATATAATTTTCACCTACTACAAATTCTGTGGGGGCTCACTGTGGATTAAGGAGCATCCACTTATTAAACTGGAGATTTTTAGTAAGAATTTTCAAACTTCAGATCTTGTAAAAACACTGTATACTTGTGTTTCTCTGAATGAAATGGTCAGATTTACAGATGCAGAGCATCATCACAAAAAAATAACAACTTTCTAAAAATATCAGTTCAAAAACCTGTATTAGTCACACCCTACTTAATATCACTATGGGTGACTAACTCATTAAATGAGACTACCAACTGTGTTTTGATTAAATGATTAAATAGTGCACATTCATAAGAGGCTTTTGGGTTATTAACTTGTGTATGAGACTGCACTATTACACATCAATATACAGAAGACCAGTGGGGGTCAAATGATTCATTATCATACGTCACTCAGCCCTTTTCGCTGGTAATTGCTAGGAACAGGAAAATGAAAACACTCATTTTCATCTTCTCAAGATTCATGTGAGCGGCATTTGACCTAAGATTGTATGTACAAAGGCAGCAACTGTGAGGACAAGGCATCGCTTTTTACATTCTTCTACCAGTGAGCAAAAAAGGGAGTTAAATTTGTTGGCCACAGAGTCAAATCTGACCAAATTTTGGTGGTGGATGCTCTCAGAACGAGATTATCTGGCGCAACGCAGTACAGGCAGAGTAGCAGGTTTAATTGACTTTAAAGAAAGCACTCACAAGGCAGATGACAGCCAAAGGCCATGCCAGAGGCTTGCTGGCTGCACGTGGTTAGGCTTGATGTTCTAGGCAGAAACCCATCACCAAAACCCCCTTTTTTTTTCTTTTCTTTTCTTTTTTTTTTTTTAAACATTTAGTTTGTCAACTTCAGTGGATAGTGAGCTCCAACTAAAAATACTTTACAGATAAGGGGATTATTTGCTTTGGCTCTTATCACAGGATACGTCAATACCTCCTTCAGGACAAATACAGCTACAAT